>NC_062571.1:15261420-15575340 GCF_022837055.1 Prionailurus viverrinus
AGTGGTATTGTATAATTTAAGTTTCTGATTGTTCATTGATAATATATACACTTATTGTTGTATATTTAGGGTAGTATCTTGGAACCTTGTTAAATACTTATTCTAGTAGCTTTTTTGTAGCTTCTTTTTTTAAATTTTATTGTTTTTTTTTTTAAATTTACATCCAAGTTAGCACATAGTGCAGTGATTTTAGGACTAGAATCCAGTGTTTCATCCCCTATGTATACCACCCAGTGCTCATCCCAGCAAGTGTTCTCCTTAATGTCCCTTGCCCATTTAGCCCGTCCCCTACCCACAAAACCCACAACAACCCTCAGTTTGTTCTCTGTATTTAAGCATCTCTTCTGTTATTTTCCCTCCCTGTTTTTATATTTTTGCTTCCCTTCCTTTATGTTTATCTGTTTTGTGGGTGTGAGGTGGTGTGTCATTGTGGTCTTGATTTGTATTTCCCTGGTGATGAGTACGCTGAGCATTTGTTCATGTGCCTGTTAGCCATCTAGATGTCTTCTCTGGAAAAGTGTCTGTTCATGTCCTGTGCCCATTTCTTCGCTGAATTGTTTTTTTGGGTGTTGAGTTTGGTAAGTTCTTGATAGATTTTGGATACTAACCCTTTATCTGATATGTCATTTGCACATATATTCTCTCATTCCATCGGTTGCCTTTTAGTTTTGCTGATTGATTCCTTTGCTGTGTAGAAGCTTTTTATCTTGATGATCATTTTTGCTTTTATTTCCCTTGCCTCCAGAGATGTGTTGAGTAAGAAGTTGCTGTGGCCAAAGTCAAGCAGGTTTTTGCTTGCTTTCTCCTCTAGGATTTTGATGGCTTTCTGTCTTATCTTTAGATCTTTCATCCATTTTGAGTTTATTTTTGTGTAGGGTGTAATAAAGTGTTCCAGGTTCATTCTTCTGCATGTCTCTGTCCAGTTTCCCCTAACACCATTTGCTGCTGTCTTTATTCCATTGCTTTGTCAAAGATTAGTTGGCCACATAGTTTGTGGATCCATTTCTGGGTTCTCTATTCTGTTCCATTGATCTATGTGTCTGTTTTTGTGTCAGTACCATAATGTCTTGATGATTACAGCTTTGTAATACAGCTTGAAGTTCAGAATTGTCGTTCCTCCAGCTTTGGTTTTCTTTTTCAGGATTGCTTTGTCTATTCAGGGTCTTTTCTGGCTCCATACAAATTTTAGGATTGTTTGTTCTAGCTCTATGAAGAATGCTGGTGTTATTTTAATAGGGATTGCATTGAATATGTAGATTGCTTTGGGTAGTATGGACGTTTAAAAAATATTTCTTCTTCCAATCCATGAGCATGGGATGTATTTCTATTTGTTTGTGTCTTCTTCAGTTTCTTTCATAAGCTTCCTATAGTTTTCAGTGTATAGATTTTGTACCTCTTTGGTTAGGTTTATTCCTAGGTATTTTATGGGTTTTGGTGCTGTTGTAAATGGGATCGATTCTTTGGCGTCTCTTTCTGCTGTTTCATTATTGGTGTATAGAAATGCAACCGATTTCTGTGCATTGATTTTATATCCTGCAGCTTTGCTGAATTTGTGGAGCAGTTCTAGCAGTTTTTTGGTGGAATCTTTTGGGTTTTTCCATACAGAGTATCATGTCGTCTGTGAAGAGTGAAAGTTTGACTTCCTCCTTTCCAATTAGGATGGCTTTTATTTCTTTGTGTTGTCTGATTACTGAGGCTAGGACTTCCAATACTATGTTGAAAAACAGTGCCGAGAGTTGACATCCCTGTTGTGTACCTGACCTTAGAGGAAAAGCTCTCAGTTTTTCCCCATTAAGGAATGCAAATTGGTGCAGCCGCTCTGGAAAGCAGTGTGGAGGTTCCTCAGAAAATTAAAAATAGACCTACCCTATGACCCAGCAATAGCACTGCTAGGAATTTATCCAAGGGATACAGGAGTACTGATGCATAGGGCCACTTGTACCCCAATGTTCATAGCAGCACTCTCAACAATAGCCAAATTATGGAAAGAGCCTAAATGTCCATCAACTGATGAATGGATAAAGAAATTGTGGTTTATATACACAATGGAATATTACGTGGCAATGAGAAAAAATGAAATATGGCCTTTTGTAGCAACGTGGATGGAACTGGAGAGTGTGATGCTAAGTGAAATAAGCCATACAGAGAAAGACAGATACCATATGGTTTCACTCTTATGTGGATCCTGAGAAACTTAACAGGAACCCATGGGGGAGGGGAAGGAAAAAAAAAAAGAGGTTAGAATGGGAGAGAGCCAAAGCATAAGAGACTGTTAAAAACTGAGAACAAACTGAGGGTTGATGGGGGGTGGGAGGGAGGAGAGGGTGGGTGATGGGTATTGAGGAGGGCACCTGTTGGGATGAGCACTGGGTGTTGTATGGAAACCAATTTGTCAATAAATTTCATAAAAAAAAAGGATGATATTAGTGGTGGGTCTTTCGTAGATGGCTTTTATGATCTTGAGGTATTATCCTTCTATCCATACTTTCTTGAGGGTTCTTATCAAGAAAGGATGCTGTATTTTGTCAAATGCTTTTTCTGTGTCTATTGAGAGGGTCGTGGGGTTCTTATTCTTTCTTTTATTAATGTGATTGATTTCACTTTGATTGATTTGCAGATATTGAACCAGCCCTGCATCCCAGGAATAAATCCCACTTGATCTCGGTGAATAATTCTTTTAATGTATTGTTGGATCTGGCTGGCTAGTATCTTGTTGAGAATTTTTCCATCCATGTTCATCAGGGAAATTGGTCTGTAGTTCTCCTTTTTAGTGACGTCTTTGGTTTTGGACTCAAGGTAATGCTGGCCTCATAGAATGAGTTTGGAAGTTTTCCTTCCATTTCTTTTCTTCTTTTTCTTTCTTTTTTCTTTTTTTTTTTTTTTTTTTTTTTGGAACAGCTTCAAAAGAGTAGGTATTAATTCTTCTTTAAGTGTTTGGTAGAATTACCCTGGAAAGCCATCTGGTCCTGGACTCTTGTTTTTTGGGAGATTTTTTGATTACTGATTTGATTTCTTTACTGGTTATGGGTCTGTTCAAGTTTTCTATTTCTTTCTGTTTCAGTTTTGGTAGTTTATATGTCTCTAGGGATTTGTCCATTTCTTCCAGGTTGCCCAATTTATTGACATATAATTGCTCGTAATATTGTGTTATTATTGTTTGTATTTCTGCAGTGTTGGTTGTGATCTCTCCTCTTTCATTCTTGATTTTATTTATTTGGGTCCTTTCCTATTTATTTTTGATCAAACTGGCTAGGGGCCTGTCAATTTCGTTAATTCTTTCAAAGAATCAGCTACTGATTGATCTCTTCTACTATTTTTTGTTTGTTTATTGGTTTGGTTTTGTTTTATTTCAATAGCATTGATTTCTGTTCTAATCTTCATTATTTGCAATCTTCTGCTGGTTTTGGGTTTTCTTTTCTGTTCTTTTTCCAGCTCATTAAGGTGTAAGGTTAGATTGTGTATCTGAGAACTTTTTTCCTTCTTTAGGAAGGCCTGAATTGCTATATATTTCCCTCTTATGACCACTTGCAGCTGCATCCCAGAGGTTTTGGGCTGTCATATTATCACTTTCATCGGCCTCCATGTACTTTTTAATTTCCTCTTTAAGTTTTTGGTTAGCCCATTCATTCTTTTTTCTTTAATGTTTATTTATTTTTGAGAGACAGAGAGAGAGAGAGAGAGAGAGAGAGAGAGAGAGAGAGAGCGCATGAGTGAGGGAGGGGCAGGGAGAGAGGGAGACACAGGATCTGAAGCAGACTCCAGGCTCTGAGCTGTCAGCACAGAGCCTGATGTGGAGCTTGAACCCATGAACTGTGAGATCATGACCTGAGCTGAGGTTGGACATTTAGCCAACTGAACCACCCAGGCACCCCAACCCATTCATTTTTTAGTAGGATGTTCTTTAATCTCCAAGTATTCGTTTTCTTTCCAATTTTTATCTTGTGGTTGATTTTGAGTTTCATAGCATTGTGGTCTGAAAATATGCACAGTATGATCTAGATCTTTTTGGACTTGTTGAGGGCCAATTTATGTCCCAGTATGTGATCTATTCTGGAGAATGTTCCATTTGCACTTGAGAACATGTATTCTGCTGCTTTAGGATGAAATGTTCTGAATATATCTGTTCATCCAGTCCAGTGTGTCATTTAAGGTTATTGTTTCCTTGTTGATCTTCTGCTTAGATGATCTGTCCATGCTGTAAGTAGGGTGTTGAAGTCCCCTAATATGGTATTACTATCAATGAGGTTCTTTGTTTTTGTGATAAATCGGTATCTATATTTGGGTTTCTCCACGTTGGAGGCATAAATGTTTACAATTGTTAGCTCTTCGTGGTGGATAGACTCCTTAATGCCCTTTAATGGTATAATGCCCTTTATTTCTTGTTACAGTCTTTATTTTAAAATCTAGATTGTCTGATATAATGGCTACTCCAGCTTTCTTTTGGTGACCATTACCATGAAAGTTGGTTCTCCATCCCCTTACTTTCAATCTGAAGGTGTCTTTAGGTCTAAAGTGTGTCTCTTGTAAACAGCATATAGATGGATCTTGTTTTCTTATCCATTCTGATACCCTATGTCTTTTGAGTGGAACGTTTAGTCCATTGACATTTAGAGCGAGTACTGAAAGTTAGGAATTTAGTGCCATTGTGTTGCCTGTAGAGTTGGATTTTCTGGTGGTGTTCTCTAGTCCTTTCTAGTCTTTGTTGCTTTTGGTATTTTTTTGTTTTGTCTTTTGTCCCCTCAGAGAGTCCCCCTTAAAATTTCTTGCAGGGCTGGTTTAGTGGTCACTAACTCCTTTAGTTTTTGTTAGTCTGGGAAACTCTTTATCTCACTTTCTATTTTGAATGACAGCCTTGCTGGATAAAGAATTCCTGGCTGTGTATTTTTCCAATTCAGCACGTTGAGTATATCCCACCACTCCTTTCTGTCCTGCCAAGTTTCTGTGGATAGGTCTGCTGCGAGCCTGATCTGTCTTCCCTTATAGGCTAAGGACTTTTTTTTCCCCCTTTATGCTTTCATAATTCTTTCCATGTCTGTGTATTCTGTGAATTTGACTATGATATGCCTTGTTGATGCTTGGTTTTTATTGACTCTAATGGGAGTTCTCTGTGCTTCTTGGATTTTGATGTCTGTGTCTTTCCCCAAGTTAGGAAACTTTCCCACTATGATTTGCTCACATAAACCTTCTACCCCTTTTTCTCCCTCTTTATCTTCTGGGACTCCTGATTCTGATGTTACTCCTTTTTAGAGTCACCATTTTCTCTAATTCTTATATCGTGCTCTTTTGCCTTCATTTCCCTCTTTTTTCCTGCTTCATAATTCTACATAATTTTGTATTATATTGCTTGTATTGCTCTGCTTCACCCATCCTTGCTGCAGTGGGATCCATTCGAGATTGCATCTCAGTTATAGCATTTTTTACTTCATCCTGACTAGATTTTACTTCTTTTATCTCCACAGAAAGGGATGCTATGCTTTTTTTCAACCCCAGTTAGTATTCTTATTATCATGATTTTAAATTCTAGTTCAGACATCTTGCTTATATCTGTATTGATTAAGCCCCTGGCTGTCATTTCTTCCTGTTCTTTCTTTTGGAGTGAATTGCTTCATTTTGTCATTTTGGATGACAAAAAAGAATAAAATTAAATATTGAAAACAATACAAAAAATCAAATAAAAGAAGCTAGATCCTAGGTATGTTTTGGTCTGGTTGTTGAAAGAAGCTTGACAGAAAAGAGAAAAAAGGGAAAGAAAATAAAGGGTAAAAAATAAGAAAACATTTAAAAATTTTTTTAAAAAGTATACAATAAAATAGAGTAAAATTAAATGACGAAAGTAAAATAGAATTAAAAAATTACAATAAAATAAAAAATATATAGTAAAAAAATTAAAAAGAATTTTTTAAATAATGTAAAGAAAAATAAATTTTTTTCTGTCTGTATCTAAGAATAAGAAAAGAAAAAGAAAAGAAAAAAAAGAATAGATGGACCTGTGAACAGAATGAAATCCGAAAAAAATTACATCCAGTTTCCTCTAGAGGTCTAACCTTGAAGCACTTTATAGTCCTGCACTAAGCAGGGGGAGAGACTTGTGGTGGTCCTCTAGGGCCTGAGCTTGGTTGGCACAATTGGACAGGGCTTGGTGTAACAGCTCCATTCTCCACTAGGTGGTGCTTCTTAGCTTAATGGGGTGGATCAGTGTGGTGCGTGCGTGTGCTTGTATGCGCATGTGCAGGAGAGGTGAAATGGCATCACCCAGATTCCCAGTCTCTGGCACTAGAACTCTGCACTCTCACCGACCAACAATCAAGAACCCCTCCTTTGTCTCTGGTTTCTGTCCACTCCTCACTTCTACATTGTCCGGGGCTGAGCCATCAGCCTGTTAGGCGATACCTGCCTCCTGAATTATGTCTCATATGGGGTTGTGTTTCTAAACCCCTCGCTTCTGAGATCCCCTCGGCTTGGACCCGCTCCTACCCTCTGGGGGAGTGTCTTGCCAGGCATTTGCCAGGGGCCGGCTTGGCCCCGGAATGTTCCCGCTGTTGCAGAGGTTCAGAGATTGTGGCCGGGTGCACGCTTGCCCCAGAAAAGTTCCTGCAATCGCACAGTGGCAGGAGTTTAGAAATTATGGCAAAACACAGCACATAGTCAGCACCAGGTTTCATTGCACCCTGGTGTCTTTGTTCCAATCCCAGCAAATGTGGCTGTTTTTCGGGGTCTGCTGGGACCTTTGCCTGTGGGGAGACTGTTAGGCCTCTACCAAATGCCCTCCTAGCAGAAGAACCACTTCCCCCTGTGTACCCCACAGAGCCCTCTGACCTTGCTGCCTGCCACTGGGGATTCGCCCTTCCCACCAGAGCACCTCCAGATATCAAGCTGTGGAATTTCCAACTGTGCTCTCCCCTATTTATAGAGTCCTAATGGTATTGAAACCCTCTCCTTTCTTCTTTCTCCCTTTCTTGGTCAGTCACTTGTGGGTGTTTCCACTCTCCCTTTTTCTCTAGCTACTTTTGGGGAAAGTGATTTTTCTTCACTCTCCCCTGTTTCTCTGTCCTCTCTCCCCGCAAAACAGCTCCCTCCGCGGCTTCTCTCTTCCCCAGTTCACCTCTCTGTGCTGTGTACCTGCCAAGTTCTGTGACTCAAGTTATGCAGATCAATCCTCAGATTAATTTTCTAGGTGTGCAAAATGGTTTGGTGCTGATCTAGCTTCATTTCAGGGATAAGAGAAGCTGAGAACTTCCATGCTGCTCCGCCATCTTGGCCCCTCCCTTTTTGTGGCTTCTTTGAGATTTTATATATAGATGGCCATGTTGTCCGTGAATAAAGACAGTTTTATTTCTTTCTCCAATCCATATACCTCTGATTTCTTTTTCTTGCTTTATTGCCCTGGCAAAAATCTCAGGAGGAATGTGATTAGAACTGCTGAAATCAGATATTCTTGCCTTGTTCCCAATCTTAGGGGAAAAACATTTAGTTTTTCTTTCAGTGTTAAGTGTAATGTTAGCTGTGGAATTCCTTTTTATCAGACTGAGTAATTTCCTTTAGATTCCTAGTTTGCTGGGAGTTTTTATCATTAATAGATATTAAATTTGCCATATGCTTTTCCTGCATCTACTGAGGAGATCATATTAATTTTTCTTTTAATCTGTTGATAAGATGAATTGTACTGACTTTTGAATGTTGAATTGATCTTGCATTTGAAAAACGAACACCAGTTGGTCATGATATATTATACTTTTTATACATTGCTCAATTTTATTTACTAATATTTTGTTGAGAAATATTTTGTCTATGATCACGAAGTTTCTAGTTTTTGAGCATTCTTTTCTAGTGATGCTTTGCCTTGTTGTATTACAGGGTAACGACCTCATAAAATGAGTTGGAATGTATTTTCTTTCTTTTATATTAAAAGAGTTTGTATAGAATTGGTATTATTCATTTAAGAAGTGTTTGGTAGAACTCTTAGGTGAAGCCATGTGGGCCTGGAGTTTTCTTCATGGGAGGATTTTAAACTAAAATTCAATAAATATAGAGTTATTCAAATTATCTATTATTGAAATAGTTGTGTTCTTCAAAGAATTTGTCCATTTTCTCTATATTTTCTAATTATTCACATTAATTTATTCATAGTATTCTTTATTGTCTTTTTAATGCTTATAGTGTTTATAGTGATGTCTCCTCTTTTATTCTTTAAAATTTTTTTTTTTAACGTTTATTTATTTTTTGAGACAGAGAGAGACAGAGCCTGAATGGGGGAGGGTCAGAGAGAGAGGGAGACACAGAATCTGAAACAGGCTCCAGGCTGTGAGCTGTCAGCACAGAGCCCGATGTGGGGCTCGAACTCACAGACCATGAGATCATGACCTGAGCCACCCAGGCACCCCTCTTTTATTCTTTTTTTAAAAAATGTTTATTTACTTATTTTGAGAGAGAAAGAGAAAGAAAGAAAAAGAGGAAGAGGAAGAGAAAGAATGCTAGCTGGGGAGGGGCAGAGAGAGGGAGCTGGAGAATCCCAAGCACACTCCATACGGTCAGTGCAGAGCCCACGGACCATGAGATTGTGACCTGGGCCAAAATCAAGAGCTGGATGCTTAACCAACTGAGCCGCCCAGATGCCCCCATCATAGTTATTTCGTAGTTGAGATTTTTATAAATTCTCTGGTGTTTTCTCATTGTTAAGAGTATGAGCCATATTATTGTGGATTTATGCCTCTGAAGTGGAGGTATCACTCTTTCCTATTTCATTTTGAGAACAAGAATGAGACCAACTTGAATGTTTCCTGAATTCTTATAGAATTCTTTCTTGTTTTCCAAAGTTTTGGAGAAAAGCAATAGACTGAGTAGACTTGGTTATCTTGGGTTAGGTTTTCTGGATGTCATGCCTAGTCTTACTTTTCATACTGAAGACTTACAGATGGGAAAAGTTTCCCTCTCTTCCTTTTTGATTAATGACATTGATTTTATTTATGTGACCTGTTTTCTCCTTTAGTGTTTCATTGATTTTTTTTTGTTTGTCTTCCATTTTGCTCATTCTTTTGTTATGGATTTCCTCTCTATATTTTCCCTTTGTTATCTGGTTCAGTTTCTAGAGTTTGTCATGGCTAAAGCAACAACAACAACAAAGAGCTTACTTTGACCTAGAAACTACTAATTATCTTCCATGCTTTCTATAATCTATACAGCATCCCTGTGAGCACAGTACTATTGACATCCTGATTTTACTGAAGCTTATAACATGGTGTTCATTATTCCTTCTTCATAATTGCTTATTTACTTTTAACCTGTTCATATACTTTTTAATCTTTTTTGGATCAGATCCTCTCTAAACAATGTCTTTCTTTCTCTCTCTTTCTTTCTTTCTTTCTTTCTTTCTTTCTTTCTTTCTTTCTTTCTTTCAAGTAAATACATTTCAGAAAGCATCCTTAAGTGGTTCCTTTAGAGAAATATCTCACTTTAAATGTGTTTTTTTGTTTGCCTTATATTTTATCTTTTCTTCACAGTGTTTTCTTTGACAACCTACTATTGTCTCTATTCAACCCACAGACTTATTTTGTTTGTGGCCTCTATCATGTTTAAGATTTGTTTAGAACCAACATTTAAAATTAGGTCACTTGATGTAAAAGTATGATTCTCCTACTTTTCTTAACTAATTTGAAGCTCTGGCAATACTGGACCCACATTCCCACATGGTAACAACCTGCTGAAACCGAACAGGGAGTCACAACCACCCCAGACTCACAGATCTCATCACGCCCTGCTGTCACCTCTTACACCTGACCCCCCTATTGTATTTATTCACCTGTCTGCTCAGGTGGGCATTAGATTTTGTGATCTTTGTCTTTATAACTAGGTAGGAATTGAGCTGATTTCTGTCAGAAAATTTTAAGGCTCCCTGAGCAATATTTCCAGAGGTAACTCAGGTTGAAAATACAGAAAGAGAAGAAAACAAAATGAAATGTCTTCTAGTAACATAGTACCAGTTCAGGTATGATTTGCCCTGGTAACCTGTCCTGCTGATGGAGTTTTGGGTGGTTACATCAGGAGGTTTCATCACAAGCAGTAGACACCCAGGGCAGTGCTTATCTCCACTTCACACTCTTTAACATCCTCATCAGTGAACTGGCCAAATAAAACCTGCTGCTTCCAAGATGGGGGCGGGGGTGGTAGTGGTCTGCAAATACTGCCCGTCCACCAATGTGCAAGTCCAAGTGTCAGGTAGCCTCTCAGCCCCATGGCTGACCTCAACTCAAACTCTCCCATCTCTGATTTAGGTGATGTCAGAGGGGGATTATCAAGATCTTTTCCTGTTTACTTCCCTCAATACCCTACTGACTCTATTTCTCTCAAGATAAGAGTGGGAGTTGGGGTCATGTGTCAACCACCAAACCTTTTTTCTAGTGTAATCGCCTCTATAAGGGGGATTTGGCATAATTCCTTAAAGCCTGTGGCTTATGCACAGGTACCTTCTCTGGTTCCTAGTGTGGATTTATGCTTTCCCCCTCCTTTTTTTCTTATTTGAGAGAGAGAGAGAGAGAGAGAGCGCGCGCATGAGTGACGGAGAAGGGAAGAGGGAGAGAGAATTTTCAGCAGGCTTCATACTCAGTGCAGAGCCCAACATGGGGCTCAGTCCTACCACCCTGGGATCATGAGCTGAACAGAAATCAAGAGTTGGACGCTCAACCGACTGAGCCACTCAGGTGCCCCTTTTCCCTTTTTGAATATTTTATTAGACATCATGGGAGGAGGAAAGCTAGTCCTCTGTTTTTAATGCCATTTTGACCAGGACCCCACACTCTTATACCCTTCTTTGCAACCCTGATTAGCAAAAAACACCTGATGCACATATAATTTTGTTTGTTTGATGGAAATGGAAAATGCAAGTTTTCTGTAACTGGTGCGGGAGCTGGAAAGTTCACAGCCTGCTAGTCAACATGTATTTATTTCTTTAGAAATCACTCTGCCAGGTACTATAGAGATAGGAAAGAAGTTAGTTCAAAGATGGTGATAAGATCAAAGTTAGTTCAAAGGTGGATGATCAGAAAAGAGAAAGTTGGTCAGCACAGCCTTCAAACGTTTTGTCTTTGGCCTTAAGAACTTCGCCATATGCAGTTGAGCACGTGAACCATCTTCATCAGAGTTAGGAATGAATGACCATGGCAGATGGGCAAGGTGGTAAGGAGATTAACCTACTAATGGTAAATGAGAGAGAAGACTGGATATCTTGGCAGTAATCATAGTTATTGAAAACGTTGAATATAAGGCTGAAAATGCATGTTTTTGATACATTGGCATGTTGTGCATCCTAAGAATAGTGGTTTCATGAAGGGAACTTACAGAAAAAAAAGTCATCCACCCCAAGATTTGAGTGCCATAGATGAGCTTATGGGCCCAGTGGTGATGGAAAAAAAGGCATTAAAACACTCCACCAGTTGACTTCCCAAATAACCTTATGAGTGGTCAGATCAAAAGCATAAGTTCCTGATTCTTCATCAGCTGAGTTATGCTAGCTATCTCTCTGTTAAACCACAGCAGCTTGCTCTAAATCTTTGACTTACGGCAAACCTTTGTCTTATGCCTCATGCTTTTGAGCATGGACGCCTCATTTGATACTGAAAAATCATTGACAATAGAATTGTGGTTGAATCTATGGAAGACAGAATATTCTTCCAGCATCAGGATGCTTTCTGCAAAGGAGCAGCTCATGGGACTTCTTAGATTAATTTCTAAAGGACAAGTTGTATGCTCTGAAAAACCCATTTCATTTGACAAGTGCTGAAGGCTCATTATTACCAGTTCAAATATTATCAAAAGTAATTTATACTCCTGGGATTGTTAAATGACTTTTCCTTGCAAAATTCTTAGAGGGTTTCAGAAACTGTTGAAGAATGTGGCATTCACAAAGATGGGATTTTTTTTTTTTTGGTTTTTACCTAGTTGTGATTCATTTGTTATCATTCCTTCACCTCCTCAAGTCTGACTCCTTCATATCAGACATTACTAACCAATCACAGCATTGTTCTTACTGAGGTCAGTAGAGCCACGGGCTGCCCAGACAGGGCTCAAGGCAGTCAGTGCCAAGTGATCAAAACTGGCGCAAGGGACAAAATCCATTTACAATCCTGGGCAGAGACTGTTGTTTATTTCCGTTTTCCTTTCTGTTTATGGCATGCTATAAGCATAAATAACCGTTGGATGAGAGTAAATAATTGCATTTCGAAAGCACGCTGCTAACTGCGTAAGGGGAATGAACACTTCAAAGGCTCTGGGATTTACTTAGGTGTTGAAACGGGCTTTTTACCATTTGGAACTGGGGCTACTTGGAAAGGTTTATTTCATTTTAGAGGTATTGACTTCCCTTGCTCAGCGCAGAACAAGCATCTCTTGTGATAAATTGCGGCTATTGTTATAGAATCTTAATAGCCCGTCTATACAGTATTTTGAAAACAGCTTTTGGTAAAAACAGAGCAATTTGCGTTTCTCCCTTCTTGCTTGTAAGTCCTGAGTTTTCTAATGGTCACAGATCAACTCTCCACTTTAAAATGCAGCACCTATTAAGTGCTGTGAATTGAAAGGAGGTGGTTAGCAAATTTGCAAGGGAGTCGTTACGAAAAAAGAAAAGTTCACCCATCTTCAGCCCAACACGCTTACCCAGAGCTGTGATTCCACTTCTTGTTTAACGATGCTTTTGTTTATGCCTTTTATGCTTACTCTTTGCATTGCTGGGATTGATTTTTTTTTCCTTTTATCTCTGTGATAGATTGATGAGCCCTTGTGAACAATTTCAACATGTCACTTGCCTTGCCAGGGATATATTTCTTTATGTGGATCTTGATATATACTTATGTCCTTGATTTTATATTACTTTATTTTGATAGCAGATCGAGGGACTTTGAGTTAATTTTGCTTTCTGGAATATGAATTAGGGGACAAATTTGATTCCTCCTTCAATTCCATATTCTCTTTGAATCAGCCAACCTGGTGGCAAGTAACATATAAATGGACTCTTCATTGACTTAAATATTTGAGAGTGATAGACAGAAACAACCAGAATATTTGCTCCCTGGAGAAATGGCTCAGTAGTTAATTAGCTGGGTTTTCTGTATGTCTGGGTAAACCATGATTTCTGTTTTTTATTATCCTTTACAAAGAGATTCTAGTTTATTGATGGCACGGGGATCCAGAGATTCAGAGGTTGAGGCACATTATTATAATTTAATGTTTCCTAGCACCATTAACAACTGCTTGTGGGAGAGGTTTTCCCACATAGTTTTCTAGGGTTGCAACTAAAACAATGACATTTCCCCTGCATTCAGGATTGAAAATCTCATTGTAGATGTAAAACAAACTCATAGTTCTAAAATAGTTTTAGTTTTGAAATGGGCCTCAGATGTCCCCTAGTCTAACCCCTTCCTTTTATTATTTAATATGAGGAAATGTGGATCCTTAGAGAGATTAAATGCCTTCTTCAACATCACACATCACAGATCCCAGGTCTTGCATCTTTTAAAATTTTTTTTTAAATGTATGTTTATTTATTTTATTTATTTTTGAGAGAGAGAGAGAGAGAGAGAGAGCGCGCACGCATGAGCAGGGGAGGAGCAGGTAGAGAGGGAGACACAGAATCCGAAGCAGGCTTCAGCTATCAGTGCAGAGTCCGACACAGGGCTCGAACCCATGAACCTGAGATCATGACCTGAGCTGAAGTCGGACTCTTAACCGACTGAGCCACCCAGGCGCCCCGATCTTGTATTCTCTTATGTCTGTGCCATCCTCTTTAGCACATGTGAAGTGTAAATAGATTTCCTAGACAAAAGAACAATGCACAGGCTTATGAGATACCTTCAGGTCTATGGGACTTTAATTTTCAAAATCAATTCCTAATTGTTTTCTCATTTGCCCTTTATAGCCTTGCGTGATACATGAGGAAGATAATAGCATTTCTATATTCTGGGTGGTAAATGTGAAGCAGAGAGTGCTGAAGTTATTTGCCCAAGGGCATGTGGCTAATTCACATTGTTGGTTTTTTTTTTTTTTTTCAATTGTAAAGTGGATTAGAAATAACTGCCTCATATAAAAGTTGTCAGAAGTAAGTGAAATTAGATGGGTAATGTATATAAAGTGCCTAGCTCAAGGGTTCTCATTAAATGGTGTGGTGGGCAGAAATCTAAAGTTGCCCCAAGACCCCTGCCCCCTGGTGTGCCTAATCCCCTTTCCAGCCCTGTGAATAGGACAGGGTGTGATTAGGTTACACTGGCTGCAAAGTTGAAAGGGATTTTGCCTATGTAATTAAGTCCCCCTGATCAGCTAACCAAATCAAAAAGGAGGTAATCTGGAGGAGTCTGATCTAATCAGACACTCAGCCAAGTCCCTTCAAAGAAGATCTCGAGGTCAGAGCCAGAAGAAGCCGGGAGACTCCCCCGTCCCGGCCCTGTGGCTTTGGAGAAGTAAACAGCCATGTTGTGAACTGCTAACAGAGAGAGCCCCAAGTCAAGGACCTGAGAATGGCCTCTCCCAAGCGAAAGTGGACCTCAGCAGAGAGCCAACAGGGAAATGAGGACATTGGTCATGTAGCTTCAAGGAACTGAATTCTGCCATCGCTAGTGAGCTTGGAAGGAGACCCCGAGTCTCAGGTAAGATCGCAGCCCGACCCACACCGTGATTACAGCCTGGGGAGACCCCAAACAGAGCATCTGGCCGTGCTGCCTGAAGACTTCTGACCCATGGACCCCGTGCAATCATAAGCTTATGTTTCAGGTACTGAGTTTGTGGCAGTCTGTTACACTGCAGTAGAAAACTAATACAAGGGAACTATTGTTAGCAGAAGTAGTTGATGGTTAGGATGATGATTAACCTAATGGTGATAATGTTTAATAGTAAGTTTGAAAATGAAATCCAAGTTGTAATTTGCCTTTTATTACACTGGACTTTGGATTATGTTTTTGGTTAGAATCAAGTCACTTCTAGCTGCAAGGGAGGGGAAATCACAAGCCTTTTAGCTGTCTGAACAACCAGTAAGGAGGTTATTGCTTGTGGGGAAGAAGGGAGAAATACGTGTTTATTGCTTAGGTAGTCAGCTAGTGCTTTCTGTCACGCTGCCCTTCCTAGAAAGTTAAAAAAAAAAAGTATAATTGGTCTGTAAACCCAGTTCCCACTGGATTTTCATGACCCTCAAACTTCGGTTGGATGACTTTGACAGTGGCCCTTTGACTCTGATTTGGGGAAAACTGGAGGAAGAATAATGATAGTTCAGTTGTTCAAAATGGAATTGCAGTAGTCGAGCGGAGACCCGGCCTGAGGTTTTGGTCGTAGGCACAGAGTATGGAATGGTCAAGTCCAGGAAAGGCAGTGAAATGAATATTGGTAGGATTCAGTGAGGGTCCAGTTTGGAGTGATGGGGAGAGGGGAGGGTGTGTAGGATTCAGTGAGGATCCAGCTTGGAGTGATGGGGAGACGGGAGGGTGTGTGGAAAAGAAAATATGAGGCCTGGAGTGTGGATCCTAGGGATCCGAGTAGACATGGAAGACTGTTCTCTCTTGTGACATTCTGTGGGCAATGTTGTGTTTTTGGTGCTCACACATTAGTTATTGCTTCTGTATGTAATCAGTTCTGTGTGGAAAATACAGATACCATAACAGCTAGTAAAATGTAAGCCTCTGTTTCCTCGTATTTAAAATGAGCAACACTTAACTTTAAGGTGTGCTGAGAACTAAATGTCATAATACATGTGAAGTGTGCCATCAGGTCATTGCTCAGTACCTAAGAACTATTGCTGTGGCTTTGATTGTGTGCGTGTATATTTTAGCATTTCCCAGTTTGACCATGAGCCCCTCAGAATCACAGACTGTCATTTATATTCACTTCTTTTTATATCCGATGCAGTCACTATTACTTAAAAGGAATTCTGTAAACGTTTGGAATGAATAAATATAGGTAACAGAGAAGAAGGGTATGAGAAGGAAAGTAAATGTCAGTATTTTTCAGAAAACATACATATTTGTGTGTGTGTGTGTGTGTGTGTGTGTGTGTGTGTGTGTTATTTATATTTATCTATGTTGATATGGATAGGTTTGGATGAATGGCACCTGTCAGTCAGTCTGGCTAGCTCATGATCTCATGTTTCCTTATGCCTGTTCCTAAAACTATAATATTTTCTCCCCCCCCCCCGCCCATTTTATTTAAATTCAAGTTGGCTAACATATAGTATGGTATTGCTTTCATGAGTAGAATTTAGTGACTCATCACTTGCACAAAACACCCAGGGCTCATCCCAACAAGTGTCCTCCTTAATGCCCATCCCCATCTAGCCCATCCCCCACCCACCTCCCTCTAGTAACCCTGTTTGTTCTCTGTTTGGCTCTTACGGTTTGTCTCCCTCTCGGTTTTTATCTTATCTTATTTTTCCTCCCCTTCGCCTATGTTCATCTGTTTTGTTTCTTAAATTCCAATATTTTCTTGAATCACAAACATATAATGTTTTTCACCAAAATGAAGAAGAATGTGAAATAAGAAAAATCTACGTTTAGTAGACAGTGAAGTCTGACTTGTCGTATTTGTTAGTATGATCATTTATTTATTTACTCAGCACATAGTGACTACCTACTAGGAATCATACTCAGTGGGGGGCTCTGGGTGGGAGGGGACACCCAGTGTTCAAGATAGGAGAAGGGTATCAACAGGGGATGCTGTGGGCTTAGCTCCAGTCTGGAGGGGCGGGGCGGGGGGAGGGGGAGCCCAGAGTATGTCCCGGGCAGGCTCACAAGTGCCTGTCACATGGTGCCCTGTGAGCCATATGAATAGAGCACACAGTGCCAGATAGCTGATCTTACCGAATTTCTGGAACGTTAGGGGCACAGAGTTCCTTTTACTTCAAGATGAGATTCTTGTCAAAAATAGACCTAGAAAAATAGGACTGATATCAGAGTCAAAGTGTTATGATCTAATTCTTATTTTAGGAAGTATGAAAGCCTGGATCTTGCAACTGCCCTGATATTTAGTGAACTAAGAAAAATTCATTCATTTTTCCTTAAAAAAGAAAGCGTGTGAGCCTGAAATGAAGGGCTTAGCAGAGTGAGAACCTGGCCTGTTTGCATTCATTTTATAACTAAGCCCTCCATCTTCTCTGTAAATTCCATTGTAGAGATGTCTAACATTCCCGGGGAATAAAAAAAAAGGCTAAAAGCCAACACTCCCTTCAGAGAGAAGCTGAAGCTCCCTGTGCATTTCATCAAAAGAATTCCCAAATGCATGTGAAATCTACCACAGAACTGTAGGACTATTAGACAGTTTTATTTCTACCTCATAAAAATATTTCAAAACCTGTGGGAGTTTTAGGAAACCAGCACTCATCAATCCGTATCATTCCCAATTCAGGCGCCCTTGAGACACATCTCCAAGCAATTAGGGATGTTAATTTTGAAGCAAACTGTCACATGGTATATACTTCATTATCAGTGAGTGATAGATTGTTTAAAACCTTATCTCACTCAAAATCTTTATATGTGTGTGTGTATATATATATGTATATATATATATATATATATATATATATATATATATATGTATCGTGTGTCCATGTACGTATGTGTGATTGTGTCTGTGAGTATAATAAAAGTAACATTTATAAAATAAAATTCAGGACTAATACCCATCTGTTTAAAATAGAGAAGTTTATGTAGAGAAGTCCATTGGCAATGTGAGTCTGTACTTCCTCTCTTCCCTTCTGCTTCTCTTCCTGGAAATGCAACTGAGCTCATCTGCAGAAAAAAAAACACAGTGCATTTGGTGGTTTTCTTTCAAAAGCCCTCTTCAGGTTAGTTGTGCTTTTCTCCCTCAAATGTCAATATTCCCGTCTCTATCCCCAAATAAAGAGTAAAGTAAAAACTTCTTCAGATCCATTTCTTTTATTACTGTATCTCTGACTCGACAAGCTCAGATCCTTCTAGAAATGTGGCTGCGAATGCTCCCGATGCTGAGGAAAGCCACCATCCGTCTGGCCTTTGCTCGTCTGTAGGGCAGGGCAGGATAAGGCCGGGTAGGGCAGGGCAGTCCTGCCTGCGAGACTAGGCAGGGAGAGAAGGGCGGGCCCCGGGGGGTGGACACAGGGGGTGTCATTAGTAAGGGGACAGGAGAAAGGAATAAAAATGGGACAAAGGTAGTTTATCTTGTTGACCTCCCATCTTAATTCTGTAAAATAATTCTGAAGAGTTTCTTCTTATGTTCAATTTGTTTATTTAGGGGTGTGTGTGTGTGTGTGTGTGTGTGTGTGTGTGTGTGTGTGTGTTGTGTGTGGTAGATTGTGGAGCTGTTAAGCAGGACCATGTTCGGTGCGAGAAAAGCAAAAGGAAAGCTTTCAGTAAGCTTCTCTTCCTTCCTTCCTTCCCTTCCAGGCACTCTTACGCCTTCACTCTCCAAGGACAATACCTGTGTTTTAAAGTAATGTGTGAAAAGGAAAGGCTGATGTTTCCCCAGTTGTAACTTGCTGTAATCATCAGTGTCAGGAAGTTCTTCCTTAAATCATATTCACGTTCCACCGCTGATGCCGAAACGCATTTCCTCTGGTTTGATCTTCAATCAATGGCACCCAGATGCCTCTCTTCCCAGCATCAAGAATTATGGGATGATAGACCCGTAAAGGTCATTTCCCTTCCATGCATCTCCTCCAAGCTTCACTATTTCCCCTTCTTTAATCCATCCCTGTAATCTTCTCTCTCTGTATCTTTACAGTGACACCCAGCCGTACCCATCCTGCAGCGTGACCAGGTCCCTGCCTGGGAGCCGGTCCGTGCAGCCTGGAAACATGGCACCCCTCCATGGCTTGGAGCCCAGTCCACTCACGTTCATTCCTTGTCGCCTTTTGCACCCCAGTTCCTTTCTCGGTCCTCCATGAGCTCCCCTGAGCTCCTCCCAGAGCACTTTTCTAGGCGCTTGTGGTATTGTGTGTTACAGCCAGCCCTGAACCAGGCAGTTACCTCAAGAGATGTCCAGCACTGTTGACTGGGGGATGAATAAATGAATAAAACAGACTGTAAAGCCAGGAACTTATGATCGATAGTGATTGTGCAAAGCATACTAACCATTTTTATGGGAGGTGTGAGAAATGCTTGTATTTTGCACAGTTAGCAGTATAAACGTTTAGGGTAATGGAGCATACCGAGCCCTGAACTAGGGGCTTCTTCCTAGTCTTGCCGCCTTGGGTAAGTCTTTTCCCTTCTTCTTGTCTTCTTACTTGATCAATACCTTGAAGGGGTGAGTCTGGCTCAGCTCTGAGATCTCATCCAGATCTAAAATAATTTTTCCCGAAGATGGCATGGTTTTGCATATTTTGGCACTCTGCACGTGAAAGAGTAACTCATGTTGATATCCAAGTTACTGAGTAGCTCTGTGTATATAGTGAGAGTGAGCGAGAGCAAGAGAGGAATCTGTATCTGTCTATTTTTTTTATCTATTACTGTTGCCAATACGAACAAGGTTAAGCCCTGGAGTACAGAGCCAAGGGAGATCCAAGCAGTCTGCGTTTTGCAATCTGTCCAAGTGCAGGGACACCCAGGTTCTAAGACACAATTGTGTGAAGATATGAGGTTGAGGCAGAAAACATGCAAATCAGTGCCTGGAATATGAATACTTCTTGCCATCCCACCCTTGTTCTGGGAAGAGCACTTAGGCCATTCTGGCATCTCTCTCCTTTTACTCTGTTGAAGGAAATATTCATTCCTTCCATCCCACCCCTGTGGCCACACTGCCATTTGTTTATGTCTGACAGTTTAGCCTGAAGTCATTAGTTATGCTTAAAAGAAATCACATGTATGGAGGAGTGAATACAGATGTTTACTGCCACAGGACCAGAAGGAACAGAATAGCTTCAAGTCATAGAGTGACCTGTCAGTTCAGACCGTGAAGCTTGGGATGCTAGTGTCGCATCTTGGCAAGGTCAGATTCATTTCTTGCAGAGGGGTTCTTCTTTTCCTTGTAGAAACAGAAGGATAAACGGGATCTACAAAATCTCATGGTTCTTTTTGCCTCCTGGAGAACGACTGAAGGTCAATTTTAATTTTTTCAGAAAATACGATTTTACTGCTGTTCTCAGTCCTGTTATGTATCTGTTATGGTCTGAATGTCCATGTTCCCCCCAATTTCATGTGTTGAAATCCTAGCCTTCAGGGTAATGGTATTAGGAGGTGGGGGCTTCGGGAGATGCTTAGGTCATGAGGCTGGAGCCCTTGTGAGCGGGCCTGATGCTCTTATAAGGGAAGCCCGAGAAAACCCCTCACCCCTTACACCAAGAAGGAGCCAGCTCTGAAGGGAAAGTAGGTTTTCTCCAGATACCAAATATGTCGGCATCTGGATCTTGGACTTCCCAGCCTGCAGAACCGTGAGCAATACATTTCTGCTCTTTATGAGTCTACAATATTTTTTTTTTTCAAATTTTTTTTTTCAATGTTTATTTATTTTGGGGACAGAGAGAGACAGAGCATGAACGGGGGAGGGGCAGAGAGAGAGGGAGACACAGAATCGGAAACAGGCTCCAGGCTCCGAGCCATCAGCCCAGAGCCTGACGTGGGGCTCGAACTCACGGACCACGAGATCGTGACCTGGCTGAAGTCGGACGCTTAACCGACTGTGCCACCCAGGCGCCCCGAGTCTACAATATTTTGTTAGAGCAGCGCGACTGGACCGTGACAGTGACTTCGTAAAACCTATAGTAAAAGCAGACATTTATTGAGCATTTTATGCGGGCCACTCCAAGTACTTCAGACGTAGTATTTCATATACTATTTGCAACAACCCTAGGGGGCGTGCCCTGTGAAATTCTCTTAGATAAGGAGACTGAGGCTTAGTGGCTTGCCCAGTGTCTTAGTGTAAATAATCAGCACAGTTTGGACCAAAGTGGCAGCCCGATGCCAGAGTCCATGCTTTCAATGACTGTTGTGCCCTGCAGAAGAGGGACCTCCTGTGTACTTGTAGGTACCTAAAAAGATCTGTGTCGTTCCCCTCCTTCGGTCAGCATTATATAGTAAGGAAGCAACAGTTGCTCAGATACAGTACATATTTATTAAATGTCTTTCAGGGCCAGGGGCCTGCACAAGGTGCTCAGAATATGCTGGGCTAAAGCAGATGAGTTCCTGCTGTCAACGGGCCAGGCCCAGTGGGGGGATCAGAGGGCAATCAAACAGTCACTTACACAGATGCGCAATCACAGACTGGGACAAATGCTGGGACGTAGAAGGAACAGGGACATGGCTGACCTCCTACGCCACTGTTTCTGACTTGATATTTTCACCTTCCACTTGGTTTTGTACCAACTGCTGTTTCAGCGGGTGAAAAGGGAGGGTCCCTTATACTGACCTTTTATGTTTGCACTGGAGGGATTTGATTAAGTACAGAACAAATGAGATTAGGTAAGGGGTAGGGGGAAGATAAAGAAGGTAAACTTAATTGTTTAAATAGATTTCGTCCAGATTTAATTGTCTGTGAAGACCATCCGTCACGGGTGCTCCTTCTTTTCCAGTTACTTAGAGACTAAGTGACTTGGCAGTGAGCAAGGCTGTTTCAGATCGGGTCATTACAGGGGACGTTGTCAAGAAAGGGGACATTGTCACCTTTCACAGAGGAGGAAGCTGAGCCGTGGAGAAGTGAGGGACCTTCCGCAGAATCACGTCTTCCAGGAAGTGATGAGCTGGCATCATCCTGCCAGTGCTTGCTTGTCCCTTGACCTTTCCTCTCTGTTCCATGCAGTGACGATTATTTCCATGGTCATGGCTACTAAATCCTTCTCAGAGTGTTTCTTTCCCCCAGCATTTTTTATGGGCTGCATGTAAAAGGAATGCCTGTACCGTCACAAAATTGTGAATGAAATAAATACATAGCATAGGCAAGTGCAGAGGAATCAATGGAAGGAAACGGAGTTTAGCAGGTTTTTCCCTTTCGGAAAACTTTTTGTTGTTGGTTTTGGTGACAGCCGAATATAAAGCCCCAGGTGGGCGGCCAGAGCAGGGAGCCGAGGAGGACACGTGGAGTACACACACAGGTACCCAAAAAGCCGAGAGCTTGGCCTGTCCAGAAGGCTCTGCAGGGAAGGGACCACGTTCTCCTGTGTTTTTTCTGTGCAATTAAAAGCCCCTCCCTTGACTCCCAGGAGCCTCTGCTTCCTGCTCTGTGAGTACCTGGCCCCTCACTGTCAAGTTGCCTGTCCCACCTTACCGCAGGATCCTCCCTCCCCGGGGCCTCGTGTCTGCCCTCCTCACAAGCGTGCACCTCGATGCCTGGCACATAGTGGGGCGGGGGGGGGGGGGGGAGCCGATGAATGTTTCATGGGTGGACTCTTAGGGAAGAAGAAAACTCTCAAACTTCAGAATAACTTTTCTGTCACTGGGGCCGCTGTTTGAAGGAAAAATGAGCAATAAGGTCAAAGAATCCCCTTTTCTCCGCTAGTCCAATCATGCCGGTGGCACTTTACTGCCAGGTCCACATTTGATCTAAGCTACTTAATTTCTTCACCCTCTTTTCTTGCTGAAGATTCTTTCCCACACAGGTCATAGAAGAGGGGCCGATGTAATCATGAAAACTGAAACCTTGCAGTCCCTCACTCACAGATCCATTGATGTGCTGACATTTGTGCCCAGAATGGGGGAACTAGAGATGAAAGGCCACCCCCCTCGGAGTCTGCTCTAAGCATAACTGTGTTCAGTGGCTCTGAGATGAGGGAGCGAGTCCTACCCGTGGCCACAAATAACAGAAGTGAGATATCTTAAGTGTTGACGTAGAAGTATTTAAAGGTATTTTTGATACACGGAGGAGGGCTCCAGTCTGCCTGGGAAGCAGGGAGGCAGCACCAAGCAGGTGGGACTTGTTATACTGGGTGCTGAAGCATGAGTAGGAGTTTGCCAGGTAGAGGAGAGTGGAGTAGGGTCGGAGCACGAGAGCCCTTTGTACAGACGGAGCCCTGTGTGTGAAGGCAGTAGGAAGGAAGCAACATAGCTTTATGACTTCGCTGCTGTGCATATTCTAAATGGGAGGAACGAGGCTGCAGACATGGGCTAGGGTCAGATCCTAATTGGCTTATGTAGCCTCCTATGGAGTAGATTTATTAGGCAATGAGGAATCATTGAAAAATACTGAGTGAAGGCCATAGTGCGATGTGCTCTTTTAGGTGAGGAGGATGATTCTCTTGTTATGTGGAAGACACATTGTGGGGTCTGGGGAGTGGGGTGTTTGATCCCCCCATTATGAAGCTATCAGCAGTAGAGCTGGAAGGAGAGAGACAGCAGAGGCTTACCCAGTGGGATGTCAGGAAAGGAAGGGAGGCCTGGGCAGGTGTTGGACGATGTGAAAATCAGCTGACTGGGGACCGTGGAGAGGAAGCATCTCTCAGGATAGCCAGCTTTCTGGCTCAGGGCGCTGGGCGTCAGTCACTAAGTAGGGGCTGCATGGAACCCTCTTGTGTCAAAAGCTTTAAAAAATGGCCCAGGGCACAGACGCGTACCCTTTGCAGCCACCCTTGAGTTTGTATTCTTTTCCTTTTCTAAAGAAGAGGAAACGAACCCAGCGCTCAAAGATGTTGAGTAACTCAGCCAAGGCCTCACAGCTCACGTGTGGCAGCGCTGGGGTTCAAAGCTAGGTTCGCCCAGCTGGAATCCCACCCTGTGCAAAGCTGCTGCCCCCACGGGGAGGTGCCCCACGTGGAGGAAGCTAACAGGTCCTTTGCGAGGCCGGGGTGCGCTGAAGGAGGGGATAGAGATAGTGGTGGGGGGGGGGCTTTTTTTAAATTTTTTAAGATGTCAGCAGAAGCATTTCTATAGGCAGGGCGGAAGGAGACAGCGGAAGGAGACGATGCCTTTCCTCCATCTAGGGGATGCGGTGCAGTCAGGGGACTCTGTGGCTGCGAGGGCGAGGCTGGCGTTAGGACCCAGGCAGTGCCACCCTCCCTCGGACACAGGAATCCGGGCTTTGCGGAAAGGAAACTCCAAAGGGAGCAGTGAGGAACAGAGGCCCCGGGCTCCCGGGCAGGGCAAGTCGGTGGGGTGGGCATCTGCAGGGAATCAGGGAAGCTGCCTCGGTGCCTTCAGGACGCTGGGAAAGTCAGAGCCTCACGGAGGCGCTGGTCCGCGAGGCTTGCGGGGGAGGAACCGGTCAGCGTCGCCTCCGGCCTGTCCAGCTGCGGCTCAGCGGCTCCCCCAGGGTTGCTGTCTTCATTTCCCTTCCAGATGCTTCTAGACCCTCACTATGGGTGGAGACGAAGCAGTGCAGCTTAACTTCCAGGAAGGCGAGGACTGTGGACTCGAAACCGCTCCCTCCACCAAGGGCCAGGCGATAGCTTGGCCTTCACATCTCAGCTGTCCCAGATAGGAAAGGAACACAGCTGAGTCATTCGTTTGTGTATTTTATTTTACACACAATGATCGACTCAGCCTTGTTGAGTTAAAAAGGATCAGCGTCTTGAGAGAGAAGCATTGCAGTCTGGGTCTCGATTCAGCTTTTGGAAGGCACCGGTAGATTCTGTCGGTGGTTCCTGAAAGGCTGAAGGTTTCTTTGTGGATGTTTGTGTTGGAGAGGGTGCCAGGGATGGGCAGAAAGAGAGCTGGGTCCCGGGTCCCCACTCCGCTCACCGTGGGGACACATAAGGCCTATGCTCTTTTCTCCCACCCTGAGGACAGCATATTGATTACTGGTGTCTGTGTTTCTATCACATCAAACCTGACTACCTGGCTCCTTTCGTTTAAAACCATTTTCTTCTCTTTCTCGAGGAGGACTGTCTTTAATTTGTCATTCAGTCCACTAGTCGATCTCTTTTTTAAAAAAAAAATTTTTTTTTCAACATTTATTTATTTTTGGGACAGAGAGAGACAGAGCATGAACCGGGGAGGGGCAGAGAGAGAGGGAGACACAGAATCGGAAACAGGCTCCAGGCTCCGAGCCATCAGCCCAGAGCCTGACGAGGGGCTCGAACTCCCGGACCGCGAGATCATGACCTGGCTGAAGTCAGACGCTTAACCGACTGCGCCACTCAGGCGCCCCCACTAGTCGATCTCTTAAGCCGTGTTTCCATGTCTTGTACCTTTTACACCATCGATTCCATAAACACTAGGAAATACAGTTCTTGTCATTATCATTAGAAATGAATTCAGAAGAGGCAACACATGATTAACGTTCATCTTCTGAGTCCTAAATTTCAGGAAAGATTGAGTAAAAAATATTCTCAGGAAAGATGAACGAAATATACTCTCATAAACATGTACACGTAGTTGGAGACGCCCCCACTCCTGCCCTGGCATGTGTCAGAATCGGAATTGGTTTCCATGTTGGCCATCAGGTGCCGGTGACGATCCCGGGACACCGTGCCCGTCTGGCTGGACCGTGGGGATGTGTGCCTCCGTGTTCTATAGAGAGCGAGTTGATTTTTGCACCACTCCTTGGAATGACTTGGCATCTGATGTCTTTTCCTCAGGAACCGTGGAGCACTCAGCACATCCCAGCGCTGTTTTCAGCCTTCTGTGGCCTCCTGGTCGCGCTTTCCTACCACCTGAGCCGGCAGAGCAGTGACCCCTCTGTGCTCCTGTGAGTAACACGCACCGCTGTGCCTGGTTCCCGTGGCCCTCGCCTTGTCACAGGGGCGAGAGGGCCATGGCTCGCATAGTGGCTGGACTCCTGTGCTGTTCACGCAGCCAACCACCCGGCGAGGACGGGAGAGGTGCAGGACCGGCCAAACACTAATGGAAATCAAGCACCAACTTTTAGCGAACATTTAACCTCTGCTCTTGCTTTTGGAGTAAAACGCACAGCGCCAGGGACACAGGGCTGTTAGCTCCCAAGTGCTGCTTTTGAGTTTCCTTTGGGTGAATTGTGTGGGCAGCTCCCACCTCAACAAGGACCCTTTCCGGGCCTGTGAAGCAGAATCGCTAGGTGGTTACCCTGTGGAGACTTGATGGGCATCTCTGCAAGGTTTGCAGTTCGTTCTGTTGTTTTTTGTTCCAAACAGGGCCGCGCCCACATTTTAAAATATATTTAATAGTAATCTTTAGGGGCGCCTGGGTGGCGCAGTCGGTTAAGTGTCCGACTTCAGCCAGGTCACGATCTCGCGGTCCGGGAGTTCGAGCCCCGCGTCAGGCTCTGGGCTGATGGCTCAGAGCCTGGAGCCTGTTTCCGATTCTGTGTCTCCCTCTCTCTCTGCCCCTCCCCCGTTCATGCTCTGTCTCTCTCTGTCCCAAAAATAAATAAACGTTGAAAAAAAAATTTTTTTTAAATAAAAAAAAAATAGTAATCTTTAGTCACTTGAAATATACTTTCCTACCTTCCCTTTAATTGTGCCTTTTATTATTTTTACTTGAAATGTACTATCTTCCCTTTAAATTGTGCCTTTTATTATTATTTTTTTTTAAAATTTATTTGGGGGGGAGAGAGAGAGAGAGAGTATGCAGGGGAGGGGTGGAGAGAGAGAGAGGGACAGAGAATCCCAAGCAGGTTCCACACTGTCAGCACAGAGCCCGATGCAGGACCCAAACTCATGAATCGTGAGATCAATACCTGAGCTGAAATCAAGAGTCGGATGCTTCACTGACTGAGCCACCCAGGCGCCTCTAATTGTGTCTTTTAAATCTTTGATAAATTTGCACTTGGGAAGTAGAAACACTTCCTGGGATGCCAGAGTTTCAGATAGCAATCATCTCATGTCATTTTTCCAAATGTTTGATTTTGACCATAACTGTGTGGGGGCCAGAGAAACCATTGTTTTAGGCTGCCACATGCAGCAAAATAAAAGACGCGGGAAATGGGCAAAAGTTACATGTGGTTTGTGCAGTTTTTCACGTCAAATATTTTACTGAAGTGTTGAGTTTTGCTGCCATTTTTATGTGGGGAGGAAGCCCCGATGGGCTGACACAGAGAAGCTCTGTGAGCTTCGCTGTTGGCAATCAGCTGCCCATTCCTCTTGAGGTCCTTGACTCCTTTAATTAGAAGGGAATCTGAGAATCAAAACATTAGATTTGCGATCACCTGAATACACGCCTCTTCCTCTTTATTATGAATTAATTAAAGGAGCGAGCCCTTGCTTTGGTCATCTGGGAGTGAGAGGTCTCAGGTGAGGCTATTTACCTCGAACGTTGTGACAGGCACATACTTTAAAGAGTATAACCTGTGCGTTTGTTCGTTTCCAGGTCCTTCATTCATTGTAGATTGCTTCCTAAATTTCTACATCAGAACCTGGAAGAGTTGGCCGCCGACCCTCTTCCTAAGAAGATGAAAGGCTCAGTGGTGAGATATTTGTGTTGCATAATGTACATGAGGATTTTGCTTAACCTGGCCTGGCACGTGCTGGCAAAGCTCAGGTTCTCAGGGGGGCCCTGGCTAGGCGGGAATGACAGTCACCGGTGCAGAGAGAGGTGCCTTGTCTTGGTCTACAGTTGGCACATGGACTGTTGAGCCACCTGGCAGGTGTGGACCTTTGACAGCCCCTCGAAGGCAGATGCTATATATGCCACGGTCACTCCATTGGTCCTCAGCTGATGGCAGTTTGCTCGGCTCTTTGAATGAAACGAGTTTGGTCAATGCTGCCCCCTGCTGGCGCCAGGCAGCAGGCCAGCTGCATACAAATAAAAGCTCATCTGCCAAGCTGGTTTCTAATGGGCTCCACACAGTCCTCTCCACACCTTCTGGCCTCAGCCTCATGCTGAGCTCAGAGTGCGCTTCCCACGTTCAGGGTTGACACTTGCACAGCCCTTGTGAGGAGCCCTTGGGTTTTAAGACTTACATCTGGGATGTTGGAGAGGGGAGCGACTCTATGGGATGGAGCGTGTGAGGGGAGAAGGAAAGAGGTAAAGAAGGAAGAACAGAACACAGAGACTTTAGAAGAAGGATGCTCTTTTCTGTTCGCCGGGAAAATGGCTTGGGGTGGTTTCAAACATCATCTGAGGAGGGGTAGCGTCTTTGGTATCATCTTCCAAACGTTACCACTTTCAAAAGCAATGCTCATTTGTTGTGTAATCTCCCATTCGAGTGTTGAGCTTGGGGAGATCTGCTGGCTGGAAGTCATGCCTTTCCTATGTTTTTGAGGAATGACGGATCAATGGAAAAGCGGCAAATGACCCATTGATTGCAGGCTCCTCCAGCCAGGAGATGCGTCTCATTTGTCTTGGCCTCCACGGTGCCAAGTGCCTGATGCTGATAACTGCCGTTGAATTTAGATGAGATTCAATTGCAATCCGCAATTTCAAGACAATGTGCAGGACTCAGGCAACAGGATAACATTTAAAAACTTCACACCTAGCCCCCTGTGCCTTTGAGTGTGGGTGCAGTTCAAGCCAACACATTGAGGAACCAAAGCACAGTCACCGTGACTAAGGACGTGGTTCATGAATTTGACAAGCAGAGGTATGTTTACAAGCAGGGCAGGAGGTAAAGCAGCTGGGGCCAATAGGATGGCAGCTAAAAAGGGAGGAATACATTGACACTGAAACATCGCATCAGCAACCAGATCTCTGACATCTACACCAGGAGATTTACAGGATCAAACTTGACATTCCTAGGTCAGTTGCCATAAAGTCTTGGAATGGCCCGATGTCTCCCCCAAAGGTTTCCTATAGGTATCTGAGAAAAACTGTTCTCCCCAAATGTTCCCTGATTTCATGGAATCATGAGGATGCTTTCTGATTTGTTGCCTTGAAAATAACATATGGACAACGAAGAAATCCACCAAGAAGGTTGCTTGGCAGAGGCTGACAGCATTTCCTTAGATGTGATGGGCTAGGAGTTGCCTTCCCCAGTTTTCATACACTTTGAAACGCTCTGTATAGTGAAGCGCACATAACCTGTAGGCGATTTAATGTGACCTGTGTTCTCTCTGAAAAGTCTTCTGGTCTAATGAGAATATTTTAATAGGACTACCACATTTAGATTTTAGAGTTTGGTATATAAAACCTTTTGTGCCCTAGTGCAAGTGCGAGATTTCTCTCTTTGTCTCTGATTTTATTTCTCTGTGTCTGTCCGGCTCTCTCTTTTTCGCTCCCTCTTTTCTTAAATTTCACTTTGTATGAGAAGTCCCTAAGGAGCCTCCTTAGATCAGGTTTCCAGCCCTTCCTCCTATTCCGATTCATTTGGCCTGTGCCAGGGCCTGGGGATCTGCATGTTTACAAGGCTGTCCCCACAGACTGGTCTTCCAGGGACCTTGATCGAGAACTAGAGATACCTAGAGCTCCATCAGTGGGCTTCCACATTTCCATATGATCATTGCCAGCTATGCACTCAGTAACAATGTGAACTTTCCACTCCTGGTTTAGTTTCTTCTTATCCCTCTGCCTCATGAGCTTGGTCTATTTCTTTCTTTCTTTTTTCTTTAAGTTTTTTTTCTTAATGTTTATTTGTTTTTGAGCGAGGGACAGAGCATGAACAGGGGAGGGGCAGAGAGAAGGAGACACAGAATCTGAGGCAGGCTCCAGGCTCTGAGCTGTCAGCACAGAGCCCGATGTGGGGCTCGAACTCACGAACCACGAGATCATGTCCTGAGCCGAAGTCAGATGCTCAACCGACTGAGCTGCGCCCAGGTGCCTCTTGGTCTTTCTGTTTCTATCCTCACTCATCCTCCTCAATCCCTATACTCTTCACCCATTCAGATATGCTACTTCCATTGTATCTATTTTTCTCAGTTCCTAGAAACAAAAAATAGACCACCAACAAAACAAACGTCGACCTCATTCTTATTTGTACAATTCAAACAACTTCTTTGTAACCACTGGTTGTATCATCTAGGTTTCTCTGGCACCACTCTGTCTATATCTGCTGTGTGTGTAGTTTGGAACCAGCGCTTTTTAAAAAAATTTTATTTATTTTATTATTTATTTTTGAGAGAGAGAGAGGAAGAACGAGTGGTGGAGGGGCAGAGGGAGAGGGAGAGATTAGAGCCTGACATGGGGTTCATGCTCATGAACTGTGAGATCGTGACCTGAGCCGAAATCAAGAGCCGGAAGCTTAACCAGCTGAGCCATCCAGTGCCCCGGGATGAGGCCTTCTTCAGCTTCTTTTTTAGGGTTGGAGCATGAAGTACTACATGAGATGTCACAATGGATTTTAAATATTCAATGTACTGAGCCCCAATATATTAGTTAAATATGCATGGAATCAACATTAAAATAGGGAGCCAAAACCTTAATATTATTGAATATTGTTTTGGAAGTTCTGGCTTGTGTTAAGTCCTAAAAGAAAAAAAAAAAAGTAGATTGCATTACTGTATACATTTAGGTGCACAGCAAAGTTTTTAAGTATCGATCATGATCAGTATAAGAATTCACAAATACCCCTAGAGACAAAGAAACTTAGAAAAACTTAGAGCATTCTAACACATCAGAAATAACTTTAGAAAATATAATGAGACCATAATCCCACTCACAATGGCAACAACATACATGAATTGATAATAGGAAAGATTTTACGAAGTAAGGTCAGAAATAAAGAAAACCACAGCAGTCTATTAAAATGCAAATGAGCTTCTGAATAAGTAGTGATAAATAGACATAACCTGATTTTGGATAGGAAGGTCGAGATTTATTAAATGCCAATTCTTCCTAATAAATTTATAGGTTTAATATAGTTCAAAACAGTTCCAAAGGAATTATATTCACAACTTGGGGAAATGATTCTAAGATTCACTTAGAAGAATAGCCATTAATAATAGCTTTTAAAAATCTGAAAAAGAAGAATAAGAAAGAGGAACTTAGCACTTTGGGATTTAAGAGTATATTATAAAGATTGAGTAATTGGAAGAAAAAAAAATGAGACTGATCCAAGAGTGGAGAATGGGATTAGTGAATCAGTAAAACACAGAAAGGAGACAAATTATTTATAGGAATGTATTATGTGAAAATTACATGTCACAATCAAGAATTGATTAATCAGTGTATGGTGCTGAGGTAATTGTTTAGCAGTGGGAGGGATAAAAAGGGATTTTATGTGCCGATCCCTCACCAGAAAGAAAAAGAAAGATCAAACGAGACTTTTCCATCTCTCACGTTATGGCAGGCTGACTTATTACAGCCAAACTCTCTGCTGATTAAAACTGAAAATTCTGAACAAAATACCAAAAAAAGTCCTTCTTGTATGTGGAAAAAAAAGTGACAAAAGATAAGGAATTATCAAGTCAAAGTCTGAGTGAACAGGAAGACCTGGAGGAAGCAGAGGAGGAAACTGCTTTTGCCTCAAGAGCACCTGCCCAACCAGGGGATCTTGAGCCTCAGTGTTCAGCCCTCAAACAGCAGGGAAGAGAAAAGAAAGCCCAAAACTGCCAAGATGGGTGTGCAGTGGGGACCCACACTGAGTCACCCACCCTCAGAGGGGGGATGAACCAGAAGGAATCAGTTGCATCCTCCGCAGTGCCTGGAGAATGCAAGGTACTGGCCTCGGTGCTGAACACAATGGCCCTGGATCCCTGGGATGTTGTAGTCCGCTCCGCTGTGGGCTTTCAGTCCACATTCTGACACCCCTAACCCCTAAATTTATGTAGTGAATTTGAAGCGGCCCCCAACTAGGAACACCTCATGGCAAAATGAAACACACATCCTCTCTAGAGGATCCTTGCCTCCTAGGTCTCCATGTGTTCCCCAACCCATTTTTCTAAGGGAAATGAGCAGCTCTCGCTAAAAAAAATGTAAAAACTACACAAGGAAACAAGGAACCAGCAGAAACAGGTCTTCAAGTACTTGAAGCGCTTGAACTACCAGACACATTTTAAAACTACTTAATGTGTTTAAAGGAATAAGAGGTAAAACTTACAGACAATAGAAAATACTAAAATGATCCAGCATGTTTGAAAGAGAACCAAATAGACCTTTCTAAATGAACAAACAAAAAAATGGCAAAAAATGAAGCAGTTGAAGTAAACACACACACACACACACACACACACACACACACACACACACACGAGATTAGACACCTCTGGTGAGAGAATTAGTGAACTACAAGACAGAAGAAAGTACCCAGGATGCAACACTAATAGACAAAAAAATTAGGAAATACAACAGAAAGACAAAGACAGGTGACACAGACTAAGAAGATCTAAAATATATGTAATCAGAATTCCAGAAAAACGGGAGAGACGGGAGCCTAATCAATGTCTGATGAGATGATATCTGAAGATTTGCCGGAATTGATGGAAGACACTGATCTAGGGACTCAAGAACGCCAGTGAATCACATGCAGGGTAAAACAAGGAAGAGAGAATCCACACAGGACAAACCTTAGTGAAAGTGCAGATATCAAAGACACAGACCATCTTAAAGCAGTTAAACAAAAGAATGGATTACATTCAAGTGAATGATGAATGGAAAGCTCCCTTATCAAAACCCATCATAGAAGCCAGAAGTTTGATGTATTCAATGTCCTGGAAAGAAAGTATCTGCCAGGGTAGAATTCTATGCCCAGTGAAAAGATCTTTAATTTTTTTTTAATGTTTGTTTATTTATTTAGAGAGAGCGAGACAGCGTGAGCAGAGGTGGGGCAGAAAGAGAGGGAGAGAGAGAAAGAATCCCAAGCAGGCTCTGTGCTGGTGCCCCCAGTGAAAATATCATTAAAGAACCAGGGACAAAATAAAAATATTTTACATAAACAGAAGCCGAGAGACTTTCGCTAAATGTAGTTCTGAGTGATGTTCTTCAGATGGTCTCATACAGAAAGTCTAATTCGCAAGAAAGAACAAGGAGAAAAAAAAAGTGGCAGATACATTGGTAAATTTCAGCAAACATTAGCCATACAAAACCATACAAGGGTAACATAAAACTCTGGGTGGAAGGAGAAATGGACTCCAAGACTTAAAAATTCTTCGTAATGTCCCGGAGGCAAGTAAAGATCCTGATTAACTTAAGACTGGTAAGTGAAGTATGCTTATTGGAATGTTCAATGTAACTGCTGAAGGAGTAGAAACAGTGTGTAACTTCCTACTCACTATAGAGGGAGGAACAGAATGACGAAACAAAAAAATGGCTCTTCATAAGTAACAAAATAGAACAGGCCTCCTCTGTGATGCTCTGCTTAAAAGTCAGTTCCAGAAGGGTTATAAGCCTAAATAGGAGATTACAAAACCTGAGAGTGCTTAGAATCATAATAGAGGAAATTATCTTTATGATACCTCCAGAGTAGGGGAGAATTTTTTAAATAAAAACAACAAAAAATTGAAGTTCACTAAAATTATGACCTTTGACTTATCAAATAATGCCCAAAAAGAAGACTTAAAAAAATAAGCCACAGAATGGGAAATAATGTTTAAAATATGTATAGTAGATAAAGCACCAGTGTAGAGACGAATACACAATTACTATAAATCAACAAGAAAGCCAGATATGTCGATTAAAAATGGCCAAAAAGGCGGCACCTGGGTGGCTCAGTCGGTTAAGCGTCCGACTTCGGCTCGGGTCATGATCTCGCGGTTTGTGAGTTCGAGCCCCGTGTTGGGCTCTGTGCTGACAGTGCAGAGCCTGGAGCCTGCTTCAGATTCTTTGTCTCCCTCTGTCTCCACTCCACTCCTGCTTGTGCTCTGTCTCTCTCTGTCTTTCAAAAATGAATAAACATTAAAAAAAAAATGGCCAAAAGGCTTGCACATGCACTTCACAAGAGAGGAAATAAAAATAGCCAAAAACATGAATATGTATGTAAGCTAATTAATAATCAGGAACCTCCACACTAAAACCACACTGTGTTACCATTTCACACTTGCCAGACTGACAAAAAATTAAAAGTTCCCACAGTGTTAAGTGTAGAGCAAGGGAACTCTTATGAACTGCTGGTGGTGGTGTGAATCACTGTGTATATTTTGGAAACAGTTTGGGATCATAAGGTCGAAGATGCATATATACTACAGCCAGCAATATTACTCTTATATTTTTATCCTGGAGCAAATCTTGCACATTTATACCAGAACACACACGTAAGATTGTTCCTTTTAGCAATAATTCCTAACAGCCCTAAACTGAAGCCGCTAGAAATTCTACCAACAGTGAAATGACTAGTGTGCAGCAGAACAGATCTTACTGGAGCCATATGCAATGGCACGGGTGAGTCTTGACCATGTAACGTGGAGCAAAGGAAGCCAGACACAAAAATGTCTCGTATAGTGCCATCCGTTGGGTAAAAATAGACAAACAATTCCATATGGAAGTCGCAAAATCATTCTTGTTTAAAAAGCAAGAAACTTATTTTCACCAGAGTCAGGATAGTTAATGCGGAACCCCAAGAGGGGATAGAAAGGTTTGTGATCAGAGAGCCGCATAAAGGGATTTCTTGGGACTAGAAATGCTAGATTTCTTGAACCAGTTGGTAGTAACTGAGATGCTCACTTTATAAATTTTTTACCTGTCTTCTATCTATCTATCTATCTATCTATCTATCTACCTATCTTTAAGTTTAATTACTTATTTTGAGAGAGAGAGAGCAAGGGAGAGGCAGAGAGAGAGAGGGAGAGAGAATCCCAAGCAGGCTCTGCACCCAGGGCTCGATCCCACGAACCATGAGATCATGACTTGAGCTGAAACCAAGAGTTGGACACTCAGCCAACTGAGCCATCCAGGCGCCCTTTATAATTATTTTTTAAATTATATTTATCTATTTTATGCACTTTTTTGTATTCCTGGCTTACAATTTTAAAAATGTAAAAGAAATTTTCCCAAAAAGGTATGAAATAAAATCAAACATTTATTCAAATTCTAGAAAGGGGATGATTTTCCAGATTTGGAATCTATAAAATGAAAATAAATAAAACACACACACATACACACACACAGATGTGAGTCCATAAAACTTTTATACTTCTATATGTTTAATTAATTAATTTAATTAATTAATTAAACATAATAAAATTAAATAATTTGGTAAAATATTCAATACAAATTTGATAAAAGTTAAATATCTTTCTTCTGCCAACAACTCACACTTTAATTGGTAAAACTCTATAAGCAAATGATATCAGTATATGTATTTCACTTTAGGGACAAAATATTTCGAAGTAATTGTGAGGACCATATTTACCCTTCTTATAAAGAAAGAAATACAGATTAAAGTAAGAGAGTTGTTTTGTTTTGTTTTGTTTTTTTGGTTTTTTTTTGTTTTTTTTTTTTGTTTTGTTTTGTTTTTTGTCCACTCAATCAGCACAGGATAAATTAATGATATTGCCAACTGGGACAAGATGAGATTTCTTAGACATTGTTTGTATTTGTGTAAATTATTACAATCGTCTGGAAAAGCATAATTTATCAAGAATTCTAAAATTCATCACCTATAATATAATAAGTCGATTTATCAGAGGTGGTCTAAAGGATGAATTCAAAATATGAAAAAAAGATTTAGGTACATCAGGATCATGACTGCAGCATAATTCATCATGGTAAAAAATGGAAAATAACCCAGAACCTAACAGTCGGGGAATGCCTGCACTAAATACAGCATATTCCCTTTCAGTCATGAATTTAATGTTTTAAGTTTCCACTATGGCACTGTTTGTATGTGTACATCTATGGGTCATCACAAGATGGAAAATTAGTTCGCTGGTAAGTGGCTATTAGTAAGTCTATACAATAATATACATATATGTAGTGCTTACAAAAGAAAGTACAGTTGAAAAAGATAAAAAATTATAGGCACACTAAGATTAGATCTTCATAAGCTATGCACAGGTAATACATATGATGTATATATGTATATGTATGATGTATAATCATAATATACATCATGATTACAGCTAGAACTGTGCCTCAGCATTCGCAGGCAAAAATACTGAACCAGAAAGCATAAAAATGCTAATATTGTTAGTGTCAGGATGCAATGATCATGAATGATCTATTCCCTTTCTTCTCTGTGTCCTAGAGTGCTGCAATATTATGTTATCCTATAATGGAAATGTTAATTCATACTAAAAATTTGCAGAGACCTTCTAAACTTGCATTTTTCTCAGATGTTTCATACTCTAATTTTTATTTGTTTATTTAAAATATTAATGTTTATTTGTTTTTGAGAGAGAGAGAGAGAGAGAGAGAGAGAAACAGAGCACGAGTGGGGAGGGGCAAAAAGAGAGGGAGACACAGAATCTGAAGCAGGCTCCAGGCTCTGAGCTGTCAGCACAGAGCCCGACACAGAGCTTGAACCCCCGAACTCCGAGATCATGACCTCAGCCAAAGTCTGACACTTAACCAACTGATCTACCCAGGCGCCCTGTATAATGTGTATTTAAGTGAGCAAAAATTATTTAGTAAGAAACCCAAAATTAAAAACTTTTTACAGTGTTTCAGGCTACTTTCATAGGAGACAACAACAATCTCTGATGACTAGGTGTTTTCAAGATTCCTTTTCAAAAATAATATTTTCACCTTTGCTGCACTGTACTGCATTTATTTATTTATTTTTTTTTTTTACATTTTTAACAGCTGTGTACTTTTTTTTTATTTTTTTATTTTTTTTTATTTTTTTTTTCTGAAATTTATTGACAAATTGGTTTCCATACAACACCCAGTGCTCATCCCAAAAGGTGCCCTCCTCAATACCCATCACCCACCCTCTCCTCCCTCCCACCCCCCATCAACCCTCAGTTTGTTCTCAGTTTTTAACAGTCTCTTATGCTTTGGCTCTCTCCCATTCTAACCTCTTTTTTTTTTTTTTTTTCCTTCCCCTCCCCCATGGGTTCCTGTTAAGTTTCTCAGGATCCACATAAGAGTGAGACCATATGGTATCTGTCTTTCTCTGTATGGCTTATTTCACTTAGCATCACACTCTCCAGTTCCATCCACGTTGCTACAAAAGGCCATATTTCATTTTTTCTCATTGCCATGTAATATTCCATTGTGTATATAAACCACAATTTCTTTATCCATTCATCAGTTGATGGACATTTAGGCTCTTTCCATAATTTGGCTATTGTTGAGAGTGCTGCTATGAACATTGGGGTACAAGTGGCCCTATGCATCAGTGCTCCTGTATCCCTTGGATAAATTCCTAGCAGTGCTATTGCTGGGTCATAGGGTAGGTCTATTTTTAATTTTCTGAGGAACCTCCACACTGCTTTCCAGAGCGGCTGCACCAATTTGCATTCCCACCAACAGTGCAAGAGGGTTCCCGTTTCTCCACATCCTCTCCAGCATCTATAGTCTCCTGATTTGTTCATTTTGGCCACTCTGACTGGCGTGAGGTGATACCTGAGTGTGGTTTTGATTTGTATTTCCCTGATAAGGAGCGACGCTGAACATCTTTTCATGTGTCTGTTGGCCATCCGGATGTCTTCTTTAGAGAAGTGTCTATTCATGTTTTCTGCCCATTTCTTCACTGGGTTATTTGTTTTTCGGGTGTGGAGTTTGGTGAGCTCTTTATAGATTTTGGATACTAGCCCTTTGTCCGATATGTCATTTGCGAATATCTTTTCCCATTCCGTTGGTTGCCTTTTAGTTTTGTTGGTTGTTTCCTTTGCTGTGCAGAAGCTTTTTATCTTCATAAAGTCCCAGTAATTCACTTTTGCTTTTAATTCCCTTGCCTTTGGGGATGTGTCGAGTAAGAGATTGCTACGGCTGAGGTCAGAGAGGTCTTTTCCTGCTTTCTCCTCTAAGGTTTTGATGGTTGCCTGTCTCACATTCAGGTCCTTTATCCATTTTGAGTTTATTTTTGTGAATGGTGTGAGAAAGTGGTCTAGTTTCAACCTTCTGCATGTTGCTGTCCAGTTCTCCCAGCACCATTTGTTAAAGAGGCTGTCTTTTTTCCATTGGATGTTCTTTCCTGCTTTGTCAAAGATGAGTTGGCCATACGTTTGTGGGTCTAGTTCTGGGGTTTCTATTCTATTCCATTGGTCTATGTGTCTGTTTTGGTGCCAATACCATGCTGTCTTGATGATGACAGCTTTGTAGTAGAGGCTAAAGTCTGGGATTGTGATGCCTCCTGCTTTGGTCTTCTTCTTCAAAATTCCTTTGGCTATTCGGGGCCTTTTGTGGTTCCATATGAATTTTAGGATTGCTTGTTCTAGTTTCGAGAAGAATGCTGGTGCAATTTTGATTGGGATTGCATTGAATGTGTAGATAGCTTTGGGTAGTATTGACATTTTGACAATATTTATTTTTCCAATCCATGAGCAGGGAATGTCTTTCCATTTCTTTAAATCTTCTTCAATTTCCTTCAGAAGCTTTCTATAGTTTTCAGCATACAGATCCTTTACATCTTTGGTTAGATTTATTCCTAGGTATTTTATGCTTCTTGGTGCAATTGTGAATGGGATCAGTTTCTTTATTTGTCTTTCTGTTGCTTCATTGTTAGTGTATAAGAATGCAACTGATTTCTGTACATTGATTTTGTAGCCTGCAACTTTGCTGAATTCCTGTATCAGTTCTAGCAGACTTTTGGTGGAGTCTATCGGATTTTCCATGTATAATATCATGTCATCTGCAAAAAGCAAAAGCTTGACTTCATCTTTGCCAATTTTGATGCCTTTGATTTCCTTTTGTTGTCTGATTGCTGATGCTAGAACTTCCAGCACTATGTTAAACAGCAGCGGTGAGAGTGGGCATCCTTGTCGTGTTCCTGATCTCAGGGAAAAAGCTTTCAGTTTTTCCCCGTTGAGGATGATGTTAGCTGTGGGCTTTTCATAAATGGCTTTTATGATCTTTAAGTATGTTCCTTCTATCCCGACTTTCTCAAGGGTTTTTATTAAGAAAGGGTGCTGGATTTTGTCGAAGGCCTTTTCTGCATCGATTGACAGGATCATATGGTTCTTCTCTCTTTTTTTGTTAATGTGATGTATCACGTTGATTGATTTGCGAATGTTGAACCAGCCCTGCATCCCAGGAATGAATCCCACTTGATCATGGTGAATAATTCTTTTTATATGCCGTTGAATTCGATTTGCTAGTATCTTATTGAGAATTTTTGCATCCATATTCATCAGGGATATTGGCCTGTAGTTCTCTTTTTTTACTGGGTCTCTGTCTGGTTTAGGAATCAAAGTAATACTGGCTTCATAGAATGAGTCTGGAAGTTTTCCTTCCCTTTCTATTTCTTGGAATAGCTTGAGAAGGATAGGTATTATCTCTGCTTTAAACGTCTGGTAGAACTCCCCTGGGAAGCCATCTGGTCCTGGACTCTTATTTGTTGGGAGATTTTTGATAACCGATTCAATTTCTTCGCTGGTTATGGGTCTGTTCAAGCTTTCTATTTCCTCCTGATTGAGTTTTGGAAGCGTGTGGGTGTTCAGGAATTCGTCCATTTCTTCCAGGTTGTCCAATTTGTTGGCATATAAGTTTTCATAGTATTCCCTGATAATTGTTTGTATCTCTGAGGGATTGGTTGTAATAGTTCCATTTTCATTCATGATTTTATCTATTTGGGTCATCTCCCTTTTCTTTTTGAGAAGCCTGGCTAGAGGTTTGTCAATTTTGTTTATTTTTTCAAAAAACCAACTCTTGGTTTCGTTGATCTGCTCTACAGTTTTTTTAGTTTCTATATTGTTTATTTCTGCTCTGATCTTTATTATTTCTCTTCTTCTGCTGGGCTTAGGCTGCCTTTGCTGTTCTGCTTCTAGTTCCTTTAGGTGTGCTGTTAGATTTTGTATTTGGGATTTTTCTTGTTTCTTGAGATAGGCCTGGATTGCAATGTATTTTCCTCTCAGGACTGCCTTTGCTGCGTCCCAAAGCGTTTGGATTGTTGTATTTTCATTTTCGTTTGTTTCCATATATTTTTTAATTTCTTCTCTAATTGCCTGGTTGACCCACTCATTTGTTAGTAGGGTGTTCTTTAACCTCCATGCTTTTGGAGGTTTTCCAGACTTTTTCCTGTGGTTGATTTCAAGCTTCATGGCATTGTGGTCTGAAAGTAAGCATGGTATAATTTCAATTCTTGTAAACTTATGAAGGGCTGTTTTGTGACCCAGTATATGATCTATCTTGGAGAATGTTCCATGTGCACTCGAGAAGAAAGTATATTCTGTTGCTTTGGGATGCAGAGTTCTAAATATATCTGTCAAGTCCATCTCATCCAATGTCTCATTCAGGGCCCTTGTTTCTTTATTGACCGTGTGTCTAGATGATCTATCCATTTCTGTAAGTGGTGTATTAAAGTCCCCTGCAATTACCACATTCTTATCAATAAGGTTGCTTATGTTTATGAGTAATTGTTTTATATATTTGGGGGCTCCGGTATTCGGTGCATAGACATTGATAATTGTTAGCTCTTCCTGATGGATAGACCCTGTAACTATTATATAATGTCCTTCTTCATCTCTTGTTACAGCCTTTAATTTAAAGTCTAGTTTGTCTGATATAAGTATGGCTACTCCAGCTTTCTTTTGGCTTCCAGTCGCATGATAAATAGTTCTCCATCCCCTCACTCTCAATCTAAAGGTGTCCTCAGGTCTAAAATGAGTCTCTTGTAGACAGCAAATAGATGGGTCTTGTTTTTTTATCCATTCTGATACCCTATGTCTTTTGGTTGGCGCATTTAATCCATTTACATTCAGTGTTATTATAGAAAGATACGGGTTTAGAGTCATTGTGATGTCTGTATGTTTTATGCTTATAGTGATGTCTCTGGGACTTTGTCTCACAGGGTCCCCCTTAGGATCTCTTGTAGGGCTGGTTTAGTGGTGACAAATTCCTTCAGTTTTTGTTTGTTTGGGAAGACCTTTATCTCTCCTTCTATTCTAAATGACAGACTTGCTGGATAAAGGATTCTTGGCTGCATATTTTTTCTGTCTAGCACCCTGAAAATCTCTTGCCAATTCTTTCTGGCCTGCCAAGTTTCAAAAGAGAGATCAGTCACGAGTCTTATAGGTCTCCCTTTATATGTGAGGGCACGTTTACCCCTTGCTGCTTTCAGAATTTTCTCTTTATCCTTGTATTTTGCCAGTTTCACTATGATATGTCGTGCAGAAGATCGATTCAAGTTACGTCTGAAGGGAGTTCTCTGTGCCTCTTGGATTTCAATGCCTTTTTCCTTCCCCAGTTCAGGGAAGTTCTCAGCTATGATTTCTTCAAGTACCCCTTCAGCACCTTTCCCTCTCTCTTCCTCCTCTGGGATACCAATTATGCGTATATTATTTCTTTTTAGTGTATCACTTAATTCTCTAATTTTCCCCTCATACTCCTGGATTTTTTTATCTCTCTTTTTCTCAGCTTCCTCTTTTTCCATAACTTTATCTTCTAGTTCACCTATTCTCTCCTCTGCCTCTTCAAGCCGAGCTGTGGTGGTTTCCATTTTGTTATACATTTCGTTTAAAGCGTTTTTCAGCTCCTCGTGACTGTTCCTTAGTCCCTTGATCTCTGTAGCAAGAGATTCTCTGCTGTCCTGTATACTGTTTTCAAGCCCAGCGATTAATTTTATGACTATTATTCTAAATTCACTTTCTGTTATATTATTTAAATCCTTTTTGATCAGCTCATTAGCTGTTGTTATTTCCTGGAGATTCTTCTGAGGGGAGTTCTTCCGCTTGGTCATTTTGGATAGTCCCTGGCGTGGTGAGGACCTGCAGGGCACTTCCCCTGTGCTGTGGTGTATACCTGGAGTTGGTGGGCGGGGCCGCAGTCAGACCTGATGTCTGCCCCCAGCCCACCGCTGGGACCACAGTCAGACTGGTGTGTGCCTTCTCTTCCCCTCTCCTAGGGGCGGGATTCACTGTGAGGTGGTGTGGCTCGTCTGGGCTACTTGCACCCTGCCAGGCTTGTGATGCTGGGGATCTGGCGTATTAGCTGGGGTGGGTAGGCAAGGTGCTCGGGGGCAGGAGGGGCAGGCTTAGATCACTTCTCCTTAGGTGATCCACTTCAGGAGGGGCCCTGTGGCAGCGGGAGGGAGTCAGATCCGCTGCCGGAGGTTTGGCTCCGCAGAAGCGCAGAGTTGGGTGTTTGCGCGGAGCGAGCAAGTTCCCTGGCAGGAACCGGTTCCCTTTGGGATTTCGGCTGGGGGATGGGCGGGGGAAATGGCGCTGGCGAGCGCCTTTGTTCCCCACCAAACTGAGCTCTGTTGTCAGGGGGCTCAGCAGCTCTCCCTCCCTTTGTCCTCCAGCCTTCCCGCTTTCCGAGCAGAGCTGTTAATTTCTGACCTCCCAGACGCTAAGTCGCGCTTGCTGTCGGAACACAGTCCGCCCGGCCCCTCCGCTTTTGCAAGCCCGACTCGGGGGCTCTGCTTGGCCGGCGAGCCGCCCCTCCGCCCCGGCTCCCTCCCGCCAGTCCGTGGAGCGCGCACCGCCTCGCCGCCCTTCCTACCCTCTTCCGTGGGCCTCTCGTCTGCGTTTGGCTCCGGCGACTCTGTTCTGCTAATCCTCTGGCGGTTTTCTGGGTTATTTAGGCAGGTGTAGATGGAATCTAAGTGATCAGCAGGACGTGCGGTGAGCCCAGCGTCCTCCTAAGCCGCCATCTTGCCGCAACTCCTTCTGTACTTTTTTTTTAAATCTGTACTGCATTTAAAGACACCCATGAAACAGTGGTGCTTGTAAGAATTATAGTTGTGTATTAGTAAGTAGCGTTGTGTCACTGAAAAAATATGTTTATAAAAATCTGCTGCATTTCGGGGTACCTGGGTGGCTCAGTCAGTTAAGTGTCCGACTTCAGCTCAGGTCATGATCTTGCAGTTTGTGAGTTCAAGCTCCACATCGGGCTCTGTGCTGACAGCTCAGAGCCTGGAGCCCGTTTCAGATTCTGTGTCTCCCTCTCTCTCTGCCCCTCCCCTGCTCACACTCTGTGTGTGTGTGTGTGTGTCTCCCTCTCAAAAATAAATAAACATAGGGGCTCCTGGGTGGCGCAGTCGGTTAAGCGTCCGACTTCAGCCAGGTCACGATCTCGCAGTCTGTGAGTTTGAGCCCCGCGTCAGGCTCTGGGCTGATGGCTCAGAGCCTGGAGCCTGTTTCCGATTCTGTGTCTCCCTCTCTCTCTGATCCTCCCCGTTCATGCTCTGTCTCTCTCTGTCCCAAAAAAAATAAACGTTGAAAAAAAAATAAATAAATAAACATAAAAAATTTAAAAAAATCTGCATTTCATACTCTTTGTAAACGCACATGTGTAAAAATTTCTAAGGAAAAGTACATTTTCAGGAATACAATTTTTGGAGCAGCATAATATCTGGGTTTTGGTGGCCGTAGGGAAAGAGGGAACCTTTTCTTTTTCTTTTGCTACTGTTACTTTCACCAGTATTAACACAGTGGTCTGTGGTTTCATTAATTAGCACTAGCTTGAAGAGCTCAATAATCACCATTTGCCATTGCCTTTGCTGAAGAGTCTGCTCAAAACTTTGCCGGTTTGCAGCTGGGAGGGGGGTGGGGGAATTGTTTGGCTTCTTGCTATTGGTTTGTGAAGCTTTTATGTATTACAGATGCAGTTTGTGTTTTGCAACTACTTTTCTCAGTCTTGGCTTGCCTTTTCATTTTATAACAATGTATTTTGAAGAACAGCTGGTTTAAATGTTCATGAACTCCAATTGAATAACTTTTTTTCCCTTTAAAGTTCCACTTTTCAGTGTTTTGTTTGTGAAAGCTTTGCTAAACCCAAGGTCACTAAGATTTCCTCTTATGTCTTCTTTGAGAAATGTAACAGTTTGTTACGTTTATAATGCACGTTGACTTAGGTTTTATGTGTGATGTGAAGTAAATGTCAAGGTGTGTTTTTGTTTTGTTTTGTTTTCTGTTTTTTTCCCCATTCCATTTGTGGAAAGAATTATCCTTCCCCTCATTTAGAGGAAAGGTGTTTTTTCACATTGTCACTTTTGTTTAAAATCCATTGACTGTGTATGTTTTCGTCTATGTCTGGGCTCTTTGTTCTGTTCTCTTGATCAAGATGTATACTTTATGCCAATACCCAAGGCCTGATTCCTGCAGCTTTGTGATAAGTCTTCAAATCAGATATTGTATATCCTCCAACTTTGTTCTTCCTTTTCAAAGTTGTTTTGCCTCTTCTAGATCTGTTGCATTTCCAAGTAAATTTATATCGCATTCTAGGGAAGGAAATAAACCACTGAGACGTTGCAGATCAGTGGTTGTCTCCAGACAGAGGAGAAAAGGGGGTGTAGGTTAGAAAAGGCCGGGAGAGGAAACTTCAGGGCACCATGGCTGTGCTACTTATTTTCATTGTGGTTGTGGTTTTCATGGGGCTATCCACGTGTCAAAACTCATCAAATGGTACACTTTATGTATGTGCAGGGGTTTTGTATGTCAGTCACACCTCAAGAAAGTTGTTCAAAATAACAATAGAGGGGCATCTGGGTGGCTCAGTTGGTTAAGCCTCAGACTTTGGCTCATGTCATGATCTAGTGGTTCGTGAGTTCAAGCCCCATGTCGGGCTCTGTGCTGACAGCTCAGAGCCTGGTGCCTGCTTCAGATTCTGTGTCTCCCTCTCTCTCTGCCCCTCCCCTGCTCATGTTCTGTCTCTGTCTCTGTCTCTCTCTCTCTCTCTCAAAAATAAACATAAAAACATGTTTTTAATTAAAAAAAAAGAATAAAGCTAACAATACAGGGGCACCTGGGTGGCTCAGTCTTGATTTCAGCTCAGGTCATGATTCCAGGGTTGTGGGACTGAGCCCCACATCAGGCTCCATGATGAGCATGGAACCTGCTTAACATTCTCTCTTTCTCTCTCTCTGCCCCTCCCCTGCTCCTGCACAGGTGCGTGCTCTCTCTTTCTCTCTCTGTTTCTCTCCCTCTCCCTCTCTCTCTCTCCCTCTCTTGCTCTCTCTCTCTCTAACTTAAAAAAATAAAAATAACAATACAGGAAAGAAATGGGCAGGAGGAACATTTTTGTAAATAAAGACTAAAATCAGTAGGATTCCTATATATCATCCAACTGTGAAAAAAATACCAATAATCAGAGCTCATTCTCTTGCTTTAAGAAACCTAGAAATGTAAGCCTCCTCCCCTCACCAGCTGCCCTCATGGCCCACTATTTTGCCTTTAGGCAAGAATGGTTGGTCAGTTATAGATAAGACTTACTTTTCAATTAGAATATTTGGGAAAATGTTTATCTTCCTTTCGGATAAGGATTCAGTAATTAGAATAAATTCTTTAATGTTTATTTTTGAGAGAGAGGAAGAGGGCACACGCATGCGTGTGCAAACACACACACACATGCACACACACACTCAAGTGGGGGAGGGGGAGAGAGGGAGACAGAAGATCCGAAGCGGGCTCCACACTGACAGCACAGAGCCCGATGTGGGGCTTGAACTCATGGAACTGGGAGATCATGACCTGAGCTGAAGTTGGATACTTAACTGACTGAGCCACCCAAGTGCCTAAGCATTCAGTTATTCATTCATTCATTCATTCATTCAAACATGAAATTTATTGGCAAATTGGTTTCCATATAAGCATTCAGTAATTTTTAAATGACATAAAACCATGTCAGTATAAAAGAGGAAGGAAAAATTCACTTATCTTCATAGCCTGAAGAGTCAGTGAGTTATAGATCTTTCCTCTGGGAAGGCCTGGCCTTTTGTAAATCTTTGGAATGCAAGGAGATACCTGAATTTTGTCCATTTATTCATAGTAAAGTTTTGATGAAAATCCCGTGATTATAAAAGTTTTATGAGGATTCCAGCTAAAAAATCATTGTGATTTGCCCTGCCCAAAAAATCAGGGGGATTCTTACCACTTTTTTTTTTACCATATTATTCTTCCCATTACTAAGAATAAATCTAGAATTTAGTTTATCACGATACAATTGCTCCCATATTTAATACGTGCACATGAATTGTAAAACAACTTTAGCAGATAATTGATGAATTGATGCTGAGACTGTTATCTCTTCCCTGTATGATTAGTTGCTTTAACCAAGCCATGCTGACTTTTCAATCAGATGGTTCCAGGTCATTATTGCTCCATTTAAACTGCCTTTCTGACTCCTTCCTATCACTTTGGGTGTTAATTCAGCCAGAAAGCCAGTAGCATGATTTGCAAGAACTCCACATTTTCATCTTAAAAACCAGAAAAGAAAAAAAAAATGGGTTGTAGGGAAACAGACATACAGAGATACAAGTTTCTGGTGGATAAACAATTATTTAAGAGGCATAATTCCCTTTCAATATGAGATATTGATATATTTATAATGATGGTTTAGAGTTTTCAGGTAACTGTGTGATACCTCAAAATGTTCAATAATTGTGAACTGTAGTGAACTGGCCTCTGTAGACAGAAAAAAATGTGATGGTCGTTTATATCTCTAAGATGTATCTTAGTCCATTCTCCATATAGCTGCAGGATTAATGACATTCTTTGGCCTAACTTTGCTTTGTTTTCCCGAGACCCAGCTCACGCCACAATTTTATGCGAAGGGAAGTTATCAGCAACTTACTAACATTTCATTTTCTGCATATGTGCCAATAGTATGTGTATATTTAAATTATTTGGAGGTGGCCTTAACCCAATCTGACTGGTGAATTAAAATGTGAAATCTGTTCTGGACCAAAGAAATAAGCAGGGATGCCCGGGTGGCTCAGTCGATTAAGCGTCTAACTTCGGCTCAGCTCATGATCTCGCAGTTCGTGGGCTGGAGCCCCGCGTTGGGCTCTGTGCTGACAGCTCGGAGCCTGGAGCCTGCTTTGGATTCTGTGGCTCCCTCTCTCTGTGTTCCTCACCCGCCTGTGCTCTGTCTCCCTCTCTCTCAAAAAATGAACAGTAAAAAAATTTTTTTTTTAAAAGAAATAAGCAAATGTGTCAGAGGCTTCTGTTTGGCCAACAGCATGCATATAAGCATGCTAAAGCCGAGTAGAGATCATGAGCACTTCACCCTCCTTCATCAGACCATGACATCTTGTCTTTGGCCTGTGTTCGTAGGGAAGAACCTTATGCCTCCTATACACGCGGAACACTTTTTTTTTTTTTTTTTTTTTTTTTTGCCGTGGTTAGCAGACGTAGGCTAACCTCACAGTGTGCATTCCCCATTCCCCACCCTTTGCCTTGTTCTTCCTGGTAGTCCACCCAGGGTGTGCCCCTGGGAACATACCAGGTAGGTGATGTGCTTGAAAAGTGGGTTATCCAGAGTCGGTATCTGTCTCCTGACTTACCTGGTGACTACAGAGTTACGGAGAGAAACAAAGAGCAGACTTTACAGTTGGTTCTCTCTTTGCAGAAGGATATCTTAAAATCGGATCTCATTATCTGCTCAGTGGCTGCCGTTCTGTCATTTGCAATCAGTGCCAGCACTGTGTTCCTGTCCTTGCGAGTACGTATCCCTTCGGCTTTATACTCCCCTGCCTCCTTATTCTCCCTAATAACAGAGCCGGCTGTGGGACTCCAGGGCATCGTCAGGGTAGTAGAGCCAGGAGAGGAAAACACAACACCAGCTGAGAGGTTTAAGGAACGTGGCTATTGTGCTGTGAAGAATTACGTCCCAGATGAGATTTGGTTCACACTGCAGATTGGATTCAAGTGTTTTATCCCTTGTCCTCCGGCATCTGGGGAGCCGTATTGTTTGCTAGAGTAACAGCACATGTCCTAGAACCCCGCGGTGGTAAGACAGGCCCACGGCTCACTGCCAGGAGCAGCACTGAAGGCATTACCATATCAGGAGGGAGACCGAGGTCCCCAAGCCAGAAGGCGTTTGGGAACATGGTTTTCAGGTAGAAAAACAAAAGTGGAGAGCTCTAGGTGGGGATTCTGGCTTGAGGTTCCAACAGACAGTTACTGTCTCCATATAAAAGTATTACACACTTAGGAGCTCTCTTTCCAACAAGGAAAGTCTGTTAGCTATGTTTGTTACTCTCCGCCTCTTCTTTTAAAAACAACAGTAACAAAATCTAAAGGGCAGAGTTCCCTTGGCCTCTGAACTTGGTAGGCCAGCTCTCCACCCCCTACTTAGGGGCTCCCAATACAGGGTGGTTTTGTATGGAAGAAATTTTCAGAAACAAGCCCGGGGTTGCCTCTCTGTTCCGTTAGAGAGAAGAGGGGAAGGCCGGCAGTGTTACGTGATATTCATGGACACCCCTCCCCTGTCCTGCGAGGCTAACCCGTGACATTTGTCCTCTTGTATCACAGCCATTTCTCAGTGTCGTGCTGTTTGCCCTGGCTGGCTCGGTGGGGTTTGTGACCCATTACATGCTTCCTCAGCTCCGCAAGCACCATCCGTGGATGTGGATTTCACACCCCGTTCTTAAAAACAAAGAATATCAGCAGCGGGAAGTGAGAGGTCAGTAATCTATCCCTCGTTAAAACAAACAAACAAACAAAAAACGATGTAGTGGAAGGTATCTGTTACAGCAGAGAGCGTGTGCAACCAATGTGAATGTGCTGAATGCCACAGGACTGCACACTTAAGGACCGTTACAATGGCAGATGTTACATTATATCTATTTTACCACAATTAAAAAAAAAAAGGAGAGCGTGTACCTTAGAGTGTGCAGTATCGCCCCCAGAACGAGAAAGTTGAAGGGGAGTGAATTAGAACTGTGTTTTATAAAAATAGTAAGTGGTTGTTAGTAGTGGGGAAAATTAATTACCATTATTCAGACCTGAAGATTATGCTGTTCCAGCTTGAGTTGACCCGGGACCAGGAAGAACATCACTTTACTGCCCTCCCATCCTCCACAAAGCGTTTGGGGTGGGAGTGGGGCAGGGATGTAGCCCAAACCTCTGAATCTTTAGGACCTCTGACCCCTTGCATTTTGCTTCACTTGACCCACACCCGTACTTGATGGACTCAGCTGTTCTCAGGGCTGTTTCCGGTCACAGTCATGCAACAGCCTGGTAATCCAGGCCGTGCCACTAGCTTCTAGATAAGAAGTCTTTCAGGAATTTCTCTCGTAGCTCTTCCCTTGCTCTGTGATCCCACAGATGGCGGAAGGATTGGATTCATCCCCATTTTCAGACACATTGAAGTTACAGGTCACAGACCGTAGCTGTCGTTTATAACCAGCTAGTGCTGGTAATTCTGAGCAGAACGTTGTAGCCCGTTGTAACGCCTCTGTTGTAGAGGGAGATATCTCATTGTCACCCTGTCCAGGCGCAGGGGTATGTGAGCAGAGCCAAGACTGGCTGACCTGCAGGGATGCATTGGACTCCCCAGATTAGTTAGCAGTAACTTTGGTGGACTGGTATGACAAAGGGAAAGGGGGGCGAGATAATTTCAAAACGAAGAAGCGAAAGAATCACTCCAGGTGCTGTCGAGAGCATTTCTTCAAGGAACATCTCTGGGTGGGTATGTGGAGCTGCCTTAATCTGAAACAGTCAGATCAGGAAAATTGTAGATTGTTTAGTGGAAAAATATGGCATCGAGGGTCTGCTGCGCATATAGGGTTTAGGGGGTGGAGAAGGGTCACCTGACCGCTCTGCCCTCAGAGACTTGCTTTTCTCAACATGCAACAGGGGCAGCTAGCTTAAGGGTCAAGCTTAATATATTTGTACTATACATACACACACACACACACACACACACACACACACACATATTTTAAATGTTCTGTTACATTCTAGGTGCTACTTAAATGCATAGTATTTTAAACCTGCATGGGCCATTTTTAAAAATTTATTTATTTTGGCGGGGGGGGGGGAGAGCATGTGCACAAGCGGGGGAGGGGCAGAGAGAGAGGGGAGACACAGAATCCAAAGCAGGCTTCAGGCTCTGAGCTGTCAGCACAGAGCCCGACACGGGGCTTGAACTCATGAGCTGTGAGATCATGACCTGAGCCGAAGTCGTATGCCCAACTGACTGAGCCACCCAGGAAACCCTTCATGACCTTTTCAGCACATGATTCAAGCCCAGGTAACGTGAACGTGTTTGTATGTTGATGTCTCCTCTTTGAGGGATGAGTGGGCGTCTGTCCTGTAACGGGGGGCTGGGGGTTCACGTCTGTTAGCACAGGCTCAGGCAGAAGCTCTGTGGCTGTTTCTCCCTTGCCTGCATGAGCTGTTTGTAAGCCACCTGAAATCTAGCCAAGAGTAATAGACTTGACAAATTAGGCATATAATGAAGAACAGATTGCATTTCAAAATTACGTGTGTTAGAAGGAAAATCCAAATATTTAAAATATGATGGTATGAACTCGTTGAAAAGCTATTACTCATTTTGGTATCATCCAGATCCCGACTTTCCTTGCCTCTTCTTCCTGGCCGTCTGCCTTTTAGGTCTTTTGCTCTTTATGTCTCCTACTAACAAGAAAAAACATGCCCAGGAAATTCAGACCAACTGTATACCTTTTTTTTTTTTTAATGTTTATTTATTCTTGAGACAGAGACAGCGTGAACAGGGGAGGGGCAGAGAGAGAGGGAGACACAGAATCTGAAACAGGCTCCAGGCTTCGAGCTGTCAGCGCAGAGCCCGACGCGGGGCTCAAACCCATGAACTGTGAGATCATGACCTGAGCCGAAGTCAGACGCCCAACTGACTGAGCCACCCAGGCGCCCCAAACCGTATACCTTTTAATGTGAAAACTGTGCTCAAATTTTCTCATTGGATCACAGAATACTATTACTGGAAGAGAAGGTCGAGCAGAGCAGGGCAGGTCTGTGGCCTACCACTGGAGTCCCCTAATCCCACGGCAGACATCGCTGAGAACAAGCCTAAACCTGGGCCAGAGGCAGACACTGAATCGGCATGGGAGATGAGATGTATGTACTCTCCCTGTCTCAGAGTTTGTAGAATCCCGCCCCACCCTTTACCTAGGAGGAAGCTGAAGCCCACAGACCTCAAGGGTCCCAGCAAGTCTGTGGCCAGTGAGTGACCAGAAAGAACCCAGGGCATCTTACTCCGGTGGGGTGCTCTTTCTGCTCCCCCGTCAGCTCTCGGTCTAGCAGGCTGATCGTGTGCAGTTCGTATGCGGCCCTTAGATGACATGTTGCTGCCATCATTGTTGCCCAGCAGGGCCACGTCGCTGTGGTAGGTCCTGCAAAATCCGACAGGCCGTAGTCTAATGCCAGCTCTGCGAAGCTTGCTTTCATCCCTGGATTGAGACAGACTCACCACACTGAATTCTGGGCCTTCTCGTGGTTTCTCAAATACACCCCATTCTCTGACCGTCCCCCTTGCTGTTCCCTTTGCCTGTGATGCTTTTTCAAGCATTACTGGACTCACACCACTAACTCATCTTTCAGGTCTCTGTTTAAAAGTCAGTCCCTCCATGGGGCGCCTGGGTGGCGCAGTCGGTTAAGCGTCCGACTTCAGCCAGGTCATGATCTCGCGGTCCGTGAGTTCGAGCCCCGCGTCAGGCTCTGGGCTGATGGCTCAGAGCCTGGAGCCTGCTTCCGATTCTGTGTCTCCCTCTCTCTCTGCCCCTCCCCCCTTCATGCTCTGTCTCTCTCTATCCCAAAAATAAATAAACGAAAAAAAAAAATTAAAAAATAAATAAATAAATAAATAAATAAAAGTCAGTCCCTCCAGGAGCACCCTGGTGGCTCAGTTGGTTGAGCATCCGACTCTTGATTTTGGCTCAGGTCACGAGCTCACCGTTCGTGGGCTGGAGCCCCACATCAGGCTCAGCAGGAATTTCTCTTTCCTTCCATCTCTCTCTGCCCATCCTGCTCTCTCTCTCTCAAAACAAACAAACAAACAAACAAACAAAAAACTCAAAAATCAAACCCTCCAGAAGTCTTTCCCTGACCACCTGGAGTAGGACTAACTTCCTGACTGTGCCCGTGAACCGCCCTTTCCATAACATTCTCTGCAGTGACTGTGAGCGACATATCCACTGGCTCATGCTGGTCCTTCACTGCTCCCCATGGTGCTGGGCACAGAAGTGTCTCTCCTGAACTGCACTGCACTGAGATGTCATCAGCCCTCAGTTTGCTAGAACAGACTTCAACCTTGCTGGGTAGAAAGTTCTCTCAGTTTACTTTCCTTTCTGCATACCTCTGATACATAATTTTACTCGCCATACAAAACTACTTGGAGATACAAAATAAATTTTGATACAAAATTCAGATTACGGCTCAAGTTGAGGCCTGTAAATTGAAATGTATTGTTTAGCCAATTCAGTTCTTCACTTTCAAGACTAATTTAAGTAAACTTTATCCCATACTAGTCCCAACAAGATGTTTCACCAATATTGGAGCTAAAAGAATAAAGTTTTATTACTCATAGTACAGTTGAGCCATAGTGATGATGTCGTTGTAACTGACATATTAATGGGTATGTAAGGTGGTTTTTTTCCTTCTCTATCCCCCACTAGTCTAAGTGAATCATGCTGAAAATAACAAGATAACTAAGTAGACAGCACCACAGATGACATCATGTTAGTCAAGTATGGAGCTTCTAAGACCAAATGTTTAAGGAGCATTGTATTTTTAGAAAATAAAACAAATTATCCTGAATTATGATGGTAATTCCAGACAAATGACTTCATTGATAGGCCACTGTTGCAAAAGAGTCAGAAGTTGGATCTACTTGAAAACTTGATTTATTTAATGTCACTGAATACCTATCTTTCAATAACTAATTTGAACATAAAGAGACTAAATGCTGCAATCAAAAGACATAGGGTGACAGAATGGATAAAAACAACAACAAGACCCGTCTATCTGCTGCCTCCAGGAGACCCAGGTGAAAGAGACCAGCAGATTGAAAGTGAGGGGGTGAAGAAACATCTGTCTTGTATTGTTTTTTTTTTTTTAATTTTTTTTTCAACGTTTATTTATTTTTGGGACAGAGAGAGACAGAGCATGAACGGGGGAGGGGCAGAGACAGAGGGAGACACAGAATCGGAAACAGGCTCCAGGCTCTGAGCCATCAGCCCAGAGCCCGACGCGGGGCTCGAACTCACGGACCGCGAGATCGTGACCTGGCTGAAGTCGGACGCCTAACCGACTGCGCCACCCAGGCGCCCCAACATCTGTCTTGTAAATGGATGTCAAAAGAAAGCCAGAGTAGCAATACTTACATTGGGCAGAATAGGCTTTAAAACAAAGACTGTAACAAGAGACAAAGAAGGACATTATATCACAATAAAGGGGACAATCCAATGGGAAGATGTAACAATTATAAATATTTACACATCCAACCTAGGAGCACCCAACTGCATAAAAGAGTTAATAACAAACATAAAGGAACTAATCAGTAATAACACAATGATAGTAGGGGACTTCAACACCCTACTTACAGCAAGGGACAGATCATTTAAATAGAACATCAACAAGGAAACAGTGGTGGAGCAGATGGATTTAACAGGTATTTTCAGAACATCCCATCCTCAACCAGCAGAATACACATCCTTTTCAAGTGCACACAGAGCGTTCTCCAGAATAGATCATATATTAGCCCACAAAACCAGCCTCAACAAATTAAGGAAGATTGAAGTCATACCATGCGTCTTTTCCGACACAGCACCATACAACTAGGAGTCAACCGCAAGAAATAATTTGGAAAGACCACAAATACATAGGGGTTAAATAACATGCTACAAAATAATGAATGGGTCAAGCAAATCAAAGAAGAAATTAAAAAGTACCTGGAAACAAATGAAAATGGAAACACAATGGTGCAAAACCTCTGAGATACAGCAAAAGTGGTTCTAAGAGGGAACTTTATAGCAATACAGGCCTATCTCAAGAAGCAAGAAAACTCTCTAATAAACAACATAACCTTACACCTGAAGGAGCTAGAAAAAGGACAACAAACAAAAGTTAAAACAAGCAGAAGGAAGGAAATAATTAAGATAAGAGCAGAAATAAATGATACCAAACTAAACACACACACACACACACACACACACACACACACACACACAATAGAGCAGGTCAGTGAAACTAGGAGCTGGTTCTCTGAAAACAAAAATCAATATAATTTACAATCTTCTAGCCAGACTTCTCATGAAAAAGAAGAAAGGACTCAAAGTCACAAATGAGGGAGGAAAAAATAACAACCAGTAATCACAGAAATACAAATAAAATAATAAGAGAATATTATGAAAAACTGCGTACCAACAAATTGGGCAACCTAGAAGAAATGGATACATTCCTAGAAACATAAAAACTACAAAAATTGAAACAGGAAGATAGAAAATTTGAACAGACCTATAACCAGGAAATAAATGGAATCAGTAATCAAAAAACTCCCAGCAAGCAAAAGTCTAGGACCAGATGGCTTCACAAGTGAGTTCTACCAAACATTTAAAGAGGAGTTAATAACCATTCTCAAACTATTCCAAAAAGAGAAAAAGAAGGAAAACTTCCAAATTCATTCTATGAGACCAGAATTACCCTGATACCAAAACTAGATTAAAAAAAGAGAACTATAAGCCAATATCCCTGATGCACATACATGCAAAAATCCTCAACAAAATACTAGCAAACAAAATTCAACAATGCATTAAAGAAAACATTCACCATGGTTAAGTGGGATTTGTTCCAAAGTCATTCAGTATTCGCAAATTGATCAATGTGCTACATCCCATCAATAAGAGAAAGGATAAGAACCATGTGATCATTTCAATAGACACAGAAAAAGCATTTGACAAAGTACAACATCCATTCATGATAAAACCCTCAACAAAGTAGGTTTAGAGGGAACATAGCTCACTGTAATAAAGGCCATTTATTAACAAAACCACAGCTAATATCATCCTTAAAGGATGGAACTGAGAGTTTTTTCCCCTAAGGTCAGGAACAAGACAAGGATGTCCACTCTTAACACTTTTATTCAGCATAGTACTGGAAGTCCTAGGCACAGCAATCAGATAACACAAAGAAATAAGAGGCATCCACGTCGGCAAGGAAGAAGTAAACTTTCACTATTTGCAGATGACATGATACTATATACAGAAAACCAGAAAGACCCACCCACCCCCCCAAAAAACCTGCTAGGACTGATAAACTAATTCAATAAAGTTGCAATTATACAAAATCGGTGTATGGAAATCTGCTGTGTTCGTATACACTAATGATGAAGCGGCAGAAGGAGAAATTAAGAAAAACAATCCCATTTACATCTGCACCAAAAATAATAAGATACCTGGGAATAAGCCTAACCAAAGAGGTGAGAGACCTGTACTCTGAAACTATAAAACACTGACGAAAGAAATTCAAGAGGACACAAAGAAATGGAAAGACATGCCATGCTCACGGATTGGGAGAACAAATATTGCTAGAATGTCTACACTACTCAAAGCAATCTACACATCTAATGCAATCCCTATCAAAATACCACCAGCATTTTCCACAGAACTTATAACAAATAAGTCTGAAACTTGTATGGAACCACAAAAGACCTCGAATTGCCAAAGCAACCTTGAAAAGGAAGAGCAAAGCTGGAGGCATCACAATTCTGGACTTCAAGTTATGTGACAAAGCTGTAGTAATCAAAACAGTATGGTGCTGGCACAAAAACAGACACATAGATCACTAGAACAGAATAGAAAACCCAGAAATAAACCCATAATTATATGGTCAATTAATCTTTGACAAAGCAGGAGAGAATATCAAATGGGAAAAAAAGTCTCTTCAACAAATGGTGTTGAGAAAACTGGACAGCTACATGCAAAAGGAAGAAACTGGACCGCTTTCTTACACCATACAGAAAAAAATTAAAAAGTGGATTAAATACCTACCTACATGTGGGACCTGAAATCATTAAAATCCTGGAAGAGAGCACAGGCAGTAACCTCTTTGACATCTGTCATAGGAACTTTTTCTCAGGCAAGAGAAACAAAAGCTAAGCTAAACTATTGGGATCACATCAAAATAAAAAGCTTCTGCACAGTGAAAGAAACAATCTACAAAACTAAAAGGCAACCTACAGAATGGGAGAGGAGATTTGCAAATAACATATCTGATAAAGGGTTAGTATGCAAAATATGGATAGAACTTCTAAAACTCAACACCCCAAAACAGAATAATACAATTACAACATAGGCAAAAAACACAAACAGACATTTCTCCAAAGAAGATATCCAGATGGCCAACAGACACATGAAAAGGTGCTCAACATCACTTATCATCAAGAAAATGCAAATCAAAACCACAATGAGCTATCACTTCACACCTATCAGAATGGCTAAAATCAACAACTCAAGGGACAACTGGTGTTGGCAAGGATATGGAGAAAAAGAAACACTTGTGCACTGTTGGTGGGAATGCAGACTGGTACAGCCAACGTGGAAAACAGTGTGGAGTTCCCCCAAGTCACACTACTGGGTATTTATCCAAAGAATACAAAAACACGAATTCAAAGAGATACATGAACTCCTATGTTTATGCCAGCATTATTTACAGTAACCAAATTATGGAATCAGCCCAAGTATCTATCAATAGGTGAATGGAAATAGAAAGATGTTATATATATATATATGCGCCTATATATATATGCGCCTATATATATATGTATGTGTGTTATATATAGATAAATAGATGCCATATCTATAGATATAGATATAGATAATGGAATTCAGCCATAAAAAGGAATGAAATCTTGCCATTTGCGATGACATGGATGGATCTAGAGAGTATTTTGTTAAGTGAAATGCATCAGTCAGAGGAAGACAAATACCATGATTTCATTCATATGTGGAATTTAGGAAGCAAAACAAATGAGCAAAGGGGGGAAAAAGAGAGAGACAAATTAAGAAACAGACTCTTAATGATGGAGAACAAACTGATGGCTACCAGAGGGGAGATGGGGGGGGATGGGGGAAACAGGTGATGGGGATGAAGGAGGGCACTTGTTGTGATGAGCACAGGGTGATGTATGGAAGTGTTGAATCACTATATTGTATATCTGAAACTAATATAGCACTGTATGTTAACCAACCTGAATTAAAATAAAAATTAAATATGACAAAAAAATCGTTTTATCTAAGAACTTTCAAAAGGAATCGTGTCATTTAGGAAAGGAATAATGGAGTTGGGTCATAATTTCATATGGTCCTCCAAGAAGAAATTTCCCTAATATTATCATTCTTGGCTCTTAAGAGTTTAAGAAAAATTGAAGTACTCTGATTTGATGACCAGACTCCTACTGTAAAAGTGGGTTTTAATGGGGTTTAAAGCGATTGAGATAGAGAATAATTCCATTATTGGCATTCACTTGTTTATTCATTCAGAAAATGCTTATGAATATACTGTTCATTAAAAATAGAATTACTGGGGCGCCTGCGTGGCTAAGTCAGTTAAGTGTCCGACTTCAGCTCAGGTCATGATCTCATAGTTTGTGAGTTCGAGCCCTGCGTCAGACTCTGTGCTGACAGCTCGGAGCCTGGAGCCTGCTTTGGACTCTGTGTCTTCCTCTCTCTCTGCCCTCCCTTTGCTCATGCTCTGTCTCTGTCTCAATCTCTCTCTCAAAACATGAATAAACATTAAAAAAAATTTTAAAATAGAATTACTGAGTTCCTACCTGACACCAAGCCTGTGAACCAGTGAGACAGGATGACGAAGATGTGGTTTCTGTTATCAAAGAGTTTCTGACCTATTAAGCAAACCTACGGCTGTGCCAGAATGGAAGAGCCATGACTGCTACATACACACTGATGTGGGGTCAACACTATGTGCAGCCTTGTAGGAAATTCAAGGAAGTAGAAAGCCCAGAGCCTAAGTGAAGGGGCTACAATTATTCATGGCTTACGTTTTTCCAACTGCTTGGGCATAATATATAAAATGGAAAAATGTATGAATTTTAGAACTAAATGTTGAATTAATCTCTGGTGCATAGTAGGTGTTCAATAACATTGGTTGAACAAACAGATGAATGATCGGTGCTCTGTAAATTCATCGAAAGAAGACTTCCCTGTAGGCTGACAGGAAAAAGCCTTGTAAAGGCTGGTTTGAAGGACTCGAGTGTACATGTGGATGGTAAACTATATACAAACAGGCCCATCCCTCTGCAAAAAAAATGGTTTCCTAAAAAGCTTAAGCTATAATTTTTGGATGTACTAGAATAAATGGGCAAAAGATGATAGAAATTAGAAATTATAAACAACACCAGTTGAGAACTTCACTGAAACAGTAATTAAAAAAAAAAAATTCACTCTAATGAAACTAATTCACGAACCAGTCCCGATTTTGTCATTCTTAAGTGAGACTTTGCATTTTAGCAAATCTTGCCTGTGATTTGCAGATAGACTGGTTTCAACATGTGGGAGACCTGGTTCTGAGAGATGTTTCTTTTTCTAATGTATTTTGCATTTATAACAAGGTAATAACCTAGATTAAAAATCAAACAGTACAAGTTGTAATGAAAAGCAGCAGACTCTTGTCAACTTTTGCCATGTCTGATTCTCCCTCTCCACGAGAAAGTCCTTTCTATCCTTTAGGTATTTCTTCTGGTCCTTACCATAATTCTTCGAAGTGAGGTGCATGTTCTCCTGTGTCTTGATATTTCAGATTTGCCTATCTACTGACTTCCTGTTCTGAATAAGGATTCCTCTCTTTTATCTTCCCTCGTACGTTAACATCTTCCCTTTCTCCTTCCTCACGGTATGGTTTTAATATTCTCTGAACAAATACTCAGGGTTTTGTTTTTCTGCTAAGTCTATGGTTGTTCTATTGTCGTTCGCTTCTGGCCCAGTAGTGTACCATGATTATCTTTCCTTTCTTGTTCAGATTTCTGTTTTCGTACTTGCTAACCTTTCCAATAGCTATGGAAAACGTCTCTCAGTTCAGTTTTCCCTTCAGGCAAACCTGCCAGGTGATCTACTGGTTCCCATCTCCCTAGACTCCCTCCCGGAACCTGCTCCAATTGTTCCTTGTTTACTCCCTCTTTGTGAATGAAGCAAATCCGTCGGTCACTTTAGGAGGCTTTGTATATCTCCAAGCATTTCCATTCTACTCTGTACTTTGTACTAATGGATAGTTAGTTTGTATTATGGAGCGACTAAGGAGGCAAATGCTTCTGTAAGAATTCCAAGGTAATGTCTCCTGTCGCCCAGCTTCTGCTGCTGCTGTTGGAAAGTCTGATGACTTTCTGACCCCTCCCCCCACCCCAGTCCCTTATATGTGACTGGATTTTCCCCTGCGGGAAGCTCTTGAAACATTAAGGAGGGAATTAAAGTGTCATGGCCCAGAGAATGGGGTCAGATTTTGGCTCTGTCACATATTAATTGTGCTTAACCATCATGATTCAATTTTGTCATTTATAATTGGGGGTTCCTACAAGAAAGATTTGTTGGGGGATGAAACGAATCAAGATAATAAGAATAGAATATTGGCATAGCCCTTGGCAGACAGAATGCATTCAGTAAGTATATACATCTCCTCCTCCTGTTCCCCAGAGTTAAATTCAATCATTGCGCACCTTGCTCTGTGCCTCATTTCATCCATTGTGCTAGATGGCTGGTGGCCCTTTATCATTTGGATATATATGTTCAATGGTTCTGAAATTTTTGTCAATAGGTGATCGTACTGCCTGAATGACCTCGTTCACAGAATTTCCATGGTGATTAAATCAAACCCAATAATCTGTGTAAAAGTCCTTTGTGGCATGACAGGCATTGTTTGATTTCAAAACATAAAGGCTGTGTTGGGGTCTTTGGGAAGGTCTCGTCTTTGTATGCGTGACGAGGAGACGCTATAGCTCTGGGAAGAAGAGCTTACGTCTTCTTCTTCTTACCTCTTACCTCTTCCTTTTTTGGCCCGCATAACAGGTTGCTAACATCAGGTGGTAGTGAGAGACCTGAAAAGCCCTTCAAAGCCTCTTTAGTTCAAAGTGACTAAAATAGTTTGGAGCATGAACTGAACTAGTGTCAGCTGAGTACCAGTCCCCTTTGCTATGATGCTTGCATAGGACAGTGCATTCCAGCGAAATGGCTTAGAGCTGATGTGTCAAAAAATAGCCTGTCAGCTGGAAGCCTGCCTTATTAATTATTCCCTCTGTTGTTATTCTCCTCATGTACCTTCTCTTCCCCTCCTTTTCTTCCCCCCTCTGCCAGGCACTGCTTCATTTCACTCTCCCGCTCTGTTCTCCTTCTAGTCAACTGGGGAACTTCTCTCTCTGTGTCAGTCTGGAGGTGGCTGGAGTGGAACCAGGTTCACACTGCGGCAGGAGAAAAAGGAAGGTGGGATCCAGTTGCCTCTGCTCAAAGGGGAGCGAGGCTACAGGAGGCCTGGGGAAGCACAGGCCAGTGCTGGCCAGCCTCAAGAAGGAGAGGGTCTGGGGACAGAGCTCAATGGTCAGCTGCCAACCTCAGCTTTCCAGCAAGCCACAGGGTGTTTACCCAAGTGCCCAGTGGGGTTCTTCTAGACTGCGGATACATCGAAAACAATGTGGAAATAAAACGAATGGCCAGTAATTGGAGAAGTGTAAAAAAAAAAACAAACCTAACACTAAAAATCAAGAGGCCTAAGTATGCATGTGATGTATGCAGGTTGGAATGTGGCAGCTTTGGGCTCTTGCGGCCCAGTGTGCGTAGAAGCACAGAATCAGGCCATTGGGAGGAATGATGTTAGTTCTCAGCTGCAGTGGGTGAGGTCACTATGATGAGTGCTGACTTAGTCTCCCTGTTGTGCATGCACTGGGGTCTTATCTGAAGCGCTTAACCCACAGAGTGCTCTATGATAGGAAAATATATGGAGATGTCCGTGGAACAACGGAAATGGTGTTATAAAGCGATCTTGTAACTTACGCATTCCTTACAAGTGCATACTCCTCATAGGTTACTAGATCGCTTTAAAACATACAAATCACTCTTCCCTTGGGGGAGAAATTACGATTTTGCAGATTAGACATTTACTGAGTACCTGCATTGTACTAGGCACTGTGTTTGGTGTTGAGAATGCAAAAATTGGTAAGAGCATAATCCTTGCTTTTGACAAGACGGCTGTTCTAACAAGAAACATCTTCCCTCCTGTGCTCCTAGTGAGAACATTTGAAAGTTGCTCTTAATGCTTTTCACATGAAAATTTTTGACCTAACCTTCTTCATGTGAAAAATTAATAAATGATTTCAATAGTGTTTTAGTTTTAAATACTATGATTTTGTATTAGCAGAGGACCTTTCTATCAAGAGGAGAAAGCACATTATTGCATTGATTCTCCCGAGAGCCTCTCTATCCCTTTGAGGAGATGTGAAGGATGCATTTTTATTCCCACTGAATTAATGAAAAAAATCAGTGGGAAGTTTTGGGAAAATGAGCTAAACATTTTTAAAAATTGAGTTAGACGTTGTATCAAATTAAATTCCAGATGGATTAAAGATTTAAAAAAAAAATTTTTTAAAGGAGGAAAAGAAGAAAGAAAGAACCAGAATAGCACTGCAAGAAAATATAGGTCAAGTTATATAATCTTGGTTGGGAAGAGAAAAATAATTTTCCTAGCATGACCCCAAAGTCAAAAACCACTGAAGAAACCACGAACAATTTTATTCTCTGAAAAGTGCCAGTTTTAATATTCTGATTCCTGAATGTTGCTCTTTACTACCTTGTATTTCTTTGAGAGGTTTTACCAGGGTGTTGGCCCTGGTAATAATTCTTGAGTCATTCAAAAATAATGCTAGAACCTATCACAGGCCAGGGACTGTGCAGAATGTTGGGGGCAGCACTGGGTGGCAAGGCCTCACCCTGGGGTGAACCTTCTGTGAGAAGAAGCGCACTATGGCCAGGAGTGAAACTCGAACCCCTGCACGGCAGGCACTGCCACACCACGGAAACCCCGGCCTCTCCTCAGACTCTGTCTGCTTTAGTTAAATTAACTAAACTGTCTGCTTTAGTTAAATGAACTATGAATCAGTTCATCGGTGATGTGGCCTGAATGTCCTGAGCGGCTCCTGTGGACAGCGTCCAGGGCTAAATGCCCAAGCATGCTGGAGAAAAACAGCCTCGCCCCCTGGCTGTAGTAGAGAGGTGGACCTTCGTCCCACAGATTAATATACACGTACAGGGTTTGAAGTACAGTGAAGGGAAGGAGTATAAAGGGATCCGGAGCTAGATCTGAAAGACCAAGGAAGGCTTCTTTGAGGAGGCTGACATTTAATGGGAGGCTTGGGAGATAAAGAGGGGAGTTAACCCTTAAACTGGAGGAAGAGGGTTCCAAGCAGGAGAAGGGCCATGGGCACATCCTCTACTGACTAATGGGAACGGAAAAGTCACGAGGACCTTGGCTTTATCCTAAGCGGAATTACAGGGCTTTGAGCAACAGGGGAATGTGATTTGCTTTACGTTTAAGGACGATTACTTACCCTCTTCATGCTACCGGCTTTGGAAGCGAAGCCTTTTCTAGAGAATAAACCATGGCGCGTACATGATGGTGCTAAGGACTTTGCGATGTGAGGTTCGGCCCAGCAAGAAAGATGACAAGGAGAAGGCCTCGTAGGGAAAAGCGATTGCCTCTAATGAGGGGATGCCACCAGCCTGGACGTGGTGATTCCATTTTGCGGGGCGTCTCCGCCTTAGATGCCTCAGGGTGACGGGGCTGCTTGAACCGAGCGGCAGCCGTCTGGAAACGTTTGTGAACACGCCTGGCCCCTGTGAAGGCGAGAAGTCATGCATCCTTGCAGCCGAAATGGCAATTCAAGGTTTGAACTGGAGGAAATTGTCTCCCTAAAGATAAAAACATCCCGAAGGTTTTTCGATTCGCTTTTAATTATCGAGAAGGACTTCTTTTAGTAACGTAAGCTTCTAAATAAAACAACCTGAAAGGCCTTGGAGAAAATTTAAAGCACTCAATTGTAGTAAGTTGTATATAACTTGTAAATGGCATAGTTAGTTTGCATTCTTTTCCTCACGGGCCTAATATTCCAGGGAAGAGAGAAATACTAATGCTCAAGGAAGGTCTTTTATGGTCTCTGTGCATATTCAGGGCATTGCCAAAGGACAGTTATAAAATACCATTGCAAAGATTTTCTTTCTCACTTGACTTTCTATGAATACTGAGGCAGTTTGGGGCCCTAAGAAACATGTTTATCATGCTAGTGCATTTGTAAGCTTTGCCTTTCATTAGCTTTTCGTGACCACCCCATAAGAAAAGATTCAGTGTCGTCTTTTAGAATTCAGAATTCTGGAATTACATTGCTGTTTTAGTTTCCTCCCGTGTAATTATTCTTCTTCCTTTCTGCTTCCCCTCCACTCCCAAACATAAACGTTCAGTATGAGTTCGACTTGTCTGTTAAGAGTCTTCTACCATCTAGAGATTGTAACGTTTCGTTGGAATAAATTCCCAAGCTTGCTAGGAGGATAGAGATATGGAGCATTTACGGGGAAATTGATTTTCTTTCAACATAAAGGATTCGCAGAACCTGGAGTCAAAAGTTTGGAGTTGGTGATGCTGCCGTTATTCCTGTATGTTTATTGTAACCCCCTTTCCACGTCCTTCTCCACCCCTGCTTTGGCTGGATGTCCTGACACCAGTCAGGGAAGCCGTGCCTTGGGATAAATCTTCACCTAGAACGTTTTCCCCTTAATGTATGGTACGTAAACCTGTGCTTGCCGGTGCGTGCAGACGGTATAAAGCACATCCTCTGGCCTCTCATCCAGAGATTCAGAATCGGTGGGTTGCCCGTGGGAAGAGCCGGGATATCTAGTCACATGCCTCAAAGCTGTGCCTGTGCTGTAGTTTCCACACACATCCCTCCCTTCCAGGTACCACAGAGGGTTAAATCTCACAGAATCAATACCTCTGCTCTCCAATATTTGGAAAGGCACGGATGGTAAATTCAGATCTTACTGGTGATTTCTGTACATGTTTTTTGAAACTCATTGCTTTGTGTGTTTCTGCGATGGAGAAACTAAAATTCTTATGGAAAACCCATATTTGTTATCACTATCTGCCGTAAATCCTTGCAAGGACTGCAGTGAAATTGTGTCCCTGCCCTCCAATCAGCCCCACTCACTGGAAAACATCATGGTCTGATAGCAAATGTGACAAGCGTTTGAAAGCCTGGATCGCACTCCCCCATCCACATGGCACTAGCATTCTACAGTGACGAGCTGTAGATGTTTCTTTTAATTCAGATGTTTTTCTAACAGCCCTGCAGCATGAGGTTGGCTTATATTTCCTTAATTTACATATTTTTGCAGGAATCTAGCTAAGGTTGTCATGTTTCTCCGAATTGGTGACAATTGTTGATAGAACTCTGTAAATGTATTTTTATAAGCAGGCTGAATTGAATTGCATTTGATGTGACAGCCCCAATCTGACACTGTTGACTTCATATAAATTGAGAAATCAGAAAAAATAATGTGCATAGAAGGGAACCTAAACGTACCCGATTGGACTTTAGGAGAGACTAAAATAGGAAATATTGCTTAATGTGTTATAGTCAGAAAGTTTTTTGTTTTGTATTCAAAGAGTAATTCCAAGAGGCTGGTTTTTCTTCGATTTAACGATCCAGAGTTCCCTTGAACACTAAAAATGATAAGATAATAGGTGAACGTTTACAGAACCCTAAGCCGATGGAGGCATAGCGTCTACTCTTGACAAACCCACAGTCTAGTGGGGAGATTAATATTTAAATGAATGCTCCATGGTGTAACAGGTACTATAATTAGAGAATTCACAGTGCATAGTGATGGCACAAAGGAATGATGTATTCTGCTTGAAAACTAAAGCTAGTAATACAGAATGCTGGTTCAGTGTCTTGCAGAAGCTTCGTGGGTCCTTGCTAGATGGCGGCATGGTGGACCACCGGCGGTGAGGAGATGGCAGGGTCCGCCCAGCACAGGCAGAAAGGGGGGCATGCATTGTTTCTAAAGAATTTTAAAACAATAATAATGCCAATTACAATTTGGAGTCCTTTTTTACTTTCACCTTGTGCCAATGGTTCTAAACACTGTCAGTGATTAGACCCTTCCCCTGGGATGGACACTCCCGAGTGCACAGCCCTGGAAAACGGCCGGTAGCAACTGTACTGGGAATGGTCAGGGACATGGGGATCAGACAAGACCAGGAGTTCCTCAAGCAGGAAATACAGAAGGACATTCCAGGAAGGCACCCAGCATATATAAAGGCATAGACAAAGTGAGGTTCAATGCCGTGTGGGAGGAAATAGACACTTTGAATATGGAGCGCCTAGGTGGCTCAGTCGGTGAAGCATCTGACTCTTGATCTTGGCTCAGGTTATGATCTCGAAGATCGAGCCCCGCGTTGGGCTCTGTGCTGACACTGTGGAGCCTGCTTGGGATTCTCTTTCTTTCTGCCCCTCCCCAACTCATGCGCTCTCTCTCTGAAAATAAACAAACAAACAAACAAACATTTAAAAAAATTATTTTCAATAAACTGTGATGGTCAGTTATCCACATGGGAAAAAAAATCGGTCTCAATCCCTATCTTACACCATACAGAATCAATTCCAGATAGCTTGCAGATCTAAATGTGAAAGGTAAAACAATAACATCTTAGGGGAAAACATAAGAGAATGTGCTCACGATTTTTGTCTTTTAAACACAGTACAAAGGGGCACCTGGGTGGGTCACTAGGTGAAGCATCCGACTTTGGCTCACGTCATGATCTCACGGTTCATGAGCGAGCTCCACATCGGGCTCTGTGCTGACAGCTCAGAGCCTGGAGGCTGCTTCGGATTCTGTGTCTCCCTCTCTCTCTTCTTCTCCTGTTCGTGCTCTGTCTCTCTCAAAAATAAATAAAGATTAAAAAAAATAAAACAAAATGAGCAGAGCACCAAAGACTCCAAAAGGAAAAAAAAATGAGAAATTGGAACTTATTAAAATTAAGTATTTCTTTTCTACAAAAGAGACTATTAAGAGACTGATAAACAACCCATAAAATGGGAGAGCTTTCTGATGCATGTATCTGACTAAAGACTCATACCTAAGGTATATAAAGAACTCCTAGAAGTCAGTAAAGAAAAGACATCTAATCCTAGAAATCAGTAAGGAAAAGACGTTACTCCGGGAGGAAAAAGAACCAGGCAATGCACATGGAGAGCCACACTTCACAAAAGTGTGTATCCAAATGACCAAATGGTGTAAACACATGAAAAGGTACTTAACTGCATTAGTCATCAGAGAAATGCAAAATAAAACCATAACATGATACCGCTCTACACCCACAGCATAGTTAAAAGGAAAGAGAGAGAAAATGTTTTGGCAAGGATGTGAACAAACAGAAGGAACTCTTTGCACTGTTTGTGGGAGTGTAAATTGGCTCCATAACTTTGGAAAATCTCCTAGAGCTTCCTACACACACTTAATAACCTAGCAATTCTGTAGCTAGATATATACCCCGGAAGCGTACCCATGTTTACCAAAAGGCCTGTCCAAGAATGTTCATGGCGGCACTCTACATGACAGCTCTAAGCTGGAAACAACGTGAACGCTCATGTACAGCAGCTTTGAAAAACAACCTGTGTCTATTCATATAGTAGATTATTGTACAGCAGTGAGAATGGGCAGATGATGATTACACACAAAGATGTGGCTGAATCTCAAGGAGAGCGTTGGGAAAACGATACAAAAGGACAGCGGGCAGACGGAACAGTGGTGTTTGGGGTTAGGGCACTGGTTACCTTGGGGGGCAGTTACTGGAAGCAGGCACGGGGGCTTCAAGAGGGTTTCTTCTTCCTCTACGTGCTAGGGACATGGCCGTACGTGTATGGTATGTGCAGGTTTCTGTATATGAAGAAGTTCAATGAAAACGTTTTTGAAAAATCCAGCATGGCTACTTCAGATCGCCAGTTAAGTGAGTGTAGAACTGCTGATGGTGACCAGAGAGTTACGAAGTGGCAGGTATAGAAGATCTGACGCCGTTCCAGACCCACTGGGTCTGATTCTGCATTTCCCCCAGGTGATTTATTTGCATGTCGATGTTTGAGAATCACAGATCTAGGACAGCGTCTTTCTGCCTTGTCCCCGGGTAGTTCCAACATGCAGCTGTGGTTAGGATGACTCCGAGGTATATTGTCTGCATGGCTAAGTGAATGCAGGTGTCATTAGATAAGATAAAGAATGTTCGCTGAAGAGCAGATGTGTGGAGGCTGACAAGTTCAGTTTTGACATGTATTTGGGGATTCCTTGGGGACATCAGGTGAAGCCATCCATTGAGTATTTAGATCGGGAGGCCAGGAGACAGAAGATTGAGAGTTACAGATGGGAGTGTCCTCAGCATGGATGGAATCATTAAAGTTAAGGGTGTTGAAAATGAGAAAAAATAATACAGAGGTCCAAGGAGAGCAAATGACCAAATAAGGGAAGAGGGGTTTGCAGGGAAAATGGGAAAAGTAGTATCAGAGGTTTGAATGCAAGCAGGAGCAGGTGGCATGGGGAAACTAAGGAAAGAGAGTTTTCTGCGGAAGGCAGGACCAGCGATGTTTTATGCCCAGAAAGGTCTAGTAAGGTAGACTGAGAAGGATCAATTATGTCCTTTGGGAGGTCACAGGTGGCTGCTCCATACACAGTTCTGGCCAGGGGTAGCTGCAAATATCCAGGCGCAGAAGTTTCAGCAGTAAATAGGAGACAGGGGCCTGGGATGGTCAGACATTCACAGCCTTTGCAAGAAGCTGTGCAAAAAAGGGCAGAGGGAGCGAGGTGTAGAGTGGAAAGCAAGTTTTCAATTTGGCAAAGACTGGAATATTGCCACTTGCCAACAGGAAAGAGCTACTCTGGGGAGTGACCCCTGAACCAGCCATCAGGAAAGAACGGGACTCAGAGCTTCAGTGGACGCTCAACGTGAGGAGGACCCAGCAGGTGGATGTAACTATGAATACATTCGTAGCTGACGGGTGGGAAGATGAGTTGTTGGAGTCTCATAGCCTCAGTTTTCTCTAGAAGTAAGGTTCCTGTCATTTGCCTAAAGGGATGGGGGAGAGACATCATAAAAATTCGTCTTTCCTAATTTTCATATACTTTCACAAAAGATGAGAACCCTGTTGTCGGCATGTAGAATATATAATAATATACCTAGATTTCATTAATTATATGTAAAAAAAAAAACACCTTAATTCCCTATGAAACAGCCCATTTTCAAATCTATACCGGAAAACACTGCACATTCACCATTAAGAATACCCGAAGTTAAATTCCTACCCAACATCCTTGCTGTTTTTTTAATTATTGAAGTAGAGTTGACATACAGTGTTACATTAGTTTCAGGTATGTGACACAGACAATGCCATATATTATGCTGCGCTCACCATGGGAAGTGTGGCTACCATCTGTCACCATACAAAGTTATTACAACATTACGGACTTATATTCCCTATGCTGTACTTTTCATCCCCATGACTTATCTGTTTTACAGCTGGAAGTTTGTACGTCTTCACCTATTTTGCCCGTGCCCCACCCACCTCCACTCTGTTTAGGTAGAGGTTTTTTCTCTGTATTTAAGAGTCTGTGTCTGTTTTTGTTCATTTGTTATGTCTTCTAGATTCTACGTATAAGTGAAATCGTATGGTATTTGTCTTTCTCTGACTTTTCTTGAGGTCCATCCATGTTGTTGCAAATGGCAAAATCTCATTCTTCTTTAGGGCTGAGCAACATTCCATCGCGCATATATACCTTTTAAATTGAAGTGTAACTAACATGCAGCGTTATACTAGTTTCGGGTGTACAATACCGTGATTCAGCAGTTGTTTACATTACTCAATGCTCATCATAAGTGTACTCTTAATCCCCATCACCTATCACCCATTCCCCCACCCACCTCCCCTATGGTAACCATCAGTTTGTTCTCTGCATTTAAGAGTCTCATTTTGGGGGGCACCTACGTGGCTTGGTCAGTTAAGCATCCGACTCTGGATTTTGGCCCGGGTCATGATCTCTTGGTTCGTGAGTTTGAGCCCCGAATCTGACTCTGCGCTGACAGCATGGAGCCTGCTTGGAATTCTCTCTCTCTGCCCCTCCCCTGCTTGTGGGCGTGCACACACACACACACACTCTCTCTCTCTCTCTCTCAAAATGAATAAACTAAAAAAAGAAGAGTCTAATTTTTTTGTTTCTTTGTTTTGTTTCTTAAATTCTACCTGTGAGTGAAGTCATGTGGTATTTGTCTTTCTTTGACTGACTTATTCTACTTAGTGTTAATACCCTCTAGCTCTATCCATGTTGTTGCAGATGGCAAGATCTCATTCTTTTTTTATGGCTGAGTAATATTCTGTTACACACACACACACACACACACACACACACACCCCACGTCTTCTTTATCCATTCATCAGTGGATGGACTCTTGAGCTGCTTCCATTTCTTGGCTACTGTAATTAATGCTGCAGTAAACACAGGGCTGCATATATCTTTTCAAATCAGTGTGTTCCTTTTCCTTGGGTCATTACCCAGTCTTCCTCCCTGTTTCATGTATCATTAACGTTTCTTCTTATTTTTATCTTGATGATTTCTCGTTGCGTCTCTCTTCTACTGATGAATCCCTGGGATATTTGTTCTTATTTCTTGTCCATGTCATGAGGTATTCCCACTGTGTCTGACCTCACCATTCTTTGTGAATCAGATTCCTGAATGCTGACCTCTTCTCATATTTTTAATCAAATGATAAGTATGAGTGCAACCTGTTCTTCATGAGTGGATTCTTGTGTAATCCAAATAATGTAACAACGACATGGCCCTCTTGTTTGTTTTGTTTTGTTTTGTTTTTTACTATAGGTTATTGAGGTGTAAGTTTGATAATATAAATAGTTGAGGAATGTGATTCCAGAAGTTCGATGGAGTCAGCTTTGCCCTTTGGGGGTTTGGCCTCTGAGACTCGGTGGAGAGACTGAGTCCCCGGCATGTCTGATTCATTTTCCTGGCTGTTTGGCTGGTGGATTGGGGACCGTCTCAGCCTCACAGTTAGTAGCAGAGAGACTCAGCAGGGAATGAGATGGACCTACCTGTGGGCCCTGGGCTGAACCAGGAGTGCTCTCCTCATGGAAGCAGGGGAGAGCTTGGCTCCATACTTCACTCCTGTGTCAGGGATGTGTGTTCTCCTCTCCGCCTGATGCTGTGGCCTAAGGGAGTTTGTGCTCTGACCACCGGACCAGCCAGCCACTCCTCCTCCTTCTCAGAAAGAAAAGTAGCCAGAGGGGGGTGACAGGCACTGCAAGTGTACATCCTACATGACCCCATCCCGAGGGGGAGTAGAGTCTTTCCCTACCCTGAGTGGCGGGAAAGAGGGGCAACCACTTCCCCGGCAGCTGACTCAGAGGGTGGGCAGGGCGCACAAGCCAAGGCTCAGAAAGATTGAGTTAACAGTTCACCGTCACGCACCAGTGGTTGGTAGAGTCTGAATGAAAACCCGGACTGGTCTGACTCAAAACCTTAGCCCTCGTGGGAAGAGACGTCACTCCCCGTGGTGCTCCTGTTGTCACAAGGGTTCTCAAGAATGTAACACATTCATAACGACGGGGCCTGGGGATCAGCTTTCTCTTATGTGTATGTATGTCCTGGGGATTTGATTGTTGATTTAAAGACTAAGAAGAAGGAGAAGAAAGCCCAGCCTTGGAAGTGTCCCCAGCTGAAGAGGAGATGGGCCCAGGAGATTGTTTTTCAACCCTTCATCCCTCACTGTCCACCCATACTTCCTCTGAGAGACCTTGATACAGGACCGCTTACTTCCTGGGTCCCAGGAATAATTCCATATGGAAAAATCACCTGACTTGAAGAATTGGGACCCTGGTCTATATTACCGTATGTTATTATTTATGAACTATGTAGAAACAAAGCTAAGGATTGCCTGGAAAGCAAATTGGTGTATCCTGTCTAGAATCTGGAGTTCTGAGTGAGCAGCTTTCAAATGAAAAGGGGGGACATTCCTTCTTATTACATGTACTTAAAGAAAAATAACTTGATCAGTTCTAAATGGTTTTTGTGTTTCTTTCAGATATTGCCCATCTAATGTGGTTTGAAAGACTCTATGTCTGGCTTCAGTGTTTTGAAAAATACATCCTGTACCCAGCAATAATTCTGAATGCCCTCACTATTGATGCATTTTCAATAAGCAATTACCGGAGACTCGGTACCCAGTAAGTGGATAACAGTTTATTCTCGTAATGATTTCGATCACAATGATTTCAAAATCGGGTGGATTTTCTCTAAACAGGCTACAGTAGTACAGCATCTACTAATTTACTGGCCGCGTAAAAGTAAGCCACGGTGGTCTTTTACTCAAACTCGCTGGAGGAACTTGATGGTTATTACAGAGTGGGCTGAAAATGAAGTTAGATCTGCTTGAAGTGATGTTGCAAATAAACGACAGTCGGTTTGAAAAAGCTCCTGCAAGAACTTAGTGAGCTTTAATGAGATGACGGAAGTGCAGTGTGGTTCCAGGGGTTCCTGAACCCCCTGGAAAGTTCTTACCATCATGCTCAAAGCTTTATGAACCGCCTCATGTCATTTCATTTAGCAAATACTCTATCGTTTTGTGCTTGAGGGAGGGGGGATTAATCACTGTCAGTGCTCTCTCTGCATTTATCGGGAGAAGCCTCACAATTAAAAAAAAACACGGAGCACAGCGTCATCATGCCGTCAAGATGCCCATGTTTTTGCAAAGCATTAACAACACACAGTTGGGTTATTAGTTTCATACGTAAAATTAACTCTGAATTTGCAAATGGAAATCCTTCTCGATAATCTGTGGATTTGCTGCTCTGACAGAAGGTTGAAGTGCCTGGTCAAGTAAGTTCGAGTAGGAGAATGAGAAAGACATCCTTTCCCAGATTTGCTTATTAAGTCATGTTGCTTAAACATTATGTGCCCAAGTCAATTCTTGTGCATAATCCCAAGCATATTAATTTAAACCTGCTCTTCCTTTTGGGGGGTGATGGGGACAAATTAATTAACATTTGCCAAAGATTGAGCAAGCTGAGATAAAAGACATTTGAACACTCTGTTGGACATTGAGTGGATTCATAGTCACACAAAGCAGACACTGAATGAAATGGTCGTATAACCTTCCTGTCTTTATCAGACTCTGCCTTCCTTCCAGTTCAGACCTGTCATGGCTAGGCCAGGCCAAGTCGTGCCCTTTGGTATTTAAAATCCCGGACTTCAGATCCAGGGATGAAAATCAGTCTCACTGGATAAAGAACACAGACAGTGAGACTGTAGTAGCCCTCTTGCCCAGTTTGGGGGGACCCAGTCCCAGAGATGACTCCTCATCCAGAACCTCAAGTGCTTTCTCTAGTGGTAGGTGTTTCTGGTATGGCACAATGTTGGCTAACCCTGCCGCCCTCCCAGAACAAGGCCGCATCTCGGTTTCTAGAACGAGGGCTTACAATCAGAACTAAAGTAGTAAAGAGGGTACCAGTGCTGCCCCCCCGGGGTAACGAGCTGAAGGACTTAAAGTTTGCTCGCTTTCCAACCTCAGGACTGGGACCTTAAGCTAAGCCTGCAGGTTGAGGCCCTCCAGTTCTGGCTGTTGGCAGAGGCTGGACACTAGGGTTGGGAATCAGGCAGAGTCAAAGAGTTTGGAGAGAGTCCAGTTTCAAGTAATAATACTCTCTACCCCCTATAATGTTTTTTCCAGACACTAATATCAGAAAGTAGCACCTTAGCTATGTCCCTCCAAATACTCTCAAATCCAAGATGACACCAACAGAACTATTCTACTTAGAACCAAAAGCTGACAATTCCTTCATATTCTTGAGGCATCCAAATGAAGCCTTGAAAGTAATTTTAGGGTGCCTGGGTGGCTCAGTCAGTTAAGTGTCCAACTCTTGGTTTTTGGGTCAGGTCATGATCTCACAGTTTTGTGAGTTCGAGCCCCGCATCGGGCTCTGTGCTGACAGCATGAAGCCTGCTCATTATTCTCTCTCTCTCTCTCTCTCTCTCTCTCTCTCTCTCTCTCTGCCCCTCCTCTGCCCACACTGTCTCTGTTTCTCTCAAAATAAATAAATAAGCTCAAAATTTTTTTAAATAACAATTTCAAGTACCCCATTAGACCAGCTGTTCTAAAATAGGACAGCAGGAGTCTGTATGTCAGTATCACCCAGAAACCTGTTTCTAACTATAGAATCCCCCAGCCTACCTGCACTGAGAACCACTGTACCTGATAGTTAGGCAGTGAACCCCTCAGCAACAGGCATGACTTCTTATTCGACTTTTAATACTACCCCCCCTAGTAAATGGTAGAAGGCTAGGTAGATGGGTGATCAAGCCGGGACTGGTAAATGGATGAATGGGTAAATTGTGATATCTTGTTAGGTATTTATATTTCCCAGCCTGATCTAAATGGATGCTTTGCAGCTGTTCCAGGCTGTGTTCACTGACTGCCACATAAGCCTTTATTAAACCTTCAGCTGAGCCTACAATAGTCTCTGAACTACTTTAACTGTGATCATTAGTCTTGCAATGTTATAAAGGCCATAAAATTCAGTCCTTAAGACCTCCCATAGTGTTAACCAGTCATCATTGATAAGCAAAAAATTAATGCTCTTCGTTTTAACCGTAGTCACAGAGAACACAAAGTTAAGAGTTGACCCTCACTTAGATTTGGCCTGAATAACCTCCAAAATCATCAGTCTCCTGTGAAAACCCAAATAAGAATACCCCTAACCTTAAGATGCCTTGTCATTGGGCACAGACATTCTTGTATCCTGGGCTGTTGTCAAAGGCAACTGGCCCCAAAGTCATGTCTTTATACTGTATTTTCATCAGGAAATAGAAGGAAAAGAAAGGTGGGTTCTGGAGCAGTGCGCAACTTTGCTGCAGGAACCCTGAGGGTTTTATGTTGAAGTTACATGAAAACATGCCCACTCAGCCCAAATCTGTAGGTAATCAAGGACTAGTTTTCCTCGGATGAGCCTTGAGCAAATCTCACTGGGTGCATCCTCAGGCAAAGTGAAAACAATTGTAGCCCTCGGTCTGAAGGCATACGAAATATCACATCAAGGCAAATGGAATTGCCAACGTTATTAGATCTTTTTGACAACAGAAATGACAGTGTTGCACCTGATAGGTGCAAAGACTTTAAAAGCGTTTTTCGAATGCCCTCATCCTGGGACAAGATAATAATAATGCTGAAAAGGGTCCAGAGCCCGGGGATCCCTCTAGGCTGAGGGAAATTGAGGCATAGCTCCAGTTTTCTGTATTTAGCCAGGGGGAGAAAACCTCTCTCTTTTAAGTGCAACCATTCACTGGAAAGTATTCCCATCTCTGCCTTTCTTTTGAGTTTGCAAGTAGGATTTTATTGCAGTGGGACGGTGCAGGAATCTGCCCAAAATGCGCAAAGCCTTCCTTCAGAAAGACAGACCCCTCCAGGAAGTGGCTGTGTGCTCTGTCAGGATATTCTTACTGTTATCATTAACTTCCCAAGCTTAAGGTAGTTAGATTATTCATTGTTGGCTTCAGCATCTGCTGGAATTGTTCATATAACACATGCTCCCTATACAGGTTAATGACCTGACTCCCCAGACAAGAGCATCCAGGAGCCCAGGCCTTGAAGCAAAGTCCTGGTTATCTCCTTGCTGGACTGCTTTGATGAGTTCCTTAACTAAAAAGGCCAATGCCATGGGGGGAAAAATGTCAATGGTATCATTTTCAGCAGGAAAAAAAAAGTGTGTGGGGTGGGAGGAGTCCAAAGAGCTTACATTTACCAGGGAGGTAAATATGCTGAAAAATATTAGAAATTAACATGTAAAGGCAAAAAGGTCTGTGATGAGATACCGGGGTTTTATTTCTTTTCCGAATTTAATATTAGCTACTATTATATCACTGCGTCAGTAAGATTCTTTCATAATAAAAAAGCATACACTGAGCGGACACAAAGAGGGACAGCATGCTGTTTCCTCACTTGCCAGCAAACTTTCTGCAGAACCTGTCGCTGCAGGAGTCCTTCAGATAAGCTCCAAGGGAGCTCTGTGTCCTTGCTGAGGGACAGGGGACCATGAAGATCATGTGGCAGGAAGGAGCTTCTTCTCAAGGCCAAGGGTCTGTGCTTGAGAGTCCTTTCGGACTGAGTTTCAATCCTCACTCCGCCCTGCCCCTCCCGTGAGATCTTAGACAAGGGACCCAAACTCTAAGACCCCGTTTTGCTCCTCTGACAAATGTGGATAATGACAGAGCCTCCCCCCACACCATCCTCCGCCCCTGTGTCCCCCTTCCCCACCAGTCTTGGCTTTTCATGCCTGTAAAGTGCACCGTGCACAGTAAATGCTCAAGAAACATTAGCTATTGTGACTCACCTGGTACTTCGCCGTCCTTGACCGCTTCCTTTCTTTCCTTTCCACCAGCTGGGACATTTTCCTGATGATCGTTGCCGGCATGAAGCTGCTAAGGACCTCCTTCTGTAACCCCGCTCATCAGTTTATTCACGTGAGCTTCACTGCGATCTTTTTCCATTTTGACTACAAAGATCTGTCAGAGAGTTTCTTACTGGATTTCTTCATGGTGTCCATTGTGTTCAGCAAGGCAAGTTAGTTCTCCATTTTGTTCATTTTCAAATTTAAAAGGGGCGTTTCTCACCATAGGTTTCAAGAGCTGTAAACATTTTCCTTTAAAGAAAATTGTGGAGTGAAATTAAATTGAATTACATATGCGTGTCACACTCCTGCCACCGCTTGAGGGACGTTTCCCCGTGGAATACAAATATGCCACGTAATTTGCCAAAAATCACTAATTACAATGAATTAGCCATTTACTGTTGCTTGAAATTTTGAAATTTTATGATCTTTGCGTCTGTTAGCAATCTCATTACAGAACTTCCCTAGACCTCAAAATGCTCTGAATTAAAGATTCGCAGCCAGACAGATTTTTTTTTTTTTTAAATTAGCTAGCATTTGAGGTAAAACTTGTGACCTGGTATCCAAGAACCAGGTCTCTTGGATTATTTTCATTCTTCTTGGCGTGTGTTAGGTCAAGATACACAGGCAATGAGAAATCCTAATCATAGTTCAGGCAAAATAGGGGGATGGAATTGGAGGTCGAACATGGCGGGGGGGGGGGGTGGATAAAATCCGCTGGATCCTCACCTGAGTGTATTCTGAGCACCTCGCAAAGCCAGGGTTTGTAAACAGAAATGAAAAGGAATTTGGAACAACTCCTGGTCAATAAACTGACCCTGTCACTTCACATCCGGCTTCCTCACGCGCTATCTTTTTTTTTCAACGTTTATTTATTTTTGGGACAGAGAGAGGCAGAGCATGAACGGGGGAGGGGCAGAGAGAGAGGGAGACACAGAATCGGAAACAGGCTCCAGGCTCCGAGCCATCAGCCCAGAGCCCGATGCGGGGCTCGAACTCACGCACCGCAAGATCGTGACCTGGCTGAAGTCGGACGCTTAACCGACTGTGCCACCCAGGCGCCCCCTCACGCGCTATCTTTAACACGGTGGCCGCCGGTGTCTGCCCTCAGCTTGACTTAACCAGCCCCTCCCCCGCTTTTGATAAATAATTTATTAATTTTAAGATCTTTTTTCCTGAACTTCATCTTTTACCTCTTTTTGAATCCGTTCTGTTAAATGTTTCTCTTTCTTACTTACCGTTTTCTTCTACCTTTCTCTTTGCTTATTTTAGGTAACAAAATTTCAAAACTCTCATATTGTCCTAACGATGCCCTGTGAGTAATGTCCTCACCCTATCAGACGTGCGCGTTTCCTCTTATAACTCAGGCTGAACTCCGATTTTTCAGCTGCCCGAGTCCCTTCTTGTGTCGTTTGTCACATGCTCTGTGCTATTATTACTTTTGCAGCCTACCTCTTATTCCAGAGCCCTGGTCTTGGTCCTTTTCCCGCAAACATTTCTTCTGTGTTTGAGTTCTGTTTGGTGTTGATAAAGTTATCCCAATTTTCTCGCGGTTCAAATCACAGGCTTCCATATTCTGTTTTCCTTCACTATGTATCAATTGCCTTTATTTCACATAATAAATGTAAAACTATATCCTATGATCTGTAAAGCATTTTAGAAGTTATTATAAATAACTTTACCACTTGCAGGGGGTAAGAGCTTATAATCAGATGCAAAATGTGTCAGGATGTATTGAATTCCCAGCTCTGGCATTGTTTCTGTTTTGACATGGTGTTATTTACATGCCTTTCTGACCCGCGGTTTCTGATAAAATTGAAAGTAAGGATAGCAGTCTCGCCCGGGCATTGAGAGGATTGAAAGAAGTCTTTAAGTAAGATGTGCTTCCCAAATGCAAGGCAGAATTTGTAGAGCCATTGTAAGTAGAAAAACAGAAGTTATGCGCTGTTTAGTGTGGGGAGGAGCGTGGCTGGTTTTCCACACTGAGCTCCACTTAAGAATCTCTCTGTAAAGTGAGACGCCCCAGGTGAACACAGGCATGACAGAGAGGAGTGAGGGTCTCACTGTAAAAGTCTTAAGGGCCTGGCTTCTAAGTGATTGTACATCCACAGCAGGAACAGTGATTTTCATTTCCTGGAGCACAGGCAGCCTTCCCCCACTGACACTTGGTGCCATCCTGTGCATCGTGAGCAGCGTGGGACAGGACACAGTCTGAAACTAACTCCGTGCAAACTTAGCGGCTGCAAGCATTTGACTTTCACTTGCCATAATCTTTTTGAAGTCAGAGTTCAAACACTAATAAAGTCAGACAGAACTATAGTAGCCGCATTCCTATTTTCTCTAATTGTGGGAACATTAGCACATGTAATTTCAATAGTTTGCTTTTAGGCTGGGGATAAGAACAAAAGCTAGAAAAATCAGCATACTCTATAGCGAGTCAGTCCTGAAACATCCCTAACTCCCTCTGATGCTTGCTCATGCTTGATCTTGAGAGAGCTGGGAAGAGTCCATTGTCTGGAATGAGAAACAAAATAAAAATAGGTCGTTAAAGAGACAGCATTGGAGATCTTCTGGGGGGGGCGGGGGGAGCCAGCAGAAATTAGTGACAGAAGACAGTGGTGGCGATGAGTGGGACCCACAGTTAATGTTTCCGGTAAATATCCTGCCTGTAATTCCCAACTGATGCTTTCTCTTCTTTCTCATCATTTAAATATACCTTTAAAAAAAATTGTGCCCCAAGGTCTGGAAGGTGGATGTTGGCTAGTCTCTGCAGCCTGCCAGACCTAGAGAAAAATGAAAAACAGGACATAATGAGTTCCAGAGTCCAGTGGGAAAGAATTAACACCGGCCAAGCATTGACAGGAGGGCGGGGCATTCACAGTTACGGCATCCTGGGCTCCTGGGGAATGGCCAGAGGGGGATATCCCATATCCCCTCTCGAGATGTGTGGTATTCCAAGCCTACACCCAGGTGGTGCATCACCTTTGAGATGTCAGGCCATCCTCCCCCGCTCCCGTGTATTCTCAGTCCCCTCTCTCTTTCAGTCCAGCCCCATCAGTCAGCGTTTCCTTTCAAGAATTAACTGCTGTAATTAATTTGTCGCATTTCTGGGGCATCTAGGTCCTTGGCGGGGCAGAAAGCATACTCCAAGTACGGGTACTCGGTTACGACAGGATCAAAGACAACAAAGCTGCTTTTGTGCTCTCTCACTGGTCTTGAAAAGGTTCCTAGAAACCACTCTGCCTTGACATTTCTAGTAATGCTTAGTTGTAAAAGTAGGACTTTACAGAATCCTGCCAGAGGATAATTCTGCCAGCATTTGCAGAATGCACTGACTACAAAATTCTACAGGCCATTGGTTCAGCATGGGAGGTAGCTCTCTTACCATCTAGCAAATTAACACTAACGGGTGAAGCTGCTTTTATATGAAGCTACATGAATAATCACACCGGGGCCATGAGTTGTGGCTCTGTTACAGGTGACTGCAACTGCCATTCAAATGATTTGGAACCAGAGTTTCTAAAGGACATTTCCCTTTTTGTTTTCTGTATGTAGGTAGAAAGTCTTGCATTAAAATGGAACCTCTTGTTTGGGAATGCATGCTTTTACGAAAGCATTTGTTCAGAAAACTTTGTTCAACAAAGTAATTGTTCACTTATTTAACATCCCTTAAGCATTATTAAGCATTGTACTAGGGCATAAAGATTACTAATGATACGAAAGGTAGACAGACGTCTTTATCTGGTACTTTCCATGGGTCAGGTGCTGTTTTCAGCACTTTATACATATTGATGTGCTCGGTCCTTTATGGTAAGATACTGTTCCTGGTACAGACGAGCAGAGGCACAGAATTTAAGTGAGTCGTCGAAACATCTCGTAGGTATAAAATGGTAGCGCAGGATTCTTCTCCGAGGCTGCGCTTTGTGACACGGCCTCCCCTGCTTGGGGACTCTGAAAAGAAGGCACAGAGGTAAGGAGATAATTACAGTAAATGTGATAAGGAAGGTGGCCATGACAGAGAATTTCGAGAGGGCACATAAAGCGTACCCAGTCCCACCCAGGAGAATCCGAAACAGTGATGCTCACCTTGAGCTTTGAAGAAGGGGGGAGTGAGTCAGGCAAGGAAGGCAGGGAAAAGTGAGCTGCATCAAGGGAACAGCATGTGCAAAGGCACAGAAGCAAGAGAGAGTTTGGCATGTTCCGGGATCCGCAAGACCCTTGGTAAGCGTGAACACATGGCGGGGACGAGTGGTGACGGATGAAGCAGCGGGTGTCCCAGGTCAGATGGCAAAAGGTCCGGCAGGCTATGTGTCAGGGTTTGGACTTCACTCCTACTTTGGCTGAAGGTTGTTAAGTGAGGAGTAGCAGGATCAGAATTGCATGTTAGAAACATCTCTTTGTGGGAGTGATAAAAGATGAGAAAGCATGGGTTTTGGAAATTGGGTAGGAGAGGATTGCAGTAATGCAGGCGACTCATAGTGACAGCTCGAACTGCAGTGGCAGAAGTGAGACAGAGAGAAGGGGACACGTTCCAGGAGGGTGTGGGAGGTGGACCTGGTAAATTTAGTGACCACTGGGATGCAGTGGACTTTGGGAGGAAGAGCCACCACTGCGAGCTCTCAGATCGCCACTCTAGTAACTAGTGCTGTCACTAACTAGATGAGCGGGGAAGATAATCTTGGTTCTAGATGTGCTGAATTGTATAATGAGAAGCGATGAGGACCCAAACTAATTAACCCTGGGAACGGGATTTTTTTTCCATTTAAATATTTTAATTTGCATAACGAATGCATAAATGCATGCTCATTGTAATAAAATTAGAAAACCAATGGAAAAATACAAAGCAAGTCTGTCTTATACAACATTCATCACTTCTTAACCCCCCCCCTCCCTAATGATGGTAAACATTTCAGAATAATTCCTTCCATTCTGTTTTCCTAAAAATTCACACACACACACACACAGATACACAGATTTAAAGAGGATCATTCTTTACACATTTTTTACTTTGTTACTTAAAAACATATCTCAGAGACTTCCATGACTATCCATCTAATGTGGCGTCTTCTGTTTGAGGCCTTCATAGTATTCCATAGCGCATATCATAATTTGACTAGCCATTCCCCTATGATAAACATTTAGTTTGTTTATAGATTTTTTCTGTAGTAGTTGGGACTAATTTGTTCACAGATTCCATAAATCTACATGAAACTGGCTTCATGACAAAAGGGAATCAAACTGTTCACATAACCAGTTGGGTGATCCAGAGGCTTAAATGATGGCCTTGAAATTCTGTTGTTGTTGTTATTTCTCCTTCTTGTCCTCATGCTGGCTGTCCATCTCTACTCTGCTGGCTTCATTCTTAGGTTGTGTCTATCCATGTGGTGTAACTATGGTCACCAACAGTTCTAGGTTCACAGCATTCTTATACCTAAAAATCCCAGAAAGAAGAGAAAGCATCTTTCCTAATGATTTCAGCCAAAGTCTTAGGGAAGAGTCTCATTGACTCCTTTGGTGTCATGTGTTCATTCATGAACCAGGGGCAGTGGCCAGAGGGATGTGAGTTCCCTAGTTAATGAAGCCTAGACTTCTTGCCCATACCTCCCTTGAATCCTAACCAAACTGTAGGGACTAGGAGCCAGGGACAGAAGAAAACGAGGCTAGACAAGAAGCGTCTGATGCTACTGCATTTGACTACACGAGATCAAAACTAACTGTTGGTGTTAGGAAACACACAAGTGTCTGTGAAACAGATTCCCACGATGGGAATTGCCGGGTCAATAGCATATACATAAAAGAATCTCAATAGAGAATCCTTCCAAAAGATTTACATTCCTTCCAACAGGGGTGACCAGAGTTCAAGAAATAGGTATGAGAAGTGACACTCTCGAAACAAGATCAAGTACGGCATATAATGGTAAGCAGGAAAGGAAACGGGACTTGTCAGGTTTATTGATCTTTTTCATAACTCTGGAATCTTCAGTAAGGTCATCTCGCAATTTCCTCTCTACTAGACGAGACTAACTCCTGTAATAACATCAACCCATAGGGCCTGGAGCGTTCTTTATGGCCCAACAATGTCCTGTCTTCAAGGAAATGAAGTCTGCTGTGATAAAGCTTTCAAATCCTCTGCAACTTTCTGTAGGAAATCTATCTGGATCACATACTAGCAGCCTGGTTGTCATTTAAAAGGATAGATGAGTAAGAAATGGTAAGAGAGAAAAAGAGAATGGTGATGAGTGGGAAGAATGATCACAGCGCAGTAGAAACTCTATACTCAACTAAATTATAGTGGGTGGTTGGTTGGTTCACTGAAAAACGTAAGCAGGAAATTATAATAAATGATACCTGCCTACCTTATAATTTGATTAAAGTACAAAACTTGTATATGAACTCTTATTGCCAGTCTTTTGAAGCCTTATCTTTGAGTAGGAATCTACAGAATGAGGACTATTTGCTCTTACTGCACGAACCATGCCCAGAATGTGTTTTCTAGGATGTTCAGTGCCCATTTCTGTTTCTTAAATTCTACTTGAAGTGAGAAGTGAAAGTTACCTCTGAACGTCTGAGAGCAGTTCACATTTCTTTGTTCCCAAATCTCCTCTCATTCATACCTAAGTCCACAACAGTATTTTTAGAGAGGTCTTCCTCAAGCTCTCGGCATTCAACTTTACTGTGATAGAAACACCCTGTTCTGTACCTGCTCATATTGTTTGTTCTCATATTGCATCAGTGTATGCAATATTTAATTGAGTAAAAAGATCATTATACTGAGAGGTAAAACTGATACGGCCTGGGCAACCAGCGTAAAGACCTGTTGTTGATCATTCAACTCCAACTCCAGTGGGGGGATTGATCAGGAGTGTACTGGCCTTCAGTGTTCATTGGGTTGTGGGACTCACCAGTAAGTTTTACAGCGCAAATATAAATGCCAATCAGTGTGAAAGTCGATTAGGCAGGTTTTTGAAAGCAAGGGTCTCCTTTGGTAAGATATGTAGAAGAGAGCCATATTTGCTTGGCTATTGACTCATCTGTGTTCTTCGAGGTGCTGTACCCAAACTGAAGTTAAGGAGACATGTAGGATCTCAGCATACGACATAGAGAATTTGATTCAGCAATTATTATTTAGTGCTGCCTGAGGAAGGGAGGTGCTTCCGCAGAAAGAAATGCCCTCACAGAGCTTGGCCTGTTGGGAGAGATGGAATAATTACAAACAACAGAGAGTTAAGTTTCCTCATCAGGCACCCTAAGATTCTGACTGCTTTCTACTACTCAGACATGAACCTTTGAAAATACACACCCGGTGCCTCTGAGTTTTTGCCACCCGCTGCCACCACTTTGGTGCCAGCCACCCTCTCCCTCCCCTGCATTACGGTAGCAGCCTTCTAACAGGCCTCTCTGCCTCCACCCCTGCTACTACAGCCCCTTCTCAACAGAGGGGCCAGAGGGTTTGTTTTATATAAACTTACTTTGGAATAATTTTAGATTCATAGAGAAGATGTAAAAGTAGTGGAGTTCCCACACACCACGTACTCAGTGTCCCCTATTATTAACATCTGACATTAGTCTACCACATTTGTCCCAGTTAAGGAGCCAAGGTTGATTTGTTTTCATCAACTAAAGTCCATACTCAGTTCACTCAGTCCATACTCAGTTTCTTTAGTTTTTCTGTAAGGTGTCCTTTTTCTTTTCCACCCGAGACTCCACCCACACTGCACTTAGTTGCCCCGCCTCCTCCTTAGGCTCCTCTTGGCAGTGATAGTTCTGTTGTTTCTCTCGTGAAGTTAACGGTTTTGAGGAGTATTGGTTGGGTATATTGTGACATGTCTTTCTGTTAGAATTTGGGTGATGCTTTTGAGACCTGAGTTATGGGTTTGTGGAAGGCAGATGACAGAGGTAAAGTGTCATTCTCATCACATCATATCAAGGATTCATGCTAGCAACATGACTTAACATTTGATGTTGACCTTCACCTGGGCGAGATAGTATTTGTCAGGCTTTTCCATGTAAAGTTATCCTTTTGTGAGTCTTTCTATATTCCTTGGAGGAAAATCACTATGTGTAGTTCACATTCAAGGAGTGGGAAGTTGTATTCTACTTCCTTGATGGGAATGGAAGAAATAATAAATTGTTTGATTTATTTTGAAAATTATTTGATTTTTCTGCATGAGAGATTTGTCTATCTCTCACCTACCTATCTACCTATTTTTATATCAGAATGGACTTGTAGATATTTATTTCATACTTTGGGTAATAATACAATATTGCTTTACCCGTCTTGTTGCTCTTTGGTTATTTGGAGCTCTTTCGGTCGGCTTTTGTGTCACTTTGACATAATCCCACTGTGTGTGTGTGTGTGTGTGTGTGTGTGTGTGTGTGTGTGTTTGCACTTTCTTACTTTCCCCCACTGTAAGATGTAAAATGTTCTTGCATATGTCCCACCCCGGTCCTAAAATTTGCCATTTCTCCAAGGGGGGCCTGCTTTCTTTTATTAGGGAATGGTATTTAGAAACCAAAATCAGGAACCCAAGTGTGCTTGTTGATACTTGAGTGTCATTGATTTCAGGCACTCTCAGCCAACAGAGCAAGGGAATATATGTGTGTATACCCATGTATAGACACATATCTAGAAATAATTCTGCATGTAACCACTTGTGTCTACATTAAGTGAAACATGAGTTCTTACTGATATCTCCAAGTTGAATCCATTACCACAGGGATCATTCCGGCCAGTCGCCCTTGCTTACTGTTACTTCCTACTCCATCAGTGAGAAACCTGACTTCTATCATCTGTTGTACATTTAGTTAACTGTTTAGTTCTAGTGTGTGTGTATAGTCATTTCATAATTGCCAACCTGTGGCCCCATGGGAAACAATCTTAACTAGAGCACAGTGCTCAAGTGCAATGTAGTTCCTTTTTGCCTTTAGTCTTACAGATTCCACTCATTTTCAAAGTTACTTGAGTCAGCACCTTGTTCCTCCACCTCCCTTGGTGAGGTTATTTCGTACATTTATACCATAGTTACATTGTTTTGTCACTGTCTGCATTCCATTTGGAGATCGCCAACCTCCTAGATGATTATTAAAAAGTTTGCATACATTAAGTTTTCTCATGTGATAAATTTCTGTGGAATTTAGCAAATCTATAATTGCATGCATACATTATTAGGGTATCTTACAAAATAATTTGCCCTAAAAAATCCCGTGTGCTTCATCTATTCATTCGTCTCTCCTCTTCTCAAAACTCTGGCAACCACTGATATGTTTACCACTGCTTTAGTTTTGTCTTTTTCAGCATATCATATAATTGGAATCATATGCCTTTTCACATGGGCTTCATCCACTTGGCAGTATACATTAATGATTTATCTGTGGCTTTGCATGGCTTTGGCTTGAGAGCTCGTTCCTTTTTATTGTTGAATAGTATTCTGTTGTATGGATGTTTATCCGCTCACCTGTTGAAAGAAATCTTGGTTTTTCTAGTTTTTGGTGATTATGAATAAAGCTGCTATGAACATTTGTCTGCAGGTTTTGTGTAGACTTAATTTTCAATTAAGACGGACAAACATCTAAGAGCCAAATTAATGGCAAAAGTATGTCTAGTTTTGTAAGAAACTGCCAAATTATCTTCCAAAGTGCTGTCTACTGTTCTGCATTTTTGCCACAATGGATGAGAGTTCTTATTGTTCCTCTACCTCACATGATTTATGCTGTCAGTTTTGGGGGTTTTAGCAATTCTAGTAGGTATTTATAGTGCCATCTCCTTTTCATTTTCATTTCCCTAAAGACAAGTGCTGTTGGTGTTGTCATATACTTATTTGCCAACTGTATATCTTCTTTGTTGGAGTCTCCAGATTTTTTTGCCCATTTTAAAATTGGTTTATTTTCTTATTGTCCAGTGTAAGAGTTCTTTGCATATTGTGGCTACAAGCCCTTTATTAGATATATGTTCTCTGGGCTTGTCTTTTCATAGCGTGGTTTTTAGATCTTCTGTGGTGTTCCTCTCGGGTAGAAGAGGTTATTTACTAAATTTTTCTTGCCCTGCTAGGCTGCCCTTTTCCTGGTCATTTAGCTAGAGAAAGCAGACTTTTTTTTTTTTTTAATTTTGGGCTTTTTTGGTTTATGTCTCTTGACATTTCTGAGTTGCTGGCTTGCTTAGCTCTAAATTTGTGAAATGCGTGGTCAAAAGAAAATCCGGGGGGGGGTGGGGCGCGCCTGGGTGGCTCAGTCAGTTAAATGTCCGACTTCGACTCAGGTCATGATCTCACGGTCTGTGAGTTCAAGCCCCGCATCGTGCTTTGGGCTGATGGCTCGGAGCCTGGAGCCTGCTTCCGATTCTGTGTCTCCCTCTCTCTCTGCCCCTCCCCCGTTCATGCTCTGTCTCTCTCTGTCTCAAAAATAAATAAATGTAAAAAAAAAAAAAATTAAAAGAAAAAAAAAAGAAAATCCAGGGAACTCAATACCATTTATTTCCCCAGATCCCAGGGCCCTTAGCTGGTTTCCCCCTTTCTCTCCAACTTTCAGAGTCTTCTTAGGTTTATTTAGTAAGCCATTTTCAAGATTTTCAGTTGTATTTAACAGGAGCAATAGAGAAAGATATGTACTTCCTGCTCCCCAAAGTGGAAGCCTATGATGTACACTTTAAACTAATCTAAATCCATCATCAAATGATGCTATAATGCTTCACTTTCTAACTCAGGTACCTTTTAACAGAATATTTTCAACTTCTCCTTCCTGTCCTTCCAACACAGTAGTTATTCATTTCTTTATCCATATTTTAAAATCACCCAATGCATTATTCCTATTATTTCTTTAAACAAAAAATTATATTTTATATCACTTGTAAAATAACAATAATAAATATTTTACTTTACCTTCACTTCTTTCTTTATATAGATTTAAGTTTCTGACCTGTATCATTTTCCTTCAGCATGAAGAAATTTTAACATTTCTTGCAGGGAAGGTCAGCTGGTAATGGATTTCCTTAGGTTTTGTTTACAGAATCTTTATTTTTTCCCCTTCAATTTTAGAGAATAATTTTGTTGGATGTACAGTTCCAGGTTGGCAGGGTTTTTTCTATCAACACTTCAATAAATATTTCACTCCACTTTCTCCATGCTTGCATGAATTCTAATGAGAAATCTGTTCGAATTTCTTTGTTCTTCTATATGTAAGGTCTTTTTTCTTCTGGATTTCAAGATTTTTCTCGTTTTTAGCTTTCTGAAGCTTGACTATGACATGCCTAGGGGTGTGTGTGTGTGTGTGTGTCCAATCTTGCTTGGTTCTTTGAGTTTTCTGGGTTTGTGTTTTGGTATCTGTCATTAATTTTGGAAGTTCTTGGCTGTTATTCAAATATTTCTTCCACTCTTTCTTCTTCCTCTGGTATTACAATCACACATATGTTATACCTTTTCTTATTGTCCCGCAGTTCTTAGATATTTTCTTTTTGTTTCGTTTTGTTTTTCTGTTTCCATTTCAGTCAGGGAAATTTCTATCGACCTATCTTCAAACTCACTGATTCTTTCCTTGACCATATCCTGTCTATTGATGAGTCTGATAAAGGCATTCCTTTTTGCTGTGATCGTGTTTTTAATTTCTAACGTTTCCTTTACCCTTTCTTAAAGTTTCCATTTCTTTTTTTTTTTTAATTTTTTTTCAACATTTATTTATTTTTGGGACAGAGAGAGACAGAGCATGAACGGGGGAGGGGCAGAGAGAGAGGGAGACACAGAATCGGAAGCAGGCTCCAGGCTCTGAGCCATCAGCCCAGAGCCCGATGCGGGGCTCGAACTCCCGGACCGCGAGATCGTGACCTGGCTGAAGTCGGATGCTTAACTGACTGCGCCACCCAGGCGCCCCTTAAAGTTTCCATTTCTTTGTTGATACTAGATACCTGTTCTTGCATGCTATCTACTTTTCCATTAGAGCTCCAAACGTATTAATCAGTTATTTTTTATTCCCTGTGTGATCATTCCAACATTTGTGTCCTATCTGAGTCTGGTTCTGGTTCTTGCTTTGCCTCTTCTGACTGTTTTTCCTCGCCTGTTGGCACACCCTTCATTTTTTGTTGAAAGCAGGACATGTTGTATCACGCAATAGAAACATGAGGTGCATATGCCTTTAGTGTGAGGATTTCTGTTAATCCGATTGGGAGAGGGACTATGTTTCATGTTTGCTGTAACTGTAGGTCCCAGATGCTTCAACTTCTTCTAACGTCCTTGTTTTTGTCTCTTCTTGATTTTTGACTTCACTAAAATCTCAGAGAGAGTTGTGTCTTGTGTTATTTTAGCAGTAACCTAGTGTTACTATACTGGATCATTGTTGGTGTGCTGGTAAGGTATGGAGCGGGTGGGCGGGGGTGGGGAGAGTATTCTATTATCTTCCGATTAAATCTCAGTCTCTTATTGGACCTGTGTCTCTGGGCTGGGATCTTCATCAGTGTTTCCAGAATGGTGTAGCTTTTTTTCCTCCCAGTGCACTATACTCCCTTTGCTGGTAGTAGCATTCTTAATCTATTTCTTTAAAGCCCTGACTCTGTTGCTGTGTTTTTTCCTCTTTTAGGTGAGGTAAGCTGGAGAGGGAGGGATTCCCTCCCCGTAACTCGGATAAGGCTCAGGCAAAGCCCTTTGCCCTTCTGCTTGGGCCATTGTGTTCCACAGTGGTTAATCTCCTCCCCCTGCCAGATCCCTGAAGAGATTTTTCTTGGCTCTCCATCACGAGGACCTATTGGGATTTCTGGGGTAGAAAAGAGGGAGGGCCCCCTAAGACTGTGGCGCCCGGGGGTTTCTAACTCTCATGCTGATCCACACTCAGCCTCTAGCAGTTTGCTAGAATCACCATGAAGTGTTCCTACCAGTTTCATGGCTCTAGAAGCTTCTGCCCCAGATGAGCAGGGCTCAATGAATCTTTCAGAGAGGCAGCTTTCCCTGTGACATCAGTTGTCTGATGGGTCGAGAAAACCTTGCGTTTCAGTCTGCTTAGCCTTCTCTTGTGGCAAAAGTGGGAATGACAACTCTTAATCTTTTTTCATTGTTGGAGCTGAAACTAGAAGTCTCTCAGGTTTTTCTTTTAAAGCACACCCCGGATCTTGTCCCTGCTCAGAACCGTGACGTGGCTCCCCATCTCTTGCACAGTGAAAGCCAGATCCCTGGCACTAGCCCGCAGACCAATGCCAGCTGGGTCCCCATCACTGCTCTGACCTCTTTTTCTCCTCTCCTCCTGTTTAACCCAGCTCGCCTTGCTTTTCCTCCACCGTGCGAAGCATGCTCTCGTGGGGACCCCTTGTTCTAGCTGTTTCTCTGGTCTAAAAATGCTCCTCCCCACGTGTCCGCTGGACTCACCCCACCAGATCTGTCCGGGCTTTGCTCAGATTTCACCTTCTCAGTCAGCCCCACCATCGTATTGCAGCTCGGCCTGCTCTGTCTACCCTCCGCCAGCCCCCCCACCCCAGGCCTTTTACATGGAACTTTTGGTGAGAGCGTCCACCACCTTCTAGCTGGCTCTGTCATTGGCTTGTTTATCACTTTATTACCCCTCCCACTGGAATGTAAATTCCATGAAGGCAAAGATCTTTGCCTGTTTTGTGTACTGATACGTCCCAATTTCCAGATCAGGGTCAGGCGTGCAGTGGTGTAGGATAAACGTCTGTGTAATGTTGAAAGTTGCCCTTGTGCACCAGCTGTCCAGTAATTCACCCACAGTCACTCTCTCTGAGAGTGACTTAGGAGTGCGGGTCACACTTGAACTTGGTCCCAGGCCCACTCTGCCCAAGGCCAGGAGTACAGAATGGTTTGCAGGCAGTTGACAAAGCCACCGTCCAGGCTCTCGGGGACACATGTTCACTTGCAGTGGCCCCCCCAGGATGGCTCAGGAGAAAATTGTCACAAGCTCTGCCCTGCATCTGGAAACAAAGAACGTGGTCCAATATGTTCGGGTTCCCAAAGAAATTGGAAATTCCTCAAGTGGTAGAACCATGGGGACGTTTATTTGTTCCTTACTTTCCGCAACATCTAACAAAACGCAGGGTCGCCCTGATTACCCAAGCTGTATCCGTTGAAACCAGTTGAGAGGTGAGAAATGGAAAAGCTGGTTTTTGGAAAATGAAGTCTAAGCTTGGACGTGGCGATCGGATGACATTTTATTGTTCTAGAGAGATGATGATTCACAGTGCAGGGGCAGAGGAGTGTGTGGGAGGAGCAAAGTTTATTTAGACTGAGCATATGGGTCACTCCGAGTTCCCTCCTCAGGCTTTTCCTGGTATACATTTTCATCTTCTTGGTTTCCTATAAATCCTGTTTAGCTGTGTCACTGTTGCCTGCCGCCCTGTTCACACTGGGGAGCTAACACATGGCCAGCATCGCTGTCCGCTCTGCTGTGAGTGAGTTGCTTTGTGCTCTATAGTCTTGCAAAACCGAGGGGTAATCACGCTGCATGTGGCTGTAGATCTTCCCCAGTGGTGAGAAACTGGTGTCATCCAACTGGCCAGCCCTTTACTGTGTCCTGTAACTTCCGGGAAGGGCCTGAGCAGCCCCAAACATCCTTTGCTTGAGATTTACAGCCTAACACATCAACTTTCTTGGCTTCCACTCCCCAGCACACCGCCCACACATCAAGGAGCGGAGTTTCCCTTAACTCAAACCATGCAAGTTACTGTAATTTATCTCCTGGGAAGAGATAGGGAGCTGAAATGTTCATCTCCTCTGAACCTCTGCCTTCAAAATAGGGATGAGTTTTGCCTCCCCATTTGGGACCTCTAGCCTGGTATGCAAGAGAGAGACCTTCCCCCCCCCCACCCCTTCAGGCTTCCTACATTCTCATGTAAAAGAATACTATAAAAAACACTTAGATTTAGTAATGTTCAGAGATCTACATAGTTAAGAGTGTCCCTGTTGATATGTTAAATAAGTATTTACAGGCTCTTATTTATTTGTTTATTTATTTATTTATTATTTTTGATTGAGTGAGCCAGGGGCAGAGGGAGGGAAGGAGAGAGAGAGAATGCCACCAGGGGCAGAGAGAGACAAAGAGAGGGAAAGAGGGAATGAGAGAGAGAATCCCCTGAAGGCTCCACACTGTCAGTGTAGAGCCCAAAGAGGGGCTCAAACTCACAAACTGTGAGATCTTGACCTGAGCCAAAGTCAGATGCTGAACTGACTGAGTCACCCAGGCGCCCCCAGGCTCCCATTTATTTAAAGTCTGCAGCTTTCTCCCCCGAAGAAGGCTGTTCCCTGGCTCAGTGTTGCAGCCCCTCCCATCAGGGCAATGGTGATGTGTCTTAGTGTAGACAGATTCTTGAAGAGCCACGGCTGATGAGTCTTCCTAGGAATAGGGAAGTGATGTGTGCTGAACGCACGCAAAACCTACTTGAGTAGCTTCAGAGGATTCAGGAGATGTGATGATTCTAGACTCCCTTCACTGACAGAATTCTGAAAACCTCCCTTACTTGGTGGGGAGCAGTGCCCTCCTTAAAGCCCTCCTTAAAATGCTTCCCAGAGGGAGAGCTTAATTTGGTTGAGTAATGCAATATTTTCCTTACAAGGCTGACAATCCCTTACTGGCTGGGGGCTTCTGGTTCTACAGGATTACACATGAGCCTGTGGATTCCAAATAGTGTCTTTTACCAGGTGCCCATACTGAGGACAAGAACTTCAAGGTCACAGACTTACTTTCCTTCCTTCCTTCCTTCCTTCCTTCCTTCCTTCCTTCCTTCCTTTCTTTCTCTTTCCTTGAACTGCCAGTTTTGGAAATACTTTGATGGACCAAACCACAATGCTTCTGCCTGAAGGAAGGGTCCTGATGATTCTGACATGGTTGCCATGTAAGTTTAAAATCTCCAGAAAGAAGAGGAGAGTGAATTGCTCCTCTTATAAGGAAAATCCATGGCTGTTGCAAAGATCCGGCATGTGAATGGAAGCAACAAGAAAATTTCCACTGAACGCATGCCAGCTATAGTTGCGGGTTATGTATCACTTGATGAGTTGGGGAACCTTCTGAAGCTTTCATTGACTCATTGTTTCACTTTCTGAAAAGCAGTTACTGCACATACATCCACTGTGTGCCTATATTACTTACCTGCTGGAAGGTGAGTATACAACATAAAGAATACTCAGTGCCTGCTGCCAATGTGTATACACTCCAGTGGGGGGACAAAGGAGATAAAAACATATAAGAAGTACCTCTGAAACAATCTCGAAAGGGCAATAAACAAAGTAACATATTTGTTGAGCACTTAATACATGCTGAGTCCTACAATAAAAACTTACCTGGATTATCTCATTTAATCTGCGCAATACATTTCTGAGATACGTAGCATTATCGTATCCACTTTGCAGATGAGAAAACTAAGGCTCAGTGGAGCGAAACTTGCCAAAGATCACGCAGCTAGTGAGAGGCAGAGCTGGGATGGGAACTCGGGTCTGTATGACCGCCAAGCCCACACTTGAAACCAGGATGCTGTGCCTCTACTTTGTGTGTGATTTGAAGTTAGAAGCCACAGATAGAGGAGACCTCCAGAGGGAGCAACTAGTTAAGGCGATGGGGGGAAAGGTCACAGGAAGCACTTTGGAGAGATGTCACTGTGAGCTACTTTTTGATTCCATTTTACTTCTGTTGACTTGTTATTTATGGCCCTCATTGTAACTCCTTGCTCTTACTTTAAAAATGCAAACCTTTAATTCATCGCAATGTACTTTCGAATAATAATATACCACTTCATGTGTAGCGTAAGGAATTTCAATTGTTTCCCTTCCCATTCTCTGTGCTCTTGTCGTGCGTTAATTTTACATATGTGATAAATATGCAACACGCATTTAATTTTACATGTGTGATAAACACGTAAATAAATGGGAGCCAGTAATTCTGCTTTAGAGCCAAATTGCTCCTTTAGAGCAATTGAAAATAAGAAAAAATTTATTTTATTGCCACTTATTCCATCTCTGATGCCCTATTTCTTTGCGTATGTAGATCCAGGTTTCCAAACTATATCATATTTCTTGCGCCTGAACTTCCTTGAAGAGTTCTTGGAGTATGGGTCTATTGGCCATGAACTTGGTCAGTTCTGTTTGTCTGAGAAAGTATTTCTCTTTCATTTTTGAAAGATATTCTCACTGGGTATAGGATTCTATCTTGACAGTCCTACCTGCCCCCCCCCCCCCACCGCCCTTAAAAATGCCATTCCTTTCAGCACTTAGTACTTAAAAAATATCACATCATTACCATCTGCCTTACATGGTTTCTACTGTAAGTCTCCTGTAATTTTTACTGTGGTTTTTTTTGTGTGTGTGTAATGTGTCTTTTTGTTGTTGTTGTTGCCTCCAAGATTTTCTCTTTGTTGTTTTCAGCAGATTCAATAGGTCATGCCTAGTTGTTGTGTGAGTGTTTGTCCTCCGTGTCATCTGAGCTTGGTGTCTGTCATTATTCTGAACATTTCTTGGCCGTTACTTCTTCAAATACTTCTTTTGTCCTCCTGTTCTCTTTCTGAGGTTCAAACTATGCATATGTTAGATAGTTTGATATTGTTATGCAGCTTTTAAATACTCAGTAATATTTCCTATTAAGTTTTTAATTCCAGTTAGTTAACATACCGTGTTGCATTGGTTTCAGGTGTACAATATAGGGATTCCACAGTTCCCTACAATACCTGGTACTCATAATGACAAGTGCATTCCTTAATCCCCATCTCCCACCCACCTCCACTCAGGTGACCATCAGTTGGTTCTCTACAGTTAAGAGTCTGTTTCTTAATTTCTCTCTCTCTCTCTTTTGTTTCCCCTTTGCTCATTTGTTTTGTTTCTTAAATTCCACATAGGAGTGAAGTCATGTGGTATTTGTCTTTCTCTGACTGACTTATTTCATTTAGCATAATACCGTCTAGCTCCATCCACGTCATTGCAAATGGCAAGATTTCATGCTTTTTTATGGCTAGGTAATATTCCATTGTATTTATGTACCACATCTTTTTTTAAAATTTATTTATCTTGAAATAGAGAGAGAGCAGGGGAGGGGCAGAGAGAGAAAGAGAGAGCGAGAGAGAATCTCAAGGAGGCTTCGCACTGTCAGTGCAGAGCCCAATGCAAGACTCGAACTCAAGAACTGTGAGATCATGACCTAAGCCAAAATCAAGACTCGGATGCTTAACTGACTGAGCCACCCAGGCCCCCATCACATCTTTTTTTATCCGTTCTTTGATTGATGGATACTCAGGCTGCTTCCATAAAGTGGCTATTGTAAATGATGCTGGTATAAACATAGGGGTGCATGTATCCTTTTGAATTAGTGTTTTTGTATTCTTTGGGTAAATATCCAGTAGTGCAATTACTAGATCATAGGGTCGTTCTACTTTTAACTTTTTGAGGAACCTCCATACTGTTTTCCACAGTCACTACACCAGTTTGCACTCCTACCAACAGCGCACTAGTGTTCCCTTCTCTCCACATCCTCTCCAACACCTGTTGTTTCTTTTGTTGTTGGTTTTAGCCATTCTGACAGGTGTGAGGTGGTATCTCATTGTGGTTTTGATTTGCATTTCCCTGATGATGAATGAGGGTGAGCATCTTTCCATATGTCTGTTGGCCATCTGGATGTCTTCTTTGGAAAAGTGTCTATTCATGTCTTTTGCCTATTTCTTCATTGGGTTATTTGGTTTTTGGGTGTTGAGTTTGATAAGTTCTTTTTAAATTTCCAATACTAACCCTTTTTCTGATATGTCATTTGCAAATATAGGTTTCCCATTCCTTAGGTTGCCTTTTAGTTTTGTTGATTGTTTCCTTTGTAGAGAAGCTTTTTATTTTGATGTAGTTCCAATAGTTTATCTTTGCTTTTGTTTCTTTTGCTTTGGGAGACCTATCTAGAAAAAGCTTGCTACAGCCAATGTCAATGAAGTTACTGCATGTGGGATTTTTATGGCTTCAGGTCTCACATTTATGTCTTTCATCCATTTTCAGTTTACTTTTGGGTATAGTGTAAGAGTACTTTCTTTTTTGAGTTCATTCGGTTTTATCTTTGTGTTTCAGTTTAGGTCATTTCTGTTGACCTGTCTTCAAGTTCATCGATTGTTCCTTTGACTCTGTTAGTGTGATGAGCTTGTTGAAAGCATTCAATGTCTCTGTTATGGTGTTTGCATTTCTCTCATTTCCATTTGAGTCTTTCTTTTATAGTTTCCATCCCTTTGCTGAAATTACCCATCTAATCCTTCATATTGTACACTTTTGCTGTCAGAGCCCTTAACATATTCATCATAGTTCTTTCAACTTTCCTACCAGATAGTTCCAGCCTAAATGTCATATCTGACTCTTGCTCTGTTACTTTGTCTTTTAGGAGTGCATTTTTTTCTTCCCTTTTTGTATACGTCATAATTTTTTTGGTTGAAAGCTAGACATCTTGTGGAGGACCATAGAGAATAAAGTAAATAGTTTTTATGCCTGGAACTGAGCATGCCTTTCCTTCTGGTAGAGATTTAGTGCAGAGCTATGCCTGCTGTCTGTATCTCAGACCCTGTTTACTCTGCCCTCAGTTATCATGTGCAGAGGGCAGTGTCACAGTCTGCCATAGTCTGTCATAGTCTCACATCCCGCTCTGTATGTGGCTAGGGGCCCATTGCAGACCATATACCACCCCAGAGGTCAAAGTCCAGTGAGTGCAGTGGATTAACAGCCACTTCGCTGGCTTTGTATGATGTCTCAGATAAGTGGATGAAACTTTCTCCAGCTGTGTTTTTTTTTAATGTTTATTTTTTGAGAGAGAGAGAGAGAGAGAGAGAGAGAGAGAGAGTGAGCACAAGTGGGAGAGAGGCAGGGAGAGATGGAGAAACAGAATCCAAAGCAGGCTCTAGGCTCTGACCTGTCAGCCCAGAGCCGGATGCAGGGCTGGAACTCATGGACCACGAGATCATGACCTAAGCTGAAATCGGACACTTAACCAACTGAGCCACCCAGGCGCCCGTCCAGCTGTGGTTTTAAATTAACTTTTGCAACCTAGATGTCTATCAGTAGTGTAATGATTCAGTAGATTGTCTGGCCAAGCAATGGAGTGTTAGGCAGCTAGTTAGGTGTTAGGTAGAGTAGTTTGTACTGATGTTGGACATATGAGGTAGAGGCATCAAGTTTCAGAGGAGTGGATATTGTTAATCCAATTTATTTTTATTTTTATTTTTATTTATTTTAAAGTTTATTTATTTATTTTGAGAGATTGAGTGCGTGTGTGTGCATACAAGTAGGGGAAGGGGCAGAGAGAGAGAGGTAGAGCGAGAATCCCAAGCAGGCTCTGTGTTGTTAGCACGGAGCCCAACATGGGACTCAATCCCACAAACGAGATCATGATCTGAGCCAAAATTAAGAGTTGGACGCTTAACCGACTGAGCTGCCCAGGCACCCCTTAATCCAATTTAAATATAAATATATATATATATATGTGTGTATGTATGTATATATACATACATACATATATGTATATATATACATACATATACATATATATGTGTGTGTATATATATAAATATATATATATATTTATATATATACATATGCATTTGTACATATGCATGTGTAGAAAATGCCAAGAAGAATAACTCCTCAGCCATCATTAACTGGTAGTTAGATCAGAATGAGACGGGTAACCAAACTTTTTTGCTTACACTTTATGTAATTCTGAACTACTTGGTATTTGAAAAATAAATTTTTAATGTTTACTTATTTTTGAGAGAGAGACAGACAGACAGACAGAGTCAGAGTGTGAGCAGAGGAGGGGCAGAGAAAGAGGGGGACGCAGAATCGGAAGCAGGCTCCAGGCTCTGAGCTGTCAGCACAGAGCCTGACACGGGGCTCAAACCCACAAACCATGAGATCATGACCCGAGCCGAAGTTGGACGCTTAGCCCACCGAGCCACCCAGGTGCCCCCGAACTACTTGGTATTTTTAAAGTGAGACTGTATTATTACATTTTTATTAAAAGCAGCATAAATTTTGAAAGTCTAGGTGCTTAAAGCAGAAAGCTTTCATTATATGGAGCATCACTGTATGAATCACCTTGTTTCTTTGTGCACTAGACTGAGGGAATGTTCGTACGAGTATAAAATCTCAGGAGAGTACATTAGATGTAGTGGAGGCACGCGGTGGATGGCTTGGGCAGGAGCGCATTCAAATTGCCAGAGCAAAGCTGCCTCACAGCTGCCATGTAAGAGTATTTTAAGAGTATTTATTTGCTTCTCGTATTAAAATGCTACATGTGTCCAGGCAGCACCCTGTGTCCTGATAGAGGCTTTTGAACTTGTTCCTTGCACCCTCTTCCTAAAGGCAGTATTTGCCACCCATAGGATTGTGGTGGACCTTCGAGAGGAAGGAAGCCCCCTTAAATCAAACAATCCAAGAAACTGCCTTTTCTGAAATAAAATCCAAAACAAAGACCGAAAAACTCTATCCTATATAAAATAATTGAATGAAGGCTCCCACAATAAATGGAAAGGATTAAGGAATGGAAAAGGAAGGCGGGATGTCTGCATAAACTACCATATTTCTACTGCTTCACTCCAAGGTCAGTTTGCTTAAAGAACAAAGGTCACATTCTCAGTGGTTACTCTCATCATCTCCTGTTTCTTCCACCTTGAGTTGGTCCTTGTCTCCCTCTTCAGGGACGCACCGCCCCAGCTACCTGCACCCTCACTCCTGCTGTCCACCAGAAGCAGAAACACACACCACCCGTAGATGCTGGGTTACAGTCAATTCCCAGTTCCCAGGGGTCTTGACAAGACCTTTTAGTTTTGTGCATTCATAGCTCTTGGTAGCTTATAAAATTTCAATGTGCCATGGTGACTTCGTTTGCATTTATGGATACCCTAATTAGCAGTTATGAAATATGACTAATACTTTCTTTCATGTTCTCCTAGGGGTCTGAATTTATCTGGCTGCATAAAGTTGGCTAATCAAAGCATCAGGGCATTTTCGTTTAGTAGCTGCACATTCATTTGCCTAAGTAGGCAACCCCTGCTGGGTACTCTCATCCTGCATCACTTGTATTTCTCTCCTCAGTTAAACAATTTTCCAAACTGCACTTAATAGATGATAAACTATAAACTAGTTTTAGTCTCCCTTAATGGTTCTCTTTTCACTTTTCTGGTGGAGGCTAATCAAATTCATCTCATTTGATACCTCTTGCCTGAGTAATTGTGATATTTTACGTTTTACTGTTAAGTGTGGTGTTGAATGTAATATGGCACTGATGTCCTTTATCAGGTTTAAGAAGAACTCTTTTATTACTAGATTAGAAGGGATTCGATTCAATAAGTGTTGAATTTATTTTTCAACATCCTTCCTGTACGAATTGAGCATCATATGGTCTTTTGGTTTTAACTTTCTTCATGTTGTGAATTATATTCACATTTTTCTAATCTTAAACTGTTAGAAGATGAAATTTGATCGGGATTATTTTTAAACATTTATAGATTCATTTTGTAAATATCTTATTAAGGAGTTCTATATGTATATTAATAGATAAGAACATTTATATTTTCCTTTCTTTTGATATTCTTATTCATTTTTTTGTATTAAAAATTTCCTCCCAATATAAACTTCGTGATTTTTCTAAGATGCACATTGTAAGGCTATATCTTTTCCTCTACAAAGCGCTTTAGCTGAGCCCCACAAGTTATGATTGGTCCTACTGCTTTTAATTGTCATTCATTTTTAATTTTTTTTTATGTTTTATTTTTTATATCCGAGAGAGAGACAGAGCGTGAGTGGGGGAGGGGCAAAGAGAGAGGGAGACACAGAATCCAAAGCAGGCTCCAGGCTCCGAGCTGTCTTCACAGAGCCCCACGCGGGGTTCAAACTCACAAACCATGAGATCATGACCTGAGCTGAAGTCAGACACTTAACCGACTGAGCCACCCAGGCGCCCCTGTTGTCAATCATTTTTAAGTATTTTCTTTTTAAAAAAAATTTTTTTTCAACGTTTTTTATTTATTTTTGGGACAGAGAGAGACAGAGCATGAACGGGGGAGGGGCAGAGAGAGAGGGAGACACAGAATCGGAAACAGGCTCCAGGCTCTGAGCCATCAGCCCAGAGCCTGACGCGGGGCTCGAACTCCCGGACCGCGAGATCGTGACCTGGCTGAAGTCGGACGCTTAACCGACTGCGCCACCCAGGCGCCCCCATTTTTAAGTATTTTCTATGTGTTACCATTTATTTTTAATTCATCGGTATTGGTTTTTTTGATGTTATGTCTGAATGCAAAATTGGTGATGATTGCTGCTATTATTTTGCCATCATTTTATTATTGACTCAATGTAATTGCAGTGCATTTTGCATATTAATTCTTAGCATTGTTTAAGACTTCTTTTGAAGTAAGTCATCAAATCTTTTAAGTGTACGTATGCTTGAACATTATATTCGTCTCTTTGGTCGGCTGCAGGATTCTAATACACATATCTCTTAGACAAAGCTTATGAATTCTGTTGGTCAAATGTTTTATATGCTTTTTTACTTGTCTACTTAAACTATCATTTTCTGAGATGCATGTCCTAAAAGTCTCCCCTTCTGATTGTAGATTTGTAATCTTGTAATTCTGTTCATTTTGATTTTAGATATTTTGAAACTATTTGGCTAAGTGAATTCATTCCAATTATGTCATCTTCCTGAGAACTGTTCTCTTTTATCATGATGTACTGATCTTTTTCCTTTTTTGAGTGAAAGCCAATTTTGTCTAATATTAATATAGTGAAGCAAGTTTTCTTTTGATTGGGATTTACCTGGTATCTTTATTTTTTCCCACCCTTTTACCTAAAAGGTTCTAAGTCATTTTAATATTTCTTATAAAAGCAACACTTTTCTTTTTAATACAGATGGAGAATCCCTATATTTGAATATTTAATCAGTGATTACTGATATGTTTGTACTATTTTCTGTCCTATTTTTTGTTTCATATATATGCTTCTTCTTTGTCCCCTCGCCCCTTCTTTCTGGTCTTCCATTGAATGGAATAGACTTTTTTTTTAAATTCCTTTTCTTCTCTAGTGTTTTGGAAGTTGAATATTGTGTTTCTGGTCCTTCAATGCAATGAATTTCAGTGTGTGGTTCCCAAGTAAGCAGCGTCCCCATCACCTGGGAAGTTATTCTTGGGCTCCACCCTAACCCTACTGAGTCAGAACCTCTGCCCATGGGAACCAGAATCTTTGTTTTACAGGCTCTCTGGGTGATTCCGACACACAGCAAAGATCGAAAACTTAAGTGGTTTAGTGGTTACTCTTAAATTACTAATAAGCACATGTGATTAGCATATAAAATTAATTAAAATCTCTTCCCTGCTCTTAAACAATCCAAAGATTCAACACTTTAACTCCAGATTCTCCTCTCATATCTTAAATATTTATGATATCAGTACTTGACTACACCTTCAAGTGAGTTACTATCTTTATGACTAATTTTACAATTAATTCCAATATTGACATTCTAACATTTTAGCAGTTTCTTTTCTTACCATTATTCTTGTATGTTCTATCTTCCTTCAGGGTTGAATTTTCTTCTTACTGAAGCACATTCTTTACTTTTTTTTTTTTTCTGCAAAGCTCTATGAGTAATCAATTCTCTCAGTCTTTGTCTGAAAAGGTCTTTGTTTCCACCTCACACTTAAATGACACTGAAGTTCTGTAAAAATTCTAACCCGATAGTTACTCCTAACACCTAAAAACATTATTTCATTTCTTTTGGCATGTATTTTTGCTAATGAGCAGTCTGCTGTTATCCAGAATTTTTTGCAGGTAATCTGTAAAAAAGATTTTTCTTTTTGATTTTGATGTTATGCATTTTCACTATCATATGCAATAAGGAGTGGGTTCTCTTCATTTATTCTGTATGGGACTTGATCAGCTTCTTCAATCAAGGACTCATGTTTTCCTCAGTTCTGGAAAATTCTGAGCCATTTGCCCTTCAGATATTTTTCTTGCCCCTTTCTCTCCACACTTTCTGAAACTCCAGTTGGACGTATGTTATGTCTTCTTATTCTGTCATGTATGTTTCTTACCTTTCCAATTAAAAAAAAAATCTTTTAATCTCTCTGTGCTTTGTCTAGGAAACTTACTCAGGTCTTCCATTTCTCTACTTTCTGTTTTGCTGTAACTAATCTGCTTTTAAACCACCTCCCGGGGCTCTTTATTTTAATGACTTCACTTTCTGCTCCTACAACTGATACTTCTTTCTTTTTCAATTCCACTTGTGCATTATTCATATTATGTAACTCTTTTATTATTGTTTACTTTTATGTTGGCTCTTAGCTCATTCATTTAGATTGTTTTACATCAGTGCATTGCATAAAATTCTTGGGGTGCTAATAATTTGGTAGTTTATAATTTTCAGTGTGGACTGATCTTCAGGGACTGATCTTTGTTGTTTTGTCTGTGGGGGGCCCATATCTTCTGGTTGTGGAAGTGTCCCTGAAGACTGTGGGTGCATTTACTTTTGCAAGAAAGTGTTGTCATCCTCCCCTACTTTTTATGTTATAGCCACTTGGTTTGGTATTCCCATGCTTCTGGAATAGTTTAAACTTCAATTCCACTCCCCGGCATTGTGACGGCTAAGGTTTTGGTGTATTGTGGACATTGTGGATGGCAGATTTTTATCTACTGTACACGAGGTAGAAGGCAAGCTTTTTTTGCTATTTCCAAGCACTGATAGGTTGGGTTTTTCCAATTCACTTTTTTTGTGTGTGCATGGCAGCCCTTCAAGTCCATTATAATCCAAGCTCTCAACTCCCAAGGCCCACAGCATCTACCTTTGTGTCGTCTTGGGGTCATTCCAGGGTCAGTTCAGACTTATTATTCTCATTTTTAAACTCCCCTTTTGGTTCTGGCTGTTGGAGGCTTTCCCTTCTTTTGACTTCAATTATTAATTACATTTTTCCATACAATCTCTTAGATTATTTATATTATTTTTACAGTGGGCTGGTAAGCTTTGTGCATTACCATGCTCCCTGAAGCACTGTAATATTTTGCTAAACTGTGTGCTATTTAATAAGCTCCCAACACACATTGTAGACAGAGGTACAACTAGTTTCTGACCTTCTGAAATTCAGTTTTGGAATCAGTTGTAATGCTGCCTGAATATGTTTATTTGACTTGCAAGATTCTAACTCATATAGTCAGCCTTTGTTTGAGACTATTTATGTTTCAAAGGCAACGAACCTGTATTTAAGTATCATATTTGCTGTTATCAATCCGTTACTCTGTAAAATGGTGTTCCATCTCCCCCCAAAATGTGGTATCCCACATTTGAGGTGTCACTGGCTTTACTTTTTCCATTCCTTCTTGAATACTTTTCTACTCCTCACATCACCACCTATGCCTCAAAATGTCCGATCGTTTTCCCCAATTCTTTTGTTCCCGTACTTTTAATTCCTCAGCTGGGCTCCTACCTGAATTCATCAACTTGCTTGCCTTAAACCTCCAGATGTCTTCCCATTTCTCTACCTCCTTCCCAAGCACTCAAGAGCCGCTGCTCCCTCTGTTTTCTCTCATTCTTTTTAAAAAAAATTTTTTTTAATGTTTATTTATTTTTGAGAGAGAGAAAGACAGAGACAGAGTGCTAGCTGGGGAGGAGCAGAGGAGAGGGAGGCACAGCATCCAAAGTAAGCTCCAGGCTCCAAGCTGTCAGCACAGAGCCCGACATGGGGCTTGAACTTATGAACCATGAGATCATTACCGAGCTGAAGTTGAACACTTAACCATCACCCAGGTGCCCCTATTTTCTCTCATTCTGACCTCAGGACACCTTTAACTCAGCAGCTGGTTTCTGGCACTCCATTCAGCTTTGCATGTCTGCTCAGAGTCAGGCATTAATAATCACAAGTTGCATATCTTTCTAAGAATGAAACTAGCTGAATCTGACAACAAAATGCAAAAAGAAAAAAGAAAAGAAAAAAAGAAAAGAAAAGAAAAGAAGGAAGGAAGGAAGAAAAGAAAGAAAGAAAGAAAGAAAGAAAGAAAGAAAGAAAAGAAAGAAGAAAGAAAGGAAGGAAGAAAGAAAAAGAAAAGAAAAGAGGTAAGTGATAGAACTAATCTGGGGGATTGAAAGGCTAAGGTTAGGATTAGCAATAGGAGAAAAAATGGTGGCTGGGATTGGGAAGAAAAATTCCACTTCATTCAAATGGAATAGCATATGTGTAGCTCCCAAAGATAATGCTCAATATCAAAATGTTCAAAAAGTGTGAGTTATTTTGTTGGCAGGGAGGGAGTCCCCTGAAGAAAGATGGCATACATCTTATTTCCGAATGTAGCAGCAAGGAAATGGGTTGGGCCATCTTTCTTTAGTGACTGTTTTAGGAGAGCTTGTGAATTTATGCAGTTTGGGTTTCCTGTCTATACTGGAGGTAAACCAGCATTGTCTACACCTAATTGAAAGATATTTCCAAAAAGGGTCATTGGAAGTGAGACTATTTATGGTGTCTTCCTTTGGCAAACAACCAGAATCATGCTGGTGTGATTTGTATTTGCTCTTTTCCTAGTGTTTTCGGTGGAAAAGACCCAAATGATTTTGTTTTCTCTTCTAGTCCTACTTGGGTAACTTGTGAAGTTTATTGTGCTTTAATAGGGCTGAGATTTAAGATCGTGGAAGCAGAACATTAGAAGTGGGATAAGCTTCATCAAAACAGAGGCCTTGAGCTGTCCGTGGAGATGTGCTTTCGTAGCTAATCTAAACGGGATTTCTATCTAAAGCTCTTTGGGGCAGTGGTAGGCTGTATGTGGCAGTGCTTACTAGAAAGGTGTTAGTGTTGCTCTTTCCCTTGAATCAGTTGTGTCTTGATTGTTTCATGATTTTATACACAATGGCCTAATAGGGTGTAAACTGCCTCTTCATACATGCTTGTCATTAAGGAGCGATATGTAGGCTTCCTTTTGCACTTAGACAGCATCAGCTTCTGAATACCCACAGATTTTCTCATTCTTTCCCTTGATGTCACTCTTGAAGAGGGGGACAAAGTGTAAAGGGAAAATATGAGGTTGGGTCTTTCTAACCTGGACGTACCTCTCCACACGTCTGGAAAGAAAATACAGAAGCCATGTCCATCCTCTCGGATCTGTGCATTCCAGAAGTGCAGGGAACCCCCAAGCCTGCCTTTGTGTGATCTACTTGCTGCCAGGCTTGTTGGGGCTATCCTATCTTATTCATTGGGCATGTATACTGAAAGGAACATTCCAGGATGGATCAGAGTTCTTTGTCACCATGCACACGGGGAAGAGGTCCCTGATAGGGGCCGTAGCCACATTTGTTGTGTCCACGCTTGTGACCCTGCCCCTTGCCTGTTGGTGGGAAAGTCAGGGTAGAGAAGCCGTTCTCCGCTCCTGCACATCAGCCAGGTTTTCCCTCTGCTGTATTTAAGAAGGCCTCCCAGCCTCCAGGAAACATCATTAGGTTCTCAGGCAGAGAACCGGGCAGGAACCTCCCGATTTCACATGGGCCAGTGACTGAGCACCCATGTGGCCTCTCGGAGTCTGGTTTCCTCCTCTGGAAACTAGGAGGACCTAGACTTGAGAAATCTCAAGAAGCTTAGTGAGGAAGGGGGGGTCCTAGAATTTCCTGATTGTGAGCTAAGTACATCCTCAAGACAAAACATCTGCTTGTCCTAACACTTATTTGTCAAATTCTTATATTGCACTTACAATTGCCAGGTAGTGTTCTAAGCCCTGAACAAAAATGAAGTCATTCAATCATCAGATGACATTGTAAAGATGCCCACAGCAGATGCCAGCTAGGATTCAAACTCAGGCAGCCTGTCCTCAAGCCTGTGCTCTTAAACATTACACTGTGTTGACGGCTGACCCTTCTACATCATGTGCTTTTTCTGTTGGGCTTTGCAGAGGAGATTAAATTACTGTGTTGGGGAAGAATCATAGGTATACAAAGAACTGGCATTCAGGGATTCTTGCTTCTTCAATGAGAACAGCAATGTCTATTTTATGAGCTGCATATTGAAAATCTTTCACAGAACTTGTATTTTATTCTTCATGATGTTAATGAAAAACACCGAGGCATAGACACAGGAAAGGAGCAAAGATACCTGGGGCCTCAGCTGCAATTAGAGCGTGAACGTGCATGTGCCTGATTACTGGTTTTGCTTATATGTAAATACAAGTCGCTGTGCTAAGCAAAAAATAATTGTAATGGATTCATTGAATCATAATGCAGCAAAGTTTCACTCAGAGCTTTAAACTTGCAGATGAGCCTTTCCCTGGGGCTGCCTGTGTGATTGTAGTTGCCATGCCTGACCTACTTATCAGCTTTTCACAAGGTGGCTTGAAAGCCTCCCAGGATATGGTCATACACCGAAAACCCTACAGGAGTAACTCTCTATAACCCCTGATTCATTGTTAGGGTATCTGGGGGGTCACACATCACATGAGATCATCTTGTCCGTGCTTGTAGTTTTCACCTAGGCGTGAGTCACTAGGTTAATTCTGAATAACCAGACTAAGAATCCTTGACAACGTAGTAACGAGAGGGTTTCAAATCCAGCGGCATTTTGCCTGATAGAATTTGGTTAGGCATATAGGAGCAAGTTAAGACGGCCCGGCACCACTCCTCAGGACTTTGGCTTTTGATGTAATCTAGTGTCGGGTGTCCTGTGCTGAGTGTCTGCCTCTTGGTAATTAGCACGTTCCTCCTCCGGTTGGGTTCATGGCGGGGATGAAAGGAAATGATAGCGGCCTTTAAAGAAAACACTCTTTTGAAACAGAAATGAGTCAAGGGTTTGAGTCTGTGTTAGAACCTTCTGTCTCACTGTGTACCAGGCATCTATTGACTGGTGGCAAATCAGGTGGTGGGTAGAAGACTACTTTGTGCACCTAAGAGATGCTACCTCAAGCAGACAGCGGAATAAACCACTGTCCTCCCAACGGTCAGAATGTCTAAGTCACTGTGCCGTCCCATCCAGAGTGGATTCAGGAAGCTTCCACCAACCCCAGGGTCAAAACTAAAGTGGGCTTTGTGGACTTGGAAGCCAGCTGCAATCAGCCCTCTGCAGTGACGCACGTGAGCAAGCGTAAAGAAAGTGAAAAGTTATCAGCAAAAACCAGACGTTCGAGTTTCTTCCCCAGATTCATATTCCTTTACAGGTATTCATGTGCAAGCCCATCAGCTTTCTCCTCCATTTGTCCTTCTCTCTTTTGCCCTCCCCACTTTCTCTATTTCGTTCCTGCCCCTCTCGCTCTCCCCGCCCCCACTCGGTGGCCCTCCCTCATCCTTTTCTGCACCTCCGCTGCGTCATCGCTGGGTCTGTGGACACACCAAGACCAGGGTTTCGGCTCCTCACCGGGTGCCTCTCACCCCTTCAGGACTCCGTGTTTGCTGTGCCTTCAACAGGACTTTTACCCTTGGTTCATCTTCCGCAGACTGTCTGACAGTACTTAAGTCTGCCCGGGAGTTAGTCTCTAGCACCAGGGGGTTTGTGAGAGAACAGGGAGACAAGAGAGGCGGCAGGAAGATTTGGAGAGGACTGTCATGAGCCTCGTCAGTCTTATTCCACTTTCATGGAACAATTCAGAGCAACCTCATCTTTTGGTTCCAAAATCACAAGGTTGGCCTTTTGCTGGAATGCCAAATTATCTTGGTTCTTTGAATCTTTCCTTAATGGCCCTACTTCCCAACCTTGGCCTTCCTTTCATTGTAGTCTTCTGCTGTCCTACGTCACACCTGTTGAGCCTAATAAAGAATTCTGGCTTTTTCTTCTCTTTTCACATCCTGGCCTTGGTGAATGTATTTTATTATCTCATGTGCTAGCCAGTCTGGGAACAAACGCCATCGTGCCATTTGAAGCCTCCATTATGGACAAAGAGTGTATAGATGTGGAGTTTGGGGCGACATGCTGGTAGGATACTTCCTGCATGTGGAAGCAACAGAAGTAGAATTCTGCATCTGGGATTCATCAGTTACTTCTTAACACGAAGCAGAGGTTCCCTAGCCAGGCCCCTCCATTCCTGTCCATCCTCGGCACAGCTTCTGAATCTCTAGTCGAAACCTCTGAGCATGTTTCTCCTTTGTGTTCATTCCCAGTCCACATACGGCAACTTCCCAGTACTCAGTTTGGCTTGTGCTGGCTTGTCAAGTGAATGCAACAGCTTCCATATCCTTTCCCGGCTTTCTAAAGCCCTTTGTACCGGGCAGTTCAGTGGCACGGAACTATTTTCTCCAGCAAGAGCCACTGAAGAGTTGTAAGTCGAACTTAATACCCAAAAGCTCCAATGGTGTCCATGATGATAGGTTTTTGTATGACTCTCCTCCACAAGACCCAATAGGAAGGATGGAACACCAAACTGAGTGAGTGTTCCTCCGGGAAAGGCAGAGGCACGCACATACACCACACCTGTCGGCTGGAGTAATTACCCTGGAGACGTGAACCACTCGGATCATCTTGTTGCTGTTTTAGAATTTCCTGAAACAGCTGCCTTGCGTTAAGGACAAAGGAAGGTCAGAGCAAGACAAGGAACAGCAGCCTCGCTGCCCCCTCCTCGCTGTAGGTGACCTTGACTCGGCTCCCACCCTGGTTGTCAACGCTGATGAATCTTTTTCTTCTTCTGCTTACAGCTCGAGGACCTGCTTCACAAGCTACAGTTCGTCATGACATACGTGGCTCCTTGGCAGATGGCTTGGGGTTCTTCATTTCACGTGTTTGCTCAGCTCTTTGCAGTCCCTCGTATCCTTTCTGCTTCTATTTTCACCCGCGAGCTGAGATTCACATTTTACGGATGCAAGCTTTTCATTGAACCCTGGCAATAAAAAGATTTGAAAGTCTTTAAGATTACATTTTAATGGGGACATGGGGAGGCACTTTGGATTCCCCTCAGGCCACTTAGCCTTAAAAGATGTTTCTTAATTTTGAACTCTTCCTGCTTCTTAATGCATTTCCAGGATTACTTTATTTTTTTTATTTTGATTCTTTCATTTCCCACACCCAGATCTGCATTAAGATATCCTGTCTTTTAAATGGAAAGTCACTGCTTAAATAGTTCAGTTAACTTGTGCAAAATTGTGCAAATCGATTTGCTATTATTAAACACTGGATAGAGCTGATGTAGCTGATATACTGTTATAGGTTATATAACATTATGTTGTGATAGAGTTTGGTAATCACATACCTGAATAATACTCAAAAACTCAGAATTAGATATAAGTAGCAATACCCAAAGTCTCCTAAAGACTAAAAAAAATAATTTATGATTTTGTTTTGTAGCTGCCCTTAGCCAAGAAGCATAGTTTTATTGTTCATAGCTTCATTTGGTTTCTTTGTATGTTTTTAATTGTTTCCATAATGATAATTAGTTTTAATTTACTTCAAAATGAATTTGAGATGCTCCTTCTAAAGATTACTTTGGGGGCGCCTGGGTGGCGCAGTCGGTTAAGCGTCCGACTTCAGCCAGGTCACGATCTTGCGGCCGTGAGTTCGAGCCCTGCGTCGGGCTCTGGGCTGATGGCTCAGAGCCTGGAGCCTGTTTCCGGTTCTGTGTCTCCCTCTCTCTCTGCCCCTCCCCCGTTCATGCTCTGTCTCTCTCTGTCCCAAAAATAAATAAAAAACGTTGAAAAAAAAATTAAAAAAAAAAAAAAAAGATTACTTTGACACGGGGCACCTGGGTGGCTCAGTCGGTTGAGTGTCCCACTTTGGCTCAGGTCATGATCTTGTGGTTCACGAGTTCGAGCCCCGCGTAGGTCTCTGTGCTGACCTGCTCTGAGCCTGCTTTGGATGCTGTGTCTCCCTTCCTCTCCACTCCTCTCCCACTCGCTTTCTGCTTTGCTCTCTCTCTCTCTCAAAAAAAAAAAATGAATAAACATTAAAAAAAATTTTTAATTAAAAAAAAAGATCACTTTGACACAGATAGCTAAATTGTGTGTGTATGTGGAGAGAGAGAGAGAGAGAGAGAGAGAGAGAGAGAGAGATTAATAAAAAATGCTCTTGAAGAGAGACATTAAACAAGAATATCCTTGACTTGGGTGTAAAATCTGCCCTCAAATGTTTTCCTTTCCACCTAGTTTATACTTCCTAGCCTTGTACTTTGCACGATGTGTTTCAGGGATTACTTGTATCAGAATCCAGGAGGGGCTTATTAAATAATGAAATCCCTGAGCCCAGCACATACTTTTCAAATCACATTTCAGGGGGTGGATCCTGGAATGTCCATCTTCAAAAGCCTGACCAGGATTCTTATCCCACTGGCCTGTGTCACCTGCATTTCCGGAGCTTCCTCTCAGACGACATTCGCACAAGGCTCATTAAGACGATTCATAAACAGTCTCTGGGACCTGACCTTCGTGTGCAGGGATGGAAACATAGTTGGGATAATCATTAAGTGATAATATATTCTAGATTTTTAAAAATGCCCTTCTCCAGACTCCTTTGTTCAAAAGCATCTTTTTAAGCATGCCAAGAGCTGGCCTTACAAGGCACATTGTTCCGTGTTCCTATTCTTAGACCTGCATTGATATTTCTGGAGTGTTTCAAGGTTATTTGGTGGAACAAGCTAAGGAAAAAAAAAATGCAAAAGTGGGAGCTTTTACACCACTTTTTTCCCCCTTTAACTCCAATCATTTTCTGTAATACCAGTAATTTTAGTTTTTCTAAAGAGTCCTTTGAAACAAAGACAGTGAAATGAAAGAGTGAGGTGATTTGATTTCTGAAGCATGCCTACGGCATCCTATCTAGAGTTTAAAGCCTATTTATTAAATAAAAATTGTCAGGCGATGCAAATTTGCGGTTAAGGAGTTGCACTAGGAATTTGAAACTTGAAGTTATGATTCCCAATTTTATCCTAACTCTGGTCTCATGTAGATCTGTAGCATTTCTTATGCCTATTTATGCCTTGTTAAGGGCATTCTGTGATGCTAATTACTCCTTGTGGTTTCATGGCTGAATTAAGACCCTTCTGGGAACCATAACTTTCAATTACCTGACCTGTTTGTGTGTTGAGGGTTCACACACAAGCACTTCATATCTGGCACTTAATATCTCCTGGAAGAATAAAAGTAGTGTATCTACCTCAGATTGCACAGGGTGCGTCTTAAATCTAAGTGCTTTCTTGATGGGCAAACTTGTTCTCAAAGAAGTAGAACATGTTTGAGATGTAGGTTTCATTGGGCATTTGGTAGCTCTGTTTTAGAACTCTCGATTGATCCCCATGCTGAGTTCCTAAAAGTGTCCCGGAGAGTGACATCCGCTTCCTCCCTTCTCCTGAGATACAGACCTTCCCAGTGATGGTGGAGCCTGACCGCTGCAGTTGTGTGACAGCTTCAGGACTTTTAGCTCCCCGCCCCCCCCCGCCGCCCTTATCCAAGGGCACCTTCCCATCCCTGACCACTTGTAAAGGTGGATATTTGTTGTTGGGAAGCCAACATCATACTGTTCCAAATACAATGAGATAAATAGCTCAGAAAAGCATATATATATATATGTATATATATATATATATATATATATATATATATATATATATGCATGCCTTCAAGACAAGGCTATGAGCAGGGCAACTGAGTGGCTCAGTAAGTAGGGCGTCTGACTCTTGATTTGGGCTCAGGTCATGATCTCACTGTTTGTGAGTTCAAGCCCCTCCTCGGGCTCCACTCTGACAGTGTGGAGTCTGCTTGGGATTCTGTCTCCCTCTCTCTCTCTGCCCCCTCCCCCACTGGCGCTCTCTCTCTCTCTCTCTCTCTCTCTTAAAAATAAACATAAAGAATTAAAAAAGACAAGGCTATGAGGTTCCTAAACAGCAGCCCTGGCTCTTGACTAATTTTGAATTGTTAATTGTTTTATCACCCTATTAAGAAGCTGTGGGTTCAATCCTGGCTCCAAGAAGGGACTAATTTGCTCCATTTTGGAACGGAATTAGCGTTCAGGCCAGCAGGGCACTGTTTAGTAAATTGCTTTTTCCAGTACTAGCATGCTTTCTCCCTTAGTAGCCTCTCTTAGTTTCTGAGCTTGTAACCTCCAGAGACAGAGAAGAATGCTCACCCTTTTCCTATGTATAGAGACTATGCAAGACCACTGTCTTCTAGTAATTAGACCCATCCAGACTATTTCTGTTAAATGTGTGTATTGGGAAGGCTGCTTTCTGTTTGGTATATCCTTTTGAGCTTCAAATGATTTGTTTTTAACTTTAAGGATTGACATAGATGTTTTCTTTTTAATTTTTTTAAGTTTATTTCAAGAGAGACAGCACAAGTTGGGGAGGGGCAGAGAGAGGGAGAGAGAGAGAATCCCAAGCAGACTCTGCACTGTCAGTTGGGGGTTTGGACCCACAAACCGTGAGATCATGACCTGAGCTGAAGTCAGACGCTTAACCGACTGAGCCATCCAGGTGCCCAGGTATTAAATGTCCACAAATATAAGCTTTTGATGGCATCACCACCTCTCCCTTGGTAAGAAACAGAGAAAGTTCCACGTGCCTGCTCTCGAAGTCAGTTTCTTGGCATTGCCTTACCAGCTATGGTCACAGGCTTTCATATTTGCCCCGAGTGTGCTGTATTTCTTTATTGATCTTCCCTAAATAAAATAACCTATTCACTGCTGCCCTACCTCTGGCCTGTTCAACTTTATTTCCTTCCCCACCACACTGAACTTGATTTACAGTCTCACACTGCTTTCCTTGCTTCATTTCTGGATAATTGTTTCTGGCATTTAAAAAAAAAATGGGGTGCCTGGGTGGCGCAGTCGGTTAAGCGTCCGACTTCAGCCAGGTCACGATCTTGTGGTCTGTGAGTTCAAGCCCCGCGTCGGGCTCTGGGCTGATGGCTCAGAGCCTGGAGCCTGTTTCTGATTCTGTGTCTCCCTCCCTCTCTGCCCTTTCCCCGTTCATGCTCTGTCTCTCTCTGTCCCAAAAGTAAATAAACGTTGAAAAAAAAATTTTTTTTTTTTAAAAATGGACAATGTAATCTTGGGGGAAACTCGTAGAGTCGAAAAGAACAGTGCCAGCCTGGCTAGCATTCTACCCAGCCCCAGCTCCACTGGTCTTTGTCCTGGCTTTTCTTCAACACCCCCCGCCCCCCCCAGCGCCCTCTGTCGCCTAAGGGTGTAAACTTAACCCCTTCTGCACTCCTGTCTTCCTTACCTCAGAGAAATCTCCCCGTGACTCTGCCTTCTCACATTTTTTCAGGACCTCTACACCAGGACCTCCGCCATGCAGTTCCCTTTTCTTCCTGTGATAAGGGGCATGGTTAATTTGGTGTGTTTTGTGACCGAGGTGTCTAGTTATTTTCAGCTCTCCAGTGAAGAGGAAGCTGATGGGTGTTAATGGCTATCTAGGTAGCTCCTTTGTTCAGTAGCTCTCCAATGGAACCTAGGTCAACATAAAAGGAATTGCAGACCTTTTGGATACCAAAACAACTCAGCACCAGAATGGATTATTAATGGGGGATATGTCATTTCACTCCCAGAGATGTTTGGAAGTAAATAGCAAGTTGAAAAAAATAAAACGAAGACACACTCCTTCCTGAAGCAAAACTCGGATGCTTAAGTCTATGAAAATGCATGGGGAAGTGTCTGTGACAGAGAGAGGCCATCCTTTTCTGGATTTACTTGTCAGTGGGCAGTAAGGTCCCCTACGGCCCCCACTCCCCCATCACATGGCTGATGACACATGAAGGCATTTAGGTGCCTGGGTCGCTTCCGCGTTCTGGCTGGCGATGACATAGCGACTTTCTGTCTGTGCAAGGCGTTTCTTTCTTTGTGCCAGAACCTTTTGAACACAGGTTAAAGAAATAAGACCTTCATTTGTGTAGCAGTGAGAAAACCCCCTTCCAGGTGGGGAGATCAGCCCTGTAGTGGGATGCTCCAAGCCCCCAGCCACAGGAACAAGGGACAAGGAACAGTGTGCCTATGTAAGGCACCACGCTGGCTTCTGCCACCCCCACCACGGGTCCCCTCTGTTGCCCTGCACCGCAGGGACATGTGATTGGCAGCTGGGAGCAGCCTTCCAGTGATGGGGAGAGACTGGGGAGGGACCAGCCCTTGTGGCACCTTCCTCAGATTTCTAGGGATCAGTGAATTGGTCTTACTCCAAAAAAGACAGCAGTACTAATTTTCATATTAAACAATTATACTTCTGATCACCCAGGATGTGTAAAAGTTGAGTCCCTCCAGTAAATGAGAAATACATACAGGGTGCAAAATGCTGTGACTTCATGGGCACACAGTTTTAGCTATAAACCAGATGTGACTTGAATTGAGCCATTGGTATTCACTATATCATAAAGAATATGTATATTTTTTTGGATAGTGGGGAAAGATTCCTGGAGAAACAGAGATGCTACCTTCTCTAACAACGCTATTTATTTCTTTTAAAAAGTGGAATCTAATTTTAATTATTTACGAAGCCCCTTAATACCTTAGCAAATGTAGCACAGTGTGTTTCGTGCAGCTAATGATATCCTGGTAAAAAGAAAGTGTTCTCTTCAAACCTTCGATATTAAATCACAGTGAGACCGCTGGGGGTTTTACGAGAATCATTTGGTTTTCATGCTGGTGAAATCAGACCTAGCGGGATACTATTGAAAGTTTTATATCTCCAACTATGTACATAAGAGAGATCCAGTATATGGCCTCCTTCCTTTCCTTGGCGAGAAAACGGCTTTACTATAAACGAGTCGAAATCTGAAATAATATTTAGACATAGAACACTGAAAAACTTTTTTTTTCTTTTGCCTTAACTCAGAACGCTCAGATTCTGCCATGCTTCTCTTCCAGACGATGGCCACCTCAATCTTTTCTACCCCTCTGAGTCCATTCCTCGGGAGTGTCATTTTCATCACCTCGTACGTTAGGCCAGTGAGATTCTGGGAGAAAAACTACAAGTAAGACCCTGAAGCCGATGCTAACTTGCTTTGCTAGAATGTGTGCTTTGGGCCGCTCCCGGGCCTTCCTCCTTGTCAGGGCTCAGGCCTCACGCTTCGCAGGCTGGGGGCTGCACGGGTCCCCCGGGGGCTCCCTGAGTTCATCACTCAGCACGGGGGCCTTCCGGGCTCTGGACCAAACATGCCCGACGGCAGATTTGCAGCCGGGCGCTAGTCCAGGCTCCACGAGTTGTGAAGGCAAAATGGGTTCTCACGGCCGCGTATTTAGCAATTGCCCCTCGGGAAGGTTGTTGGGGGCGCTGACGTCATCCCCTTTGCCTGGCAGAGGTGGTCCCTGGCTGGCACGTGTGAGTATCCTTCATACGCCCGTCCTGTGCAAGTGTGCACGTGTCACAGCTCAACATTAAGGAGAACGGCAATTTTCTGAGCGCCATTAAACTCGTAGAAGATGATTTATGTACTTTTTCTTGACTCTTTGGACAGGCTGGTTGTAAATTTCCTCCAGCGAACAATGATGGAGTGGGGCGGCAGAGTTATTTCTTAAGTGAAGGGGAGTGCTTTTCAAGAGCTCCTGAGGATTTGGGGGCGGGTCAGGGGGGAGTTTGGGGGGGGGGGGAAGGAACCTAGAATGTGTGGCAGAGGAGAAAGGTGGCAAGCCAGCCCATCCCTGCCCTCAGCTGGGGCAGAGGAGGCCGACTTCCGTTTCAGAACGCCTTCCCCTAACTTAGAGCAGCACCTTCGCTGATCCCTACAAACCCCAATCCACCCTCCATAGTATGTCTCTATTTTGCACGACTCTGGCATTTTACACTGTGCTCTTTGTACCTTAGACAAGACACCAATGACTTAGGAGGTCTGTGGTTTCCCTTTCTCCCCTTAGACAGTTTCCGCGACCCTAAAATGCACCCCCTTGTGGGACAGGCAGTAGGGTCTGGTGAATAAAACTCAGCCTGGGGCACCGGCCCGCCTGGGCACACACCTCACCTCCACCACTTAGCGCTGGCCCCCTCAGGCCTCTCTCTCCTCTTCTGTCAAATGGGGGCAAGATGATAGGACCTACTTCACAGACTTGGCGTGAGGAGAAAATGAGTTAATACACATAAAGCACCTAGAACAGGGCCCGGTGGAAAGCAAGTCCCGTGTGAGCCTGCGTTGCTGGGATTCCTCTCTGACGGCTCCGCGTGGACGTCCCTGTCCCCGCCTGGCCCACGCTAACAGGTGTTTACCGTGACTGAGTACAGCACATCCAGCAAGCTCATGTTTGGGGTGCCCTGGGGGAAAGCTAATCGGACCCGAGCCCTCCATGTGGGGCCACGGAGAGGTAGGGAGACCCCTTGGGTGCCCGGCAGGCTCCTCGTAGTCCAAGAGAGGTGGGCTGTTCTCAGTACAACAAATACCTGTGTGAAATTTTGCACATAAGCAAGAGTCCTCCTTCGTGTGTGTTTCAGGAGAGATCGTGCCTGTTGACAGAGCCAGAGGGTAGAAGAAAACGGCCATCACTGGCTTGTCTCTTTTTTTTTTTTTTTTTTTTTAATGTTTCTTTATTTTTGAGAGAGAGACAGACACAGAACACGAGCATGGGAGGGGAGAGAGAGAAAGGGAGACACAGAATTCGAAGCAGGTTCCAGGCTCTGAGCTGTCAGCACAGAGCCGGACGCGGGGCTCAAACCCGTGAACCGCGAGATCAATGCCCTGAGACCAAGTCGGACGCTCAACTGATTGAGCCACCCAGGTGCCCCACTTTAAGTTTCTTTAGGGGAAAACAATTCGGGGTATCTTTTTAGAGCTCTGGAAACCACATTTCTGGAAAGTGCAGACACCTGTAAACAAGAGGGCTGGCAATGTCTGTGCTGTTAACCACGCAGGAGAGTGCAAGATACTTTGAACTTGATCGTCGGTACAAAAGATCCCTTTTTGTCTCCTATGCTCAGATCAGTTAGGAGCCAGTCTTTCCGGCCTGGAATCTGACGTGAGCAAGATGCATCCCGGTTGAGCTGGGAAGGGTTTTAAGCTCCCGAGGTAGGGAATGGAGAGTCTTTGTGGAAGTGGTTTTATTGCAGGGAAACGTCTTAACAACTGTGCAGAGCAAGGCTTGTGTTTTCTCACCTGCAGGATTCATGATACTCGAATTGTCTGCCTATGTGGGTTACTTAACTGGAGGGGCTTCAGGAGCAGGGTTAACATGTCCCTACTCACTGTCACAAATAATTGATTCTTCTGTGATCCATTCTGTTAGCACTGTTACGGGGGACGGGTCTATCTTTGGTCGGCCTGGTCTTTGGGTGGGGAGGGGTCGTCAGGGTCTGCGGGGTATGTCTAAGGATATCCAGCCTTTACTAGGTCTCTCGGGAGGAGCCAAGTTGGAGACAATGTTCAGACCCGCTGGGGGAAAAGTTTCTGATGCAAAATCCAGTCTTGTCCCCTGTGTTAAGCATCAGGCTACAGAGTCCTGGGCCTGGCTGCTTCGAAGATCAGTGATGGAATTCAGGACAGTGAGAGGTGGGTATCAGGAAAGGAAGTGCCAGGAAATCTCATCTGGATTCCTGCAAACGCTCTGGAAAGCTCATTCTCACTATCTTAAACTGTAGGTTTTCATTTCAAATGCTAATGCCTGCTTGTGTTCTTGTTTGAGAGCTTCTGCACAGCTGCTTCCTTGCCTTCTTTTCAGTCTGGTACAGAGGGGCACTTGGTGACAGGGTCATGGATTATGTTGAATTGTTCACCACATGTCCCCTCACTTTCAAAGGCCGATGACAGACACTCTCCTCTGGAGATTGGGCGGGTCATGCTGCCAGTGGGCATGGACGCACGCCGCCCCCAGCCCGGGGTGTGGTGAGGACAGTCCCCTCTCTTGGCCTTCCTCTCCCTTGCCCCCCACCCTGCTGGCTTTGGTCTCTGCCAGTCTGCAGTGAGCCCAGCACTGCAATGAAACCATTCTAATACCCTAAGGAACCGGTAAGTCTATCACCAGCCACCTGGTAACTAGGGCCAGTCTGGTTTCCCCGGCCTGGGCTGTCCTGAAATCCACAGGCTTCCCGTTCCCCGACACGCTCCTCCCTGGGGGCACATGACAAATGTGCCCTCTGCCCTCCTGCCTCCCCAGCTCTCTAGGGGATTCTGCAACCATCGCACCAGGTTCCATGCTGTCTCAAAAGCCTGTGGTGGCTCACAGGTGCCAGGTGGACCAGCCAGGTCCGGCAAGAAGCCGTGCACCTGCACGGGCCCATACGTCAGCCCTGGCGGCCACGCGCGGCTAATGAGCCTTGGAAACGGGGCTAACGTGGCTGAGGAACTGAATTTTTACTTCTGTTTAATTTCAATTAATTTAAATTTCAGAGGCTACCGCACTGGACGGCACAGATACAGACCCTCCCCGAGTCTGAATCTCAGTTTCGAGTTTATTTCCCAACACGTTCTGTCATACCTCACATATTGTGGACTCTTCATCGCTCGCCTTGCCGCGGGCTGTGTCCTTCGTGGACTGTCCTCCCCTCCCCCTACTTCTCCACTTCCCATCCACAGGCACCCAGATTCACAGAGGGGTATTGTGTTCCAGCTCTTGATGAGTATGCAGTAAGGTTCAGGATGGCCTTTAGGATGAGAGGTATCGTAGCAGCCGTCTGTGCAAGATGCATTTGCTCTGTGGCCATCAGCGAATTCTGCCCAGGATTGACAGAGGCTGTATTTGTCTCCAAGTCTGGACTTGTTTGTTTTTCATCTTTGTGCCCCTACGGAGCCATGCACGTAGTAGGTGTTCTCTATTTCTTAAATGAATTGAGTCCCACGCTATTGTGTGAGAGAGAAAGGAAATCTTAACCTGGGTTTTTTTATCTGCCGTTGTTAGAAAGTTCTCTGTTAAACTGATGTTCCCTTGACTAATAAGGGCTCTAAAATCTGTCTTGATGAGCTCTGCCTGGTGTCTCCACTTGAATTACAGGCAATGACAATAAATGCACTATAATAGTGCCTTGTGTGTATAAATCCCCTATGTCAGAGTATTTTAAAAGCTTTAGAAACACATTCTGATATTATGATAGATCACCCTTCTCTTTATATATAAACAATCCCTAAATAACCAATCTTTGTCATTAATGTGAAACAAATGTTTAGGCTAGAAAGTATTGACTCATGTTTTTGCTTATCTCAGCAAATATCTTGGACCTAAAGGAGTTGACTGTTTTCAGTCCCAAAGAATGAAAGGTTGTATTAACAATGATTTTGTTTGGATATATCAAAAGTCTTGTATAAAATGTAAAATGCCATAGCCACGAGGAGACACATATAATAGCTACCTGAAAGGCAAGTATGGCTTTCACGGTTGTTACATTTCTATCATATTCTCCAGATTGGTTTTATTTTTTTTTAATGTCTTATTTATTTATTTTTGAGAGAGAGAGCACAAGTGGGGGAGAGGGGGCAGAGAGAGGGAGACAGAGAATCCAAAGCAGGCTCCAGGCTCTGAGCTGTCAGCAAAGAGCCCGACATGGGGCTGGAACTCACGAACTGCGAGATCATGACCAGAGCCAAAGTTGGATGCTTAACTGACTGAGCCACCCAGGCGGCCCATATCATATTCTCCAGATTGATTTTAAAATATTAAATCATTCTGGGCATTATCCTTCTCAACAAATAAGCATTAAGCATCTATGTGAGGGCACCATGCTAGGCTTTAACTAATAGTAGTCACCATGTGATTGGTCTGCAAAAACATCAACTCTGTATTCTGTGCCCTTGGTCCCACCCTCGTTAGCAAGATGGTCAGCATTACTTAATTCTCAGCCCTTCCTGAGACAGTGTTAATACATCTGAAATTGTGAGCTTTGTAGTCAGACTTCCATTAAAACCCCAGCCCATATGTTTGGTTAGTTAGGTGTTTGACTCTGGGAAATTATTCAGTCTGTGAACCTCAGTTAACTCATCTGTAAAATGGGTTGACTGTCTCTCTGTGCCTCCCAGAAGTCATATATACCAAATGAGACATGGTTCCCTGTGGTAAATGGATAGGTTATTTCTGTGTACAGCAATTTTATCCTTAATCCTGTCCTCATTTTGTTGTCCTTCCCTGTACTTCTGTCTTCTCTCATTCGCCTTTTAATTCAATCATGTCTAGACGTATTCTTTATGTCCTTGCAACCTATGGGAAAATCCTTCCTGAAATGGCAGAACACAATTAGACCAACCAGTGTAAGGACACAGGTCTAGACCACGTAACATCAAATCCACAGCGTGCTGTGAGATGCCCCTTAAATACGAGTCTTCACCCTTAATGCTGTGTTTATTTTGATGCCTTAGCCGTGTCAGAGCCTGGTTCTGTTCTTTGAGCAACATAGCTGCCTTAGTGGATAAACAGCATCTCTAAAGCATCCCTATTTTGTGGTTTATCAAATGACAGTCTGTATGACCCAGATATTTGAGCTGGTCTCCGTGGGCTCCTGGGCATCTTACTGTGTTATTTCCCAGGCCCTTCGTGAGTCTGTAATACAAGTGAGGCTGGCATGGACCCTTCGAATTACACAGTCACCTCTGTGCTACCCACAGAAGGGAGTCCTCCGGTCTCTTCCGCTCTGGGAGGAGAACCCCCTGTGCCTTCGTAGGCGGGCCTTGTGAGCTTTGTCGGCCGCAGCTGTGGGCTCCTCACTGCGCTGCGTCTGTTCCTCCTGTCCTCACCTGGACACCGCGATCACCCGGGTGCACCTGCTGCTGCTGGGGCCGTCGGCATTCTCCTGTCCCCCGCATGTCCCGTCCTTCACCACCTTGAAGACGGTTCTCTCCCTGCACCGCCCTCTTTATCGAGCTGAACAGCTCTATTTTTTTTTAAATGGTCTGTACCTCGGGCATCCTGGCCTCCCTCATCCAGATGTTTCCTGGGTTGTCTCCAACCCTCCCTTCTAGGCCGTTCCAGATGTCCTCTCCTCGGCCCTCAGTAGATGTCACTTCCTGCGAGCCAGATGTTCGGTTCTCAGTTACGCCTTCTCAAATTTGAGACCTCTCAATGTTGGGGCGCCTGGGTGGCTCATTTGGTTGTGTCTGACTCTTGGTTTTGGCTCAGGTCATGATCTCATAAAAATAAAACCTCTCAAAAATTTTTAATGTGTATTTACTTTTGAGAGAGAGAGAGAGAAAGAGAGGGAGAGAGAGAGAACTTAAGTTGGGGAGGGGCAGAGAGAGGGAGAGCGAGAATCTCAAGCAGGCTCCAGGCTCTGAGCTGTCAGCACAGAGCCTGACACCGGGCTTGAACTCACAAACTACGAGATCATGACCTGGGACGGAAATCAAGAGTCGGACGCTTAACTGACTGAGCCACCCAGGCACCCAAAAGCCTGTCAGTGACTTTACTAAAGTATTGCCGAGCCAGGCCTTCATCATGCCGATCGCATGTGTGCATTTTAATGAAAATCAGAAGTTTGCATTTCCCCTACCAGCTCTTGACCCATTGGCTTTAACATTCTAGTCCGTAAAGGTCCATTTCAGTCATGCCGCCCAGCATCTCCCCAGCCCCTTCGCCTGTGCTCTCCGCAGACCTGCCTCCATCTGTGTCTTCGGTCATGATTTCTTAATGACGATGAGCAGGACAGAGCCGCGCGCGCCTGACTTGGGTAAGGCAGTCCGAAAAAGAAGTTCCCGACATCACCCTTTATTGTTTACCTTCCCACAATGGAGAGTCTTTTTCCAGATGTTCCCTGCCCACCGGGGTATTTTAAGCATGGTTTGTGAGATCCTTGGGCAAAGCACGGAGCTTCTGCAACGGCAATCTTTTTCTCAGATGCCAAGCAGAAAGCTTATTTGGCTTACGGGGTTAATGGCAAAAGGCAGCACTATAATTAAAAGTTGCAGTTCTGCAGGGGAGGGAGTTACATCTCTCAGCTTGCAATTAAGCTGTTCCACAGTTTATGTGGGTATGTTTACCAAGTGCCCGGACAAATTGAGATAAAAGTCTTGGCGCTCCGTTATCAGATGTCTTAGGGCTACTAGAACTCTCATAGCCATACCTAGGCATGTGTTGGGCTCGGGTATAGTATGATGAATGGTAACGATAGAGAGAGTACAGTAGGGTGGTACTGGGGGGGTAACAGTGGTATTCCTCATTTTTGTAGTTCCTGAACACCTGCTCACCTTCCCGAATGCATTCGTTCTAGCCCCTTCCTACCCGTTCTGGAAGGAGAATTTCATTTTCCTCGTTTCACAGACCAGAGAAAGGAGACCCAGAGAGTTAAAGAACTTGCCCCAGGTCACAGAGCAAGTCAGTGGCTGAGCCAAGACATTAAACCAGGCCTGGTCGCGTGCCAGGCCCTGAGCACTTTCCGTCATGTTCCAAAGGCTCTCAAATGCCTCCCACGTTAAAAAAAAAAAAAAAAAAAAAAAAAAAAAAAAAAAAAAAAAAATTTAGTGAATGCCAGTTAAAACGTTTGGTGGTGACGGGAGAGAGGTGCTGTCACAAGAGGCCATGTTCTGTGGAGGAGGAAGGAAGGGCAGTGGTAGTCCAGGCACCGAGGCCGCTTTACTGTGCGTGTCCTGCTCCGGAAATGGCTTCTTTTGGTCCTGGAGCCACAGCATGGCGTTTCTCAGCAGGGCCACCTCCTTCACGGCCCTGGCCATGTGCTGTCGCCCGGCTGGCTCTCGGCAGCTCCAGAGCCCGACCAGGGAGGCATGTGGTCCCTCTCAGACTGAGAAATCTGTGATCACCAACAATGTTGGTGGGGGCGGGGCGGTGGGTGCATTGGGGTCAGAGCAGAAATGGGGCTTCGATGACCTTTGTGGGCCATGAGCGACCACCTGCAGTCCTGAATAAAACCTCAGGCCCAGAAAGGGAGTCAGACTAATTAATTCAGATGCAGTTTACTGTGAAAGGATCAAAAAGTGCCCTCACTTTTCCTCGGAGCCAGTGGTAGGTCTTTGGGGATCTTTCTCCACAGAAGGGACGACACAAGGTTGTCAGGGTGCATATAGAAATGTGAGAATTTTGAGTAGTTTAAAAATGCTTAGGGGTCACTTGGAGATGGATGGATAAAAGAGACGTGCTTAGGGATTAACACGGCTCAGCCACCACAGTGACTGTGGGTACCGGGACTTACAGATACAGCCAGGATAAGAATATGGGCCAAGTCCCAAGCTTTCCAAAAGGAATAGAAGCAAGGAGATACCAGCAAGAGCCATTCTTAGTTATGGATGGATGAAATGAAGGGGTCAAGGCAGACTGAGAAGCCAAAAGGAGTTCAAGAGTTTAGTGGCAGTAGAACTCAGGCAAATGGCTGGGAACTGAGAACCCACAGGAGGCAGTGCCTGCCTCAGATTTCGTTTCCCTCTGGTAAAACTCAGCTCTGCATATGACGTTTCTCTGGACTTTAGGCCTCAGGTAAGAAACAGATAAGCAAGGAGACTGTGGCCGAAGGGCCCAGGCGGTAGAAAGGTAAGGCGTGACACCCAGAATCCTAGAGATCTGTTGTTTCTGCCTGGCCTGAGTTCTGGGGCTCCGGGGCAGGGAGACATGCAGGGAAGGCTGACCCCTCTCTCCCCCCAGCCTTGGTGGTGTGGGACATAAGCCTCATGCCGCTGGCAGCCTTCTCGTCCCCACAAAGCGAGACGGGCCTGAGAATTCAGCAAACGCAAGAAGAATGCAGGGCCGAGGGACTCCGAGAATGTTCCCGATGACAACCCTAGCCCCTGAGTCCAGCTGGGCCCGATCGAGTGTTCAGTGATGTGAGCCAGTGAATTCCATATTTTGCTTCAGCCATTTCCAGTTAGGTTTTCTGTCCCTGGAAATCAAAAGTCTCCTCATAAAAGCAAGGGATGGCTTTTATCAAAGGAATCCTTCCCCTCTACCTTTTATTTTGGGGCTGTGTGACAGCATGAAGGTGAGGCCTTTATGGCCATAATTCTGTGGTTCTAACTAGCCTAGAAACCAGAGAGGTACCAGGCGTCCCTTATTGTGCCTCCAGGATGGGGCGGCAGACCAGGAGTCTCGGCTTTCTCTGGCTTCGTGGCTGACATGCCCCGTGTTTTAGGCCAGGTCTCCCACGTCCCTTCTCTGCCTCAGATTTTCTCCACTGGAATTTCTGGTCTGTGTCTGAGTGCTGTTATGTCTGAGAAACTAAATGATGAACTTGGCCCCATCCCGCTGTTTTGCTGACGGATGAGAAAGCTCTCACACACATACCCAGGGGTAAGGGTTGACACTTCAGGTGTGGTGATGAGCTATTATGCAAATATATTCCAGAAGGATGACGCTTTTGAGGAACTCCAGGGCGGCGAATTTCTCAAATAGCCCTGGTTCGAACTTATTATTCATTATGCCGTGGTGCATAATTTTACTCCGGGTCCTGTTACATTTTGCTGAGCAGTTAAAGAATTTGAGAAGTGCAGAGGAGTGCAGGGTAGTGAAGTTGACCATGTGCCTGCAGGAAGGCGTCCAACATGCCCACCTGCTTCCCGGCCGTCTGGGGCTGCTGACTCTACACTTCAAGGTCACCCAGGAGCGAGGCTTTGTGAGCGAGTCAGGTTGATGGATGGTTGCAGGGGCGTGTAAGTCTATTACAGCATGAGGGCAGAGCCCTTTTCTCTACACCGCAGCAAGTGAGGGCAGGGGGGTCCTGTCTCAGCTCTTAGGGAAGCATTGGAGACTGGACTGATTTCTTCCAAACAAAGGAAGGCAGGAAATATCCAGCTCTTAAATCCACATTAAATGGCAAACTCTTTTACCACCTTGGATCAAATATACGTAGCGCAGGAGATTTATAGTGCATATATCCAAGGCATCTGCACAGAGCAGGCCCACCCTCCAACACCGAGAGCCCTGAGCACGTTGGAAGGTCTGTCCTGTGATCGGCCAGTGCTCAAAGTGGACGTCATTGGCTGTGGCCAGTGTGTTCTCATTCCTCCCGTGACTGACGGAGTCAGCTGCGGGAGTCAGCTGCGGGCAGGCCGGTTTGGGTCCCGGAGAATGTGTGCATTTGAGGCTCTAGGTGAAAATTCATTCATTGGCATTCTAGTGATCCGGTGGGGCGCCTTTTATCTTATTACTCTGAGCATATTTCCAGGACTGACTTTAATCCTGCTTCACTGAGAGCCAAGAGACCTGGCCCAGGCTTCGCATACGGCTGCTGCTTCTTGATACACAGGGTTCCAACTGATTAATGAACTTAGTACACAACGTGGACATAGAAGCTATATTCTTTTATTCCTGTCACTTTGGGAACATTCCACCATCATCCCCACTCGTAGGGTTTATAGTACTTTCTCATGGCTGGATTGCTGTGTTTACTTCTCTCTGTAAACAGTTCAGGAGATTGATGCTTCCCTTCAAGATTTTGAAAAATGGCCAGTAATGGAAAAATAATCACATACATGAGAATTAGAAAAAAAAATCTATTATCTGATAAAAAAAATAAGGGTATTTTAATGTATTATATTCCTTTTCCATTCGTGATACCTTCCTATATTACATGAAAGGAAGTATTTGTTTTAGAGATCGTATAGTTGGACCTTATTTTCCTAGTGCCGGGGAAGGCTTTGGAGAGACGATACTTTGAAGTTTGGGGGAAGGAAGGAGAGGAAGTTCTTAATGGGTTTTAAAGAAAATTGGGTAGGAAATGAAGTTTTTAAAAAACAGTTTTGAAGAGCAGTCCAGAATGACTTTTTCTGTGTGAAGTTAGCATGGGTAAAGAACAGCCACGAGGGAGGAGGTTTTCTTAGCATTGTCAAAGAACTTGTTTTGGTTTGAAAAGATTTGTGCACCCCTAGGTTTATGGCGACATTTACAATAACTAAGATATGAAAGCAACCCAAGTGTCCATTGGTAGATGAATGGATAAAGAAGATGTGGCCTGTGTGTGTGTGTGTGTGCGTGTACATAAGTACAATGGAATATTACTTGACCATAAAAAAGAATGATGTCTTGCCATTTACAACAACATGGATGGACCCAGAGGGTATTATGCTAAGTGAGATAAGTCAGACAGGGAAAGACAAATATCATGTGAGTTCTCTTATATGTGGACTCTAAGAAACAAAAGAGAGGAACAAGCAAAAAAAAAAAAATTGTCTCGTAAATACAGAGAACAAACTGGTGGTCGCCAGACAAGAGGCGGAGTGGGGGGAATGGGTGAAATAGGTGAAGGAGGTACGAATTTCCAGTTATAAAATAGGTTGCAAGGATATAAAGTACAGCGTAGGGAATATAGTCAATAATATTGTAATAATGCCATAGAGTGACATACCTCATTGTGGGGAGCATTGTACAACGTATAGCATTATCGAATCACTGCATGGTACACCTGAAGCTAATATAACGTATGTCAACTATGCTTGAATAAATAATAATAAAAATAATTTGGGGAAAGGCTGGGGCCAAGGCGGGACAGCTGGGAGAGTTGAATGAGCTGATGATCTGTTGCCTATTGTTCCTGTGCTCCTTGAGCCAAAATTCTACACAATCTATTTTAGTATTTGAAAAATCAATTTGGAAAACATTTTCAGGGTAAACTTTACCATTCCTTTTTTCTCCATGACAGAAAAATCTATACCCAAATGTCTTGATGCAGTGACATCAGAACCATTTTCTGTTTACCCATCGTCACTCGTTGTTCCCTTGGGTAACTGGCCTGTTACAAGGTAAAAGCGATTCTTTGTTTAGTTCCGCGGAGGTTGGCAGGCAGAGATGCAGCTCTGTATTTCAGTGTTCTACCCAGAGTCCTGTGCAATGTTTAGTTGCCATCTTATGCCTTGAGAAAATGGGGGATCAGAAGAATTAAGCGATTCTCTCCTTCACGCCCCTCAAATAGTTTAATAAGTCTTAACCCAAGTAGGAAACAGAAATCAGGCTTATTGACTTCAAATTGCAGTTTTATTCTTGCGTTTTTAAGATGGAGTTGTGAGCCACGCACAGTGTCATGGTCCAGAAGTGAATAAAACAACAAAGGAAAGGTGAGGTCCATCTCAGCGGGAAACTTGCTGGTGTGCTTTTATTAAGCGCCACCTCCCTTGGTGACAAAATGGCACCGTGTGTCAATGGCTTCACATCCAGAGAATGTGTCTTCCCAGGATGCTGCCGCTCCTGAGGCAAGTGGCCATGCAAACAGGGGACCTGAGTTAATTCATCAGGGCTGTGTGTGTCCCTGAGCAAATAGCTGTCGACTCTTGCTAAGGATTACGGTGTCATTTTTGCTGTGTGGGAAGCTTGTCCTAATCCCAAATCTGTGCATACCACTGGTCACCAATGGAAAAAAAGTACACGGGTCTTCATCCCAGGAGAAATTTCACCCACCACTCTAAAACGCTGTCCCATGGATGACGTTGGGTCTCTTGCTACCAGAAGGATACAAAAGAAGTCCAAATCTTAAATCGAGCGTGTTAAACTTGGGGAAAAACCAGCACCTTCTTGCTAATTTAATCCTTATGAGTCAGTTATAATCCTCTGCATCTCAATTTATTCAAGCCTCCCTTTGGCTGGCTCTTTGCCCAACTGCATGCAACCTGAATTTTTTTTTATTGCTGTTTTTATTAGTTGCATTTGCAGAATGAGAAGAAACACTTTTCACCCCCTAAATCTTTATGACCTTCCAGTGAGTGAACAGTTGGACTTCATATCCTGTATTTGAAATGCTGGATAATCTTGGATTCTTCTGGCTGAAATGGGAGAAGCAGTCCTAATTGGAAATGTAAGCGAGTTAAGATCAGAAATACAGTTTCACCTGAATGCGTGATTATAGTAACGAAATTCAGGCCTGCTGTCATCTATGGAGATTTTTTATTTAGACTTTTTGTTTTTGTTTTTGTTTTTTTTAGCTAGTTACAGATTCACGTACAGTTGAGAGAAGTAATACAGAGGGATCTCCTATATATCCTTTACCCAGTGTGCAGATGCTAACATCTTGCAAAACTATCACAAACCAGGTTATTGATGTTGATACAGTCAAGATATTGAGCTTTTCCGCCACCACAGAGATTTCTCCTGTTGGCCTTTCTTTTATAAGTACACACTCTTTTATAAGCACCCCTACCCCTTCTTAATTCCTGTCAACTACTAATCCATCCTCCAGCTCCATCATTTTGTCATTTCAAGAATGTTCTATGACTGGAATCATACGGTATTTAGCCTTGTGGGATCAGCTGTTTTTACTCACCCTAATTCAGCGGAGATTCATTCAGGTCATTGTATGTGTCCGTAGTTTGCCCCTTTTGAATGCTGAGTGTATGGATATGCCACAGTCTCTAACAACTCACTCATCGAAGGACGTCTGTGTTGTTTTCGGTTTGGTGCCATTATGAACAAAGCTGCTATGGACATTCGTCTGCAGGTTTTTGTGTGTGAACAGAAGTCTTCATTTCTCTGGGATAATTGCCCAGGAATCCAATTGCTGGGTCATATGGTAGTTTTTTAGGAAACTGCCAAAATGTTTTTTCAGAGGAGCTATACCATTTTACATCCCGACCGGCAATGTATGAGAGATCCAGTTTTCTGTAGCTTTGGCAGGTATCTTCACTATTTTTTATTTTAGCCATTCTGATGGCTGATATCATATAGTGATATCTCATACTGTTTTTTTTTTTTTATGAAATTTATTGACAAATTGGTTTCCATACAACACCCAGTGCTCATCCCAAAAGGTGCCCTCCTCAATACCCATCACCCACCCTCTCCTCCCTCCCACCCCCCATCAACCCTCAGTTTGTTCTCAGTTTTTAACAGACTCTTATGCTTTGGCTCTCTCCCATTCTAACCTCTTTTTTTTTTTTTTCCTTCCCCTCCCCCATGGGTTCCTGTTAAGTTTCTCAGGATCCACATAAGAGTGAAACCATATGGTATCTGTCTTTCTCTGTATGGCTTATTTCACTTAGCATCACACTCTCCAGTTCCATCCACGTTGCTACAAAAGGCCATATTTCATTTTTTCTCATTGCCACGTAATATTCCATTGTGTATATAAACCACAATTTCTTTATCCATTCATCAGTTGATGGACATTTAGGCTCTTTCCATAATTTGGCTATTGTTGAGAGTGCTGCTATGAACATTGGGGTACAAGTGGCCCTATGCATCAGTACTCCTGTATCCCTTGGATAAATTCCTAGCAGTGCTATTGCTGGGTCATAGGGTAGGTCTATTTTTAATTTTCTGAGGAACCTCCACACTGCTTTCCAGAGCGGCTGCACCAATTTGCATTCCCACCAACAGTGCAAGAGGGTTCCCGTTTCTCCACATCCTCTCCAGCATCTATAGTCTCCTGATTTGTTCATTTTGGCCACTCTGACTGGCGTGAGGTGATACCTGAGTGTGGTTTTGATTTGTATTTCCCTGATAAGGAGCGACGCTGAACATCTTTTCATGTGCCTGTTGGCCATCCGGATGTCTTCTTTAGAGAAGTGTCTATTCATGTTTTCTGCCCATTTCTTCACTGGGTTATTTGTTTTTCAGGTGTGGAGTTTGGTGAGCGCTTTATAGATTTTGGATACTAGCCCTTTGTCCGATATGTCATTTGCGAATATCTTTTCCCATTCCGTTGGTTGCCTTTTAGTTTTGTTGGTTGTTTCCTTTGCTGTGCAGAAGCTTTTTATCTTCATAAAGTCCCAGTAATTCACTTTTGCTTTTAATTCCCTTGCCTTTGGGGATGTGTCGAGTAAGAGATTGCTACGGCTGAGGTCAGAGAGGTCTTTTCCTGCTTTCTCCTCTAAGGTTTTGATGGTTGCCTGTCTCACATTCAGGTCCTTTATCCATTTTGAGTTTATTTTTGTGAATGGTGTGAGAAAGTGGTCTAGTTTCAACCTTCTGCATGTTGCTGTCCAGTTCTCCCAGCACCATTTGTTAAAGAGGCTGTCTTTTTTCCATTGGATGTTCTTTCCTGCTTTGTCAAAGATGAGTTGGCCATACATTTGTGGGTCTAGTTCTGGGGTTTCTATTCTATTCCATTGGTCTATGTGTCTGTTTTTGTGCCAATACCATGCTGTCTTGATGATGACAGCTTTGTAGTAGAGGCTAAAGTCTGGGATTGTGATGCCTCCCGCTTTGGTCTTCTTCTTCAAAATTCCTTTGGCTATTCGGGGCCTTTTGTGGTTCCATATGAATTTTAGGATTGCTTGTTCTAGTTTCGAGAAGAATGCTGGTGCAATTTTGATTGTGATTGCATTGAATGTGTAGATAGCTTTGGGTAGTATTGACATTTTGACAATATTTATTTTTCCAATCCATGAGCAGGGAATGTCTTTCCATTTCTTTAAATCTTCTTCAATTTCCTTCATAAGCTTTCTATAGTTTTCAGCATACAGATCCTTTACATCTTTGGTTAGATTTATTCCTAGGTATTTTATGCTTCTTGGTGCAATTGTGAATGGGATCAGTTTCTTTATTTGTCTTTCTGTTGCTTCATTGTTAGTGTATAAGAATGCAACTGATTTCTGTACATTGATTTTGTATCCTGCAACTTTGCTGAATTCATGTATCAGTTCTAGCAGACTTTTGGTGGAGTCTATCGGATTTTACATGTATAATATTATGTCATCTGCAAAAAGCGAAAGCTTAAACCAGTATGCCCACTCTCATACTGGTTTTAATGTACATTTCCCTAATGACTTAATGGTGTTGAACGTCTTTTCCTGAGCTTATTTTCCATTGGTATAACCTCATCAGGGAAATGTTTGTTCATGTCTTGTTCACATTTTCTTTTTTTTTTCTTTTTTTTTTCTTTTTTTTTTCAATGTTAATTTATTTTTAAGACAGAGAGAGACAGCATGAATGGGGGAGGGGCAGAGAGAGAGGGAGACAGAATCGGAAGCAGGCTCCAGGCTCTGAGCCATCAGCCCAGAGCCTGACGCGGGGCTCGAACTCTCAGACCGCGAGATCGTGACCTGGCTGAAGTCGGATGCTTAACCGACTGCGCCACCGAGGCGCCCCTTGTTCACATTTTCTAACTGGATTTTTTTTTAAATTTTGGGGTTGTGAGAGTTCTTTATATATTCTGGGTACTATTACTTTGTTAGGTATGTGGTTTGAAAATATTTTCTCCTTGCATTGTGGCTTTTTATCCTCTTAACAGAGTATTTTGTAAGCAAAAGTTTTGAAAAAGCTGTTCTTATCAAGTGCACATGGACTATTCTTCAGGAAAGACCATATGCCAGGCCATAAAACAAATCTCAGTAAATGTAAAAGGATTGAAATTCTACAATATATGTTCTCCAACCACAATGGAATGAAAACTAAATCAACAGCAAGAGGAAACCTGGAAAATCGCCAAATATGTATCAAATAAAACACTCTTAAACAACCAATGGGTCAAAGAAGAAATCACAAGAGAAACATAAAATATATTTTGTGATGGATGAAAAAGAAAACATAACACATCAAAAATTTATGGAGTGTAGCAAAAGCAGTACTCAGAGGGAAATTCATACCTGTAAATGCTTACATTAAAAAATAAGAAAAATCTCAAAACAAGATGCTAATCTTCCACCTTAAGCAACTAGAAAAAGAAAAGCAAACTAGACCCAGAGCAAGCAGACAGCAGGAAATAATATGGAAACAAATGAAATGGAGATAGAAAAACAATAGAGAGAATAGATGACACCCAAAATTGGTTCTTTGTACAGATCCACAAAATTAAATAAACCTTTACCTGGAATGACCAAGAAAAAAAAAAGGCAGAAGACAAATTACCGTAGTCACAAATAAAAGTAATGGCACTACTACCAACCTTACATAAATGAAAAGGTTAAAGAGTGTTCTATAAAACATTGTATACAAACAGATTCGCCTAGATGAACTGCGGGAATTCGTAGAAACACACAAACTACCAAAATTGACTGAAAAGGAAATAGAACATCTGAATACATCTCTAAGGAGAATGGATTAGTAAAAACAAAGAAACAAAACAAAAATACTCCTACCAAAGAGAAGCCTAGAACCATTTGGGTTCAATGGTTAATTCCATAAAATGTTTTTAGAAGGATTAACATCAGTCCTTCTCAAATCTCCCAAAATATAGTGGGGGAAGGAATGGTTTCTAAATCATTCTAAGGAGCCAATATTACTCTGACACCAAAGCCAAACAAAGTCATCACAAGAAGAGAAAACCTTAGATTAATATCCCTTATGAATAGAGATGCAAAATCCTCAAAGAGTACTAACAAACCACATTCTGCAGCCCATTAAAAGGATTTTATACCATGAGTGAGATTTATCTCAGGAATGCAAGAGTGGTTCAATATATAAAAATCAATGAAATATACTTTATCAGTAGAATGAAGAAAAAACTGCATCTCAATTGATGCAGAAAAATTACTTGACAAAATACAACATCATTTTTATGATAAAAACACTCAACAACTAGGTTTAAAAGGGAAGGTCTGATAAAGGGTATTAATGAAACAAATCACATTAACATTGTACCTTATGAAATACTAAAATCTTCCTCACTAAGATAAAGAACGAGGCAAGAATGTCCCCCTCACAATTTCTATTCAACATTGGACTGGAAGTTCTAGACAGAGCAATTAGGCAAAACAAAACAAAACAAAAAAAAGCACCCAAATTGGAAAGAAGTAAAATTAGTTCTATTCACAGAGGACATGATCTTATGTACTGGAAATCCTAAAGAATTATATACACACACAAACACTATTAGAGCTAATGGCTGAATTTAGCAAATCTGGAAGAAACAAAGTTAAACATACAAAAATCAGTTGTTTTTCTATACACTAGCAATGAGAAATCTGAAAGTAAAATTAAGAAAACAATTCAATTTACATTAGTATACCAGGAACAAAATACTTAGGAGTCAATTTAGTGGAAAACTAAAGTGGGAGTGGAAAACATGAACACTTGAAAACCAGAAACATCGCTGAAAGAAATTAAAGAAGACAAATAAATGGAAAGACATCCCATGTTCATCAATTTGAAGACTCAAGAAGGCAGAAATTCTTTGGAAATTAATTTCTTTCTTTCCCAACTGTGTGCCTTTTATTTGCTTTTCCTGTCTCAGTGCAGTGGCTAGAGCTTCCAGCACTCTATTGAATAAGAGTTATTAAAGTGGAAATCCTTGCATTGTTCCCCCATCATATGGGGAGAGCATTCAGTCTTTCACCGTTGAGTATAATGTTAGCTGTAGCTCTTTAGTAGATGGTCTTTATCAAGTGAAGAAGTTCCTGTCTATTCCTATTTTCCTGAGTTTGTTTTCCCTTAATCATGAATCGGTATTGGGTTTTGTCAACTGTTTCTTCTGCATCAATTGTGATTTTCCGTCTTTAGCCTGTGAGTATGATGGTTTACATTGACTGATTCTCACATAGTAAACCTGACTTACATTCCTGGAATTGGTGTGTAATTTTATTGTTTTTGCATTCTGTCTTTTTCAGGCTTTGGTATCAGGGTAATACTAGCTTCATAAAGTAAATTGAGAACTATCTCTTCCTCTTGCAATTTCTGGAGGAGATTGTATATAACACAGATGTTAGGTCTTTTTTAAACATGTGTTAGAATTCTCCAGTAAAACCATCAGTGCTTGGGTAATTGTTCTTGAGTTTTTAGATTACCAAATAAATTTCCTTAATAGAGAGCTATTCAAATTATCTATTTCCTAATGGGTGAGTTGAAGCAATTAGTATTTCCTGAGGAACTGGTCCATTTCATCTAAGTTATAAAATTTGTGCATATAAAGTTGTTTGTAATATTTCCCACTATCCTTTTGATATATGCAGGTTTGGCAGTATATTATATCAGTAACTTGTGTTTTCTCTCTCTCTCTCTCTCTCTTTTTGAGGGTTGTGGTCAAGCTTCCTAGAGATTTGTTAATATAATTGATATTTTCAAAGAACCAGCTCTTTATTCTTTGTTTTTCTCAATTATTTGTTTTCAATATCACTGTTTTTTTTCCTTATGCTTTTTATGGGTTTATTTTGCTTCTTTTTCTAGATTCTTTTTTTAAAGTTTATTTATTTTGAGGGAGAGAGAGTGCAAGCAGGGGAGGGGCAGAGAAAGGGAGAGAGAGAGAGAGAGAGAGAGAGAGAGAGAGAAAATCCCAAGCAGGCTCCATGCTGTCAGTATGGAACCTGATGCAGGGCTCAATCCCACAGACTGTGAGATCATGACCTCAGGCAAATCAAGAGTCAGACACTTAACCGACTGAGCCACCCAGGCACCCCATTTCTTCTAGATTCTTGAGGTAGAAATTAGATTATTAATTTGAACTTTTCTTCTTTTGTTATGTATATATTTAGTGATATAAATGTCCCTTTCACTACTGTTTAGCTATTTCCCACCAATTTTGATATGTTATGTTTTCATTTTCTTTCAATTTAATTTGTTTTCATTTCCATTAAAACTTTACCATTGACACAGATTATTTGGAATTGTGTTGTTTAGTTTCCAAGTGTCTGAATATTTTCTTGTTACCTTTCAGTTATTGATTTCTAGCTTGAGTAATTTGGAACTCAAAATAACAGTTGGAAAATACACTTGGTATAATTTCAGTTTTAAAAAATTTGTTGAGATAGGCTTATGTCCCAGATTATGTTCTGTCTTGGTATGTGCTCACTGGGCACTTGAAAAGAATATGTATTCTATTGTTATTGGGTTGAGTGTTCAATAAATGTTGGTCAGATACTGTTGGCTCACAGTATTATTGAGTTCTATATGCTTGCTTATTTTTTTTTAGTTTTTTTTTCAACGTTTATTTATTTTGGGACAGAGAGAGACAGAGCATGAACGGGGGAGGGGCAGAGAGAGAGGGAGACACAGAATCGGAAACAGGCTCCAGGCTCTGAGCCATCAGCCCAGAGCCTGACGCGGGGCTCGAACTCACAGACCGCGAGATCGTGACCTGGCTGAAGTCGGACGCTTAACTGACTGCGCCACCCAGGTGCCCCTATGCTTGCTTATTTTATGTCTAGTTTTTCTATCAAATTTTAAGAGATGGGTGTGGAAGTTTCCAGCTCGAATTGCGGATTTGTCTTCTCTTCCATCAGTCTTTGGCAACTCCATTATTCGCTGAATGCATATTTAGGATTAATGTATTTTCTTTGTGGGATAAATGTTTTTATCATTTTGTCTCTGGTAAATTTCCTTGGTATTGAGTCTACTTTATATTTTGTCTGATATTAACATAACCATTTCTGCTTTCCTTTGATTAATGTTTGCAAAATATCTTTTTCCATTCTCTTACTTTTAACTGACCTATGTCACTATATTTAAAGTATGTTTCTTGTGGACGCATATAGCTGGGTAGTGTTTTTAAATCTCCTTTGCCAATCTCTGTCTTGCTATATTTAGGTCATTTATGTTTAATGTAGTTATAACTTAATTTGCCATTCAATTTTTTGGTTTCTGTTTGCTCTGTAATTTCTGTTTGTTTTCTCCCTGACTTGTTGTGTGTTTGCTCAGCACCTTTAGAATTCTATACGATTTATTTATCAAATAAGTTTTGATTGTATTAATTAGTGATTGCTCTAGGCATTATATTATATAAAATGACTTATCAAAGTCTACTAGTGTTGTCATTTTACCACTTCAAGTGAAATGCAGAAACCTTACCTCCCTCTCATGCTCTCTTACTCTCCCTTATTTCTAACATAATGTTATATTTTCTTTACATACATTTAGAACCACAGACGGTTTTGTAATTTTTGCTTGAACCATAAAATATAATTTAGAAGACACATAATGAGAAAGGATGTCCATTGCATTTGCTCATAGTTCTGCTTACCACATTGTTTCCTTTCCTCTGATGTTCCAAGTTTCATTCTTTTAATGTCTCTTCTTTTTAGAGAACTTCCCTTGACTTAACTATTTTAGGGTAGATCTCCTGTTGATATATTATCTTAGTTTTTCTTCATCTGAGAATGTCTTAGATTATTCTTCCTTGTAGAAGGATATTTTCACTGGATATAGGATACCGAGTTGTCAGTTCATTTCTTTCAGCACCTGAAAAATGCTATGTCATTTCCTTCTGACCTCCATGCTTCCTAATAAGAAATCCACTGTCATTCACATTGTTTTCCCCCCATAGGTGAGTTCTTTTCACTCTCACTGCTTCCAAGACTTTGTCTTTGGTTTGAGGAGCTTGACTGTGATGTGTCTTGGTGTGAACTTCTTGGAATGTATCTGCAATTTCTCCTCTTCTTATGGGACTCAGATAACTAGGGTGTTAAATCTTTTTTGATAATTCCACAGGTCTCTGAGACTTCTTGTTCTGTTTCAGTCTGTTTTCTCTCAGTTGTTCCGATTATGTAATATCTATTGTTCCATCTCCCAGTTCATTGATTCTTTTTTCTCTGTCTCTTGCATTCTGCTATTGAATCCTTCCATTGGGTTTTTTATTTTGTATATGTATTTTGTATATACTTCTATTGTATATTTTTACTTAGAAAATTTCTATTTGGTTCTTCTTTGTATCTTCTGTTTCTTTGCGGACTTTCTATTTTTGTGCTGAGATTCTCTTTTTCCATTTGTTTCAAAAGTATTCTTAATTGCTCATTGAAGAATTTTATGAAGACTAATTCTAAATCTTTGTCAGATAATTCTTTCATTTCTGTTATCTCAGTGTTGGCATCTATGAATTGTCTTTTTTCACTCTTTTTGAGATCTTCCTGTTATTATGACAAGTAATTTTCTATTGAAATCTGAGCATTCTAGGTATTATGTTATTTGATTCGGGATATTATTTAAACCTTCTGTCTCAGCTGGCTTTCTCTGACACCATTCTTGCAGGAGAAAGGGAGCAAGGCTTTGTCACTTCTGGGTGGGGTTACAAGGCAAAGCCCAGGCCCATCAAAGGTGGCTGTATTGACAAGACCCCCCTACCTTTAGTTTGGGATCTCCAACAGCTACTCCCTAAGGGCCTAGGAACCAGAACTAAACCAGACCTCCCAGCTGGTAGCAAAGTTGGAAGCCACCTGAATGTCCTCAGTCAGAGCCCACTCTGCCAGCTGTACAACCCTGTGTCCTCAGGAAATTTCTTTCATGCCAAGTCATTCTAAAGCACGTAGTGACAGACAGGCAGACAGAAGAGCAGTGGCTGGCCTTGAGAGAACTAATATGATTGTCAGTGGCAGCAAAAATGAAAGATGCAAAACAGACCCGAATGAACCTTGTATATCTATCCAACTTGAAAGGTGACAGTGTCCTTCTATTTAAGCTCTGGCTACCTTCACATTGTCTAGATTTCTGTAAAGCCTTCCTGTCCCATGAACAGAACTACAGTCCATCCATAACTCCATTCTGGGTTTGCTGTGTGAACAGACACCCGTCAAACTTCTTCCAGCCGGTCACACTTCCCCATCAAAAAACAGGAACAGTTCTCCCATAAATAGTCTGTGTGTGCTGACAAATGGGAATTTGAAGCAATATAATTAAGTTGCTGTTAAATTATTTAAGTGCCTCGGGTGAAACCGTATAGGAGAGGAGGTGGTTGACTCAGGGAGACACATCGGGAGGTGAGAAAGGAAAATTTGAAGGGAGGAAACTAGCTTTGTTATCTGCATTCCGTATTAACAGAAGGGAAGAGGCTTCAGAGTAAGTCACCCTATCTGGAAAGGCCTGTTGCTAGACTCTTGGCCTGTGGCCCTTAGGACGATGTTGCCTAGCAATGAACAGGGACTCACCAGGCAGTTGCTAGAAAGAGTGTGTGCAGATGCACACATAACATGTACCAGCATACTGTACTCCCCTTGAGATTGGGGCGTGAGATACAAGCCCCCGTTTTCTCTTTAAGCAACAGAATTGATGTTTATGCAATTGGACAGTTAAGGCAGAAATCCAATTACTGAGCTAATTAGCACCTTTGAGTGGTAAGCACCAAATGTGCAGGAGGAAAGCACTGGAGAAAAGCTCAAATTACCCACTATGGCTGACAGTTCACCTTCTGAGAGAGTCTGGTGGAGAGTCAGAGGCCCTGGGGTCCACAGGCAGCTTAGTGTAGTTATTGCAGATCGGAATTTAGCACTCTGCGTTCTGTAGCCTTTTGAAAAGATAGCTTTCCAGTTAACATAGTTTTAGAAGGTGTTTTAATTCCCTAAGGAGTTTGGTAAATGACTTTCTTTTGGCTCAGTCCCACTTTAAAAATTGTTTATTCTGCTGCTGAAAATTCCATTTGTCCTAGGTCTTCAGGTGAAATTAAAATTCCATTTAGGGACTAACTCTGCCGACATGGGATTTGGGCCTTCATTAGAGAGAATTTGGTTGTTTGCTTTATTTTTTCGCCACCCTGGGCTCTTTTACTTTCAATGCTGATCTAAGGGTATTTGGAAGGAAAACCAAAGCAGTAATAGAACAGGGTGGTGGGGTTAACAGCCTTTTTGAGATGCAGCAGAATATTTTTTTCTCCCCAACCCATGTGTAGAATCTATCCCACAAAGCTCGAGCAGGATCGTGCCTAGATGGTTCTCGAATATCTGAGACATACGAGGAAAAGTTTTTCTTAGTTCCGTCTAAGTATTTTGTATCTGTTCTGATTCCCAAGAGACACGTTCACAGCCGAAGTCTGTATTCTGAGGTTTCTTCTTAAGCACGATTACTTAACAAGTGTTTGTCCTGTATTAAACCATCCTCGGGATGTCAGCAATCACGTTTAAGTATAATCTAGTGGCAGCTAGTCTCCTTTCTTCGCAGGAGTCATGAGAGGAAAACATAATTTTAAAAACAGCATTAGTTTGGACTCTTCATTCATTCGTGCCAGCGGTAAGCAAACGTGTGTCCTCGTGCTACTTAGGGTCTGGCCATAAGAGGCCACTATTATCAAATCATCACACAAAGAAATATATGATGTGGTAGAGCCAGCCCACCTGGGTTCACATCCAGGTTCTATCGCATATTAGCTCTGTGACCTTGGGCACTGAGTCGCGGGTTCCTCCTCAGAGGGAACGGATATAATCACGGTACCTACCTACGAGGGTAGTCGTAAGCATATGAGTTACTGCATGTAAAGTACTTACACAAGGAAGCGTTACGGAAATGTTAGCTGTCATCATTGTTAGTAACATTAACCATGACAGGTGCCCCGAAGGAGAGGTACAATGTGTGAAGGAGCATATGACACACGAGTCTCACCTAGAGCAGGGGTCGAGAAGACTTCTCAGAGAGCAATACTTGGGCCGGACTTGCAGCACCAGAGGAGTCTGGGAGGAAAGTGGGCGGGTCAGAAAAGACTCCCAGGTGGAGGACACAACAGCTGCAGAGGATCCAAGGGAGGGCAGGGTGACAGGAATAGGAAGTCAGGGCATGCTGAAGACGTAGAAAAAGGTTAGTATGGTTGCAACAGAGAAAGCAAAGGGCAGAGCGACAGCAAAAGCAGGGGCCAGCCACGCTAAAGATCAGTTTTTTCACACGTTAGTAGAACCTCATTATGTTCAAACTTGTCCGTAAGCCTGTGTTCAGTGATATATTTCTAGTGAAAGCCCTTCTTAATGGCTCAGGTTTAACCATATGAAATTGTCATTTTTGTACATCATGAACAGTTAAATATCCAAGTTCACGTGGCTGATGTCAATCTCTTGTTTCATCTTTCAAAGGATGATGAGACCACCAGTGAATACCTAGAATAAAAAGACAAAGCAGGTCAGACACAGTCTCTCTGAGCACGGCAGACTGGGCTTTTAGAGTCAGAAGTGGGTTGGTGCCATCCGCACAGGAGTTACATGGGGACAGTTGTTGATCGGTGAAAAGTCTGCAGTGAGTCCATCCCTCGCTGGCTGGCTTTCAGGAGCAAGGGGTCACATGGGTTGGCTGGCTTACAAAAGCTGTGAACGGAGGAGCTGTCATAACAGAAGAGATTTAAATCTGGTTCTGATGGCCATTAGTTGCCATAGCTACCGGCAATATGTCTTCTTCCAAGCTTGTAAGAGCTGAGTTTATTCTTGTGGTTGGACCTGAGAAAGGCCCATAAGAATGCACCCAGCTCTTGCAAGCAGGTGGTGGAGACACTGACTACCTCCCATAATTTTCTGGGACCAACTTGAAAAGAAAGATGCCTGTGTGTGCGCTGCTTTCAAATTCAGAAAGCGAGTGACACTCCATTGGCAGTCCAAGGGCTTGCTTCTTGTTTTATGGATCTGGTGCTCAACACTGAGAAGGCGCAAGGCCAGTCTCCCAGTCCTGAGATGTAATCGTCTCTCCCCTCCGCGTGTTTCTTGTACTTTTCCCTTCTTTATCACGAGAGCCCGCTCCCTCCCTGCAGCACGGTCACATTCAAGCAATCACCCTAACAGGTGAGTTCCGTGACCCCTACATTCCCCACCACACAGCCAGTTCTGTAGACCGACTCCCATTTGTAGTGACCTCACCATGACTTTTGGCCCTTCTGTGGTCCCTTCTAGCACACGGCGTGTGGATAACTCCAACACGAGACTGGTGGTCCAAATTGAAAAGGATCCAGGTAAGAAGATACCTTCTTTCTCTCTTTTTAATGATGTATTTGTTCTGTTATATAAATGGATTCCTTCAGTCTAAACAGGGGGGATGACTCCTCATTCTTTGTAATCATTGTGGAGGTAAGGTAGGTCTTGGTAAATATGCTGCCTGGAAAGATAAAACTGTACAAGTAGACAGACCAAGCATCCTGATTTGGTTGGGAAATGTTCCTCTCCATCATTTAGAACCGATTTGGTACCTGTCTGGTATTGAGTGACTCTGTCAATTAAGACACTTTAGTTCATGTGTGACAAAAGTCAAATACAGACTCTAAACCTTGCTATTGGTCTTGTAGCCAAAAATTCTCAGGAAAACCGTCAGTATTGTGATATCCTCCAAGGCAAACCATTCCAGGACCTAAGATTCCGAAGTTTTCAGAAACTTTGTTCAACACGAAGCTACGGAAGGATTTACCTGCTAGGAAATTGTGTTGCTTTTTCCTTTCTGTAATCTATTTCTTTTTGAACCATTCTACCTTTCTCCTCACCTCAGAACTCTCTCCCGTCTGCCAAACATTTTGTCCAGGAAGAATTGTATGATGCCATGATCTATATTTGAACTGCATGTACACGATTCATTTGAAATTATAATTTGAAATTTGAAAATACCTGGAGAGAGAAGTTTATGTTTTGTTGACCTAAAGTTCAACTTGTCAGTACGGCTTGGTGGGGGTGGGTGGGCTACAAATATCTCTGATGCGCATCTGTGGGACTCTATGACCTGGCAGGGCCATTGCTATTAGGCCTATGGATGGTTTCACAAGTGCATCATGCCTCTAGTTATTCACAGTGGCTGTCTCATTTTAATCAAATTATGCAGATGTGTGGTCAAGGTGTTCTAAAAAGATCTCCACTTTAGTGGTTTAAATTGTTTTGTTTTATTTCAATATCAAACAGTTTGAACAATTAAGCAAAAGTTAATTCTCTCATTTAGGCCTTTCCTTTAAAAGTGGCAGAGACTCAAAAAAAATCTCTAATTAGTGTCTCGGGTTGCATGCTGATTCATCACTGAAAATGAATAGACTCTCAGGTCAGGCAGGCTTAATCTGCATAGAAGATTAAGCATACTGATACCTCATTAGATTACATGACATGACTCAGCCCACAGAATAGTTTATTCCTCTCTATTAATCATAATTGGGTTATAAATGCACTAATTTCAATTCGGCCTTTAACAGTCATGAATGCCCAGCAAGGATAGTCATAATTTGATGGTGTTACCTTATAGATTTCTTACAGGTGGATCAGCTCTTCCTTGTAGGGGTACACCTGGGGCCAATCTTCATCTTCCTGTGCCCCCAATCACATTTCCTTTCCCCCGGGTATGGAGCTGGGAGCTCTGTTCAGCTCTGCAGTCTGTATCTTGAACTTCTTTAACTCCGCCTCCACTCCAGTAGACGATCTAGAAGGGAGCCTTAAGGTTTGCTTTTAGGCATTTCCTCTGTGGGGCAACTCTGCTTTCCTGACTTTCCAGAGCCAGAATCTACTCCCAAACATCAGATACTCCGGAATCTTGAACAAGTTTCTGTCCTTCATCATGAGAGATCTGATAGAGGGAGTGAACGGGAGATGAAAGGAAATACACCATGAACCCCCAATTCCACATGCCCCCCCCCAACATTCCATCATTCCTTCTTTCCTGTAGCCTTCCTTCACTCCTCTCTGGGAGTCTTCATCCACCCAATTAGAATGACTAAAATTAAACAAGCCACAAGCTACAGCTGACAATGGCCAGTCATGGCAAGGGTGCAGAACAATTAGAACGCCAATCACTGCGGGGGTGGGGGCGGATACAAACATGGTGCAGCCACTCTGAGAACCGCGGCCCCGCTCCTGGGTATTTTACCCAAGAGAAACAAAAACTTGTGTTCACATGAACTTCCACTCATGAATATTTTGGGGGGATTCGCTCATAATCCCCCCAAACTGGAAATAAGCCAAGGGTCCTCCAACTGATGAATGGATGCACAAGCCTTAGTAGATGCATACCACGGAATACTACTCAACACTGAACCAGAACAGATCGTTGCTCTGAAAGACAACGTGGAGGAATCCCAAATGCATGATTCTCCTTGGTGGTTCTGTGCCTATGCATTTATTAAGTCTCATAGGATTGCACACTAAAAAAGATAAATTTTACTCTATAGAAGTTATTCCTCAATAAAGCTGAGTTTTATATATATGTATATAATTGAAGAAGAATAAATTGTGTTAATATATCTATGTGTATATAATGTGTAAAAATATATCAGTATATAAGATATAATACTAGCAGTAATTGTTTATATTATAGAATATATATGTGTATGTATATGTGTGTGTGTGTGTGTGTGTGTGTATGTGTGTGCATGTAAATTGATGGTGTTTATTGTCTGTAAATGATTCCTCAGTGACTTTGATTTCCAAAAGCCCTTGGAGTCACTTGACAGGTGTGTTCTTAAAAACAAAATTTTTTTAAAGAAGCTGTCCATCATTCAACAGATTATTTAGCTGATCCCTATTGCACGATAGCACTTCGCCAATATTGGGACACAAAAATAAGCAAATTCAGACATGGATCTGTCTTCCTTCACTTCATGTCTTCTTCTTTTTTTAAGTGTATTTATTTACTTAGAGACAGACAGAGAGAGAGAAAGAATCCTAAGCAGGCTCCACGCTGTCAGCCTGATGTGGGGCTCGAACTCACAAACCATGAGATCATGACCTGAGCCGAAATCTAGAGCTCATGTCTTCTTCACTTCGCTTTCTCCACCTCACTGGAGAAATCAGATGTGAATCAAGTGACCGTATCCACATACACACACAAACACCAGAAGTCAGATTCCATTGGTGACAAGTGCTTCCGAGCAGAATACCATAGTGCTGAAAGCCCGTCGTAGGGGGTTTGGCCCAGCGAAGTGGTCGGTGGAGGCTTCCAGGAGGTGGTGATTGAGAGGAGGTCTGAAGAATAGTAAGTGTTAAAAAGCCAGAGAGCAAAGAAAGACACACCCAGGCAGAGAGACTGGAATCTACAAAGGCCCAGGCTGGAAAGGGACAAGGGACTCTACTGAAAGAAGTTCAGTGCTGAGCATAAGGGAGAAGGGAGGAGGAAGTTTGTGTGAAGTGAAGAAGGAGATTGAAGTAGGAAGCAGATCCCACGTGCCTCTCGTGTGCCCATATGTCCTAGGTTTGCTCCTGGCTTATAGCAGTGACTGTCCTCGCTTTAAAGATACCTGGGAATGCTAAATTATATGGGAGTCCGTTATAGGCAGTGAGAAGAAGCCTTGTTTCCATCTTAAGGGCATTGGGGAACCACTAAGGTCCTTAAGTTATGGGGTAGAGGGGTCCTAAGTAGCACATCAGCTTCTCGACTTGAAGAGCTCATTCTGGCTGTGGTGTAGAGAATAGACTGGGTGGCAGGTCCCAGTGAAGATACACTGGCGAGTCATATGACTAGCGTGGCTGTCCGCTTGAGAAATAATGTAGCTTGCAATAGGGTAGGGGTAATGCAAATGGAGAGAGGTGGAAAGATGCAAAAACTATTTGCAGTGAGGTGCTTGGGTGGCGCAGTTGGTTGAGCATCCAACTCTTGATCTTAGCTCGGGTCAGGAGCTCACGGTTTGTGGGTTTGAGCCCTGCGTTGGGCTCCGTGGCGACGGCTCAGAGCCTGCTTGGGATTCTGTCTCTCCCTCTCTCTGCACCTCCCTCAAAATGAAGAAATAAACTTAGGGAAAAAAAACTATTTGAAGAAAGTCAGATTGAGAGGCTGGGGTGTGAAGGAGTGGGAACGGAGATCCCTGGGTGATGGCTGACCGGGTGGTGGTCTCATTTACTGAGACGGGCAACAGAAGGGGGCCTGACTTGGGCCCGTGGAAGGTGAGGAGCATTGGAGACACACGGAAACAGATGTCCAGTAAGCACGTGGGACAGGTCTAGTGCATAGACAAGAGACCTCAGCTGGAGGTGTGAATCTGTCAATCATCTGCATTCAGACAGTGATTTTAATGCACTTGTGTAGGTGAGATTGCCCGGAAGGAAAATAAAGGGAAAAAATAAGAGGGTCTTGCAAAATCGACAAAAACGGGCAAAGTGTCTAAAAAGCCTGATTTACCCTTAATCAAATGACAGCTCACTGATTCCTAGGTCTGATAGAAGTAAGTACCCACTGATCATATTTCTTGTTCTCCCTTTAGGGAATGATGACAATAATCTTAATTCCATCTTTTATGAGCACCTGACAAGGGCCCTGCAGGAGTCCCTCTGTGGAGACTTAGTTCTCGGTCGATGGGGTAACTACAGCTCTGGCGATTGCTTTATTTTGGCTTCAGACTACCTCAACGCTTTTGTTCACCTGATTGAAATCGGAAATGGTCTTGTCACCTTTCAACTTCGAGGACTGGAATTTCGAGGTAAGAATCTCCTCATTGTGGAAGCTGTTGGAAGCCGGTTGCCTAAACTTATTATTGTGCAAAGCTTTAATAAGAGGTCACCATGGGGGTGCCAGGTGGCTCAGTCGCTTGAGCAGCCGACTCTTGATTTTGGCTCAATTCACCATCTCACGGTTACCTGGGTTCGAGCCCCACGTCAGGCTCTGTGCTTACCATGTGTGGAGACTGCTTGGAATTCTCCCTCTCTCTCGGCCCCTCTCCTGCTTGCATTCTCTCTGTCTCTCTCAAAATAAACAAATAAACAAACAAACAAACTTAAAACAAAAAGTCACCATGAAAGAGGAAGAAGTTAGTGCCTGTCTTATAGGTTGAGAATTAGGGAACTGGTTCCAACTGCCTTTATTTATGTATTCTGATATAAATAAATCCCAGTCATCTGAGAGAATAATGAAGTGAAACATGTCATCTGGTGTAAACCTTTGGAGTGGCAAGTTAGATCTTTGGTTTAAATTTTTCTGGAAAGAAACTCACAAGTGACGGGAGGCCGCAGAACATGCATGGGCTCCATGTGGAGTCAGCCAGAAACAGAACCTGGTTCTGTGGGTTTCCGGTGTTGTGATCTGTAGTGGACCATCTTTCGGTGCCTGAACTTTCCTTTTCCACTGCCAAACGATAAGAAGAAGGATGGCTGCCTCTATAAAGTTGTGTGACTTCAATGAGATCATGTATATGAGGGCTCTATGTGGATGCTTACTGCTTTGCGGTTAATGAGCCGACCTGATCTGGAAAGTGCGACCCCAGTTTGTCCATTAATCTGACGCTGGAGCTGTGCGGTGGAGTGTGCAGCAATTAGCATAACCCCTGTGTTCATGTTTCTGCCTCCTGTGTCCTTTGTTCACCCCCCTCATCCAATGCATGTCTTTCTGACGCCTCCTCCGTGTCAGGCCAAGTTCTAATGCTGGAGGTGCAACGGGTCCGTGACCTGAAGGACTCTTGCCCTTGCGATGTTTACCTTCAGTGGGAGATGTGGAAAGCGAACAAGGAAACAGATGAGCAGACTAATCACAACCAGTGGAAGCACGACGAAGGAAGGAAATGGGACCGCCGACCTAATTCACGCTTTAGGAGATTGTTCTGGTAGCTGTGTGCAGACTGTCCTCCAGGGGGGGCAAAAGCAGAAACAGGAAGGCCATTGAAGAGTGTCTTGTCACCCAGCCAGGAGAAGAAGTTGGAGACAGAGGAGCTCAGGGCGATTTGGAGGTGGAAAGGGCTGGACTCAGTGTTGGGGGGTCCGGGGAAAGGAGGCTCAGCCCGCTCCCTGGGTTCCAGCTTGAGTGCCTGGGTGGACAGAGGTGCATTTATGGAGACTGGGAAACCTGAATGAAGAACAGGACTTTTGGGTTTGGGAGTGTAATTGAGAGCTCCATTTTGGATATTTATTTTTTTAAATGCTCATGATTCACCTAAGTGAATTTCTCAAGTGGCTAATGGGACACGCGAGCCTTCTGTTCATTCAGGAGACATTTACCAAGGGCCGGGCTAGGTGCCATGACTACAGAAGTGAAGGGCCCCACCTTAAGCAGCTGGGAGCCTTACTGACTAGAGACTCATCCTGAGCGACCACCGTCCAGGGATTTGAGTGTCGTGGCAGCTCTGTGCATGGGGCGCTGTGGGGACCAAAGCAGGGCACTGGGATCAGACTGGAGTCTGGGTCAGCAGAGGAGAGGCTGTAGTTGGAGGGGAGAGGCAGGCAGAGGTGCGATGATAAAGAGGCACAAAATAGCCAGATGTGGTTTCCAGATGGTTTGAGAGAAAGGGGTCCCAGATAATGCTGGAAAGGTGAGTAGGAGCCAGGTTACCAGCATCCAGAACTTCCGAGGGACGAAAAGATACCTTATAGCCAAGAACAAAGTGCCATTATTTTATATCTTTAACACAATTACCTAATCCTTTAACCACGTCTTTTGGTTCTAAGCATTAGTTTTCCTATACAAATTTGTACAAAAGACTTTTTTTTTTTTTTTTTTTTAGAATGGTGGGTTCTGTGGTTGAGGCACGTATTCTGTGCATCCTTAAAAACTTGAGGAATCTAATTCAGGGAGCTTATTTTGGAAAAGGTTATGGGGCCGAGGGAGCAGTGATCAGATTCTTCAGAACAAACAGAGAAGCAGTGTGTCCCTGAAATTTTACACAAACACCAGAAAATGCCACAGGAGGTGGTGGAAATTGTCTCTGTACAGTCATGCAACAGACTTGTCTCTAGTGAGAGCTTTTGGGTTTTCCTGGACTTCAAAGGAAGGATTTTTCAAGTTCACCTAGTTGAACCTGAGTTAAATAGTCTCTATTACAAGTTCCATGCAGCTTGCAGCTTCTTTTGGCAAACTGACCTGATGTTTGAGTTTAAGGGCTTCACAGTCAACTGGACTTTAGAAGCATGTAGCACTTTGTCTGCTCCCCCCACGTATCGCAAATGGGCGTGCTTCTTGATCCACCACCCTGAATGTTTGGGCTTCACCTCATGTCATTTTTGAGGGTGTAACCAACTGCCGTAAGACTTAATGGTTTCAGACAACAAGGATGTCTTCTTTCTCACGGTTGTGAGGGTGGCTGGTAGTTCTGCCACTCTCACCCTGGGTTACTCGTACGGCTGCATTCAGCCAGAAGATGAACCAGGGTGGAAGGTCCAAGGTGCCACATCCAGATCAGGCTACCAGCTCTGGCCTCCTGGCTGTCCTCCAGGTGCTGCTCAGTGACGGGTGGGCTGGACCAAGTGTGGTCTGGGTGTCTGCGAGGCCCCTTATGGCCCAGTCTTTGGGACAGGCAGCACGTCACTGCCATCATGTTCTATTGGCCAAAGCCATTCCCAAGGACAGCTCCAATACATGTGGCCCTAACACGTTGGATGAGTCACTGGGGGCCAATCTCATAACAACACACCAGACTCCTGAAACTACCTCAGAGGAAATACAGAAGGAGGCTCAGAGCCGCCATATGTGGTCGAGCACGAGACAGAGGCCATTGTGTTAGGTGAGGCTGCCCAAGAGTGTCTCCCTAGGTGATTTGTCTTCTTGCCAACCACAGATGAAATGTAACCTGCCTATAAGAATGGCCTAAGTATAATAATGTCTTGAGAACAAATTACCAGTTAATCTGCCCCAATACCACTCACTGCTGTACAATACATTTTCTTTGACCTAGTTATACTGTAGTCTGGAACACAGCACTATTAAGAGAGCATGACAGAATCAAAGTTATGTTTTAGTTGCAGGAGGAATCCAGTTGACCTAAAATGACTCTTCTCTTTTATATCTCTTTGCAATGTATGCTACAGTATTCCCAGGGAAGATCTTGTTTTCTTTCTCCTCCTTGAGTATTTGTCTAAGACATCCCTTCAGTATTTCCTTTTTTTCTTCCAATTCCCTATTTTCCCAAGTAGCAGGCTTTATTTGGGTCAAATTTGACCTACTTCAGTACAACCCGGGCAGTCCGAATACAGCTGTACTGGTTCTCCTTTCGGAAGCACACTGCAGCTCTTAGTGGAGACGTGAGCCGCTCATGTCACGGACTGACTCTCAGGAAATGAATAATGCACCCCGGAGGAAGAGGAAGATAACCTCCCACAGCCAGGGAGCAAGAGATCCACCTGTCTGTTTCTCACTGCAGAGGATGCATTTGTATCACTAGGAGTTTTTAGTTGCAAGCAACAGAAATCAACTCCAGCTAACTCAACCGGGAGGAGGGTTTATTGAAAGATATTACACAGGGCGCAGACTTTCTGAGAAGCCTGGAGAAGCAGGCTTGGTGGCTGTAGGTCAGGAGCCATGTCTAAAATCACACCACAGTGCTGATCCCACGAAGCAGTCACATCTTGGCTGGGGGATCCGGGCACTCCCCTTATTTTATCGACACCCTGACCCCAGATGCTGGATGCTACTGTAGCTATGGCTTCTGTCCCCCAAATGTGGATGAATATGTCCCCTGAGCCAGCTTCTTTGTGTCACCAGCTCATTAGTCAAAATCTGGGGTACATCTGATGGGTGAAGCTGGGACCATATGCCCCCCCCTCTAGATGCAAGGGAGACTGGGAAAGAGAGTGTCTAAGTTCTCAGTTCTTAGAGGGAAGATGGTCACTGCCTCTCACCAAGACTCATCATATGAGTACATTGGTTGAAGTCATGCTAGCAGCTGTCATGGTTAAGCCCCGCATCTCTGGCTGACACAGTAGATGCCTCTGTTGCACTCACATAGGGTCCGATCAGTGAGCGGAGCTGGTAGGGGTAGGGGGTGCTTCCCTTCTGCACCATCAAGGGTCCTGGCTAATAGAAGCTCTGCCTGTTCCCCAACGCATCACTTTTGAGGTCGCTCTGGGCTTCAATATCAAACTGGCAGACAGTGAAGGATTGCCTGGAAGACTGCTGTGGGACAGGTCTAAATCTGGAATATATCATTTGCTCCTACATCCTATTGCTTAGAAGTGACATAGCTGTAAGAGAAGTCAGGATATGTCTAGCTGAGTACCCAGGAGAAAAAGTAAAAACACTTGGTGAACAGTGAGCCAGTCTGGTGTATTGGGTAATTTTCCAAACATAAGACAGAGATTTAGATCCTGGGTAGCCCAAGAGAATAATTAAGGTCCATGGCACATTCTATTTCTGTTGGCTGGTACCATAGGGAATGATTGAAATCGATTAAATCAAGAATACAAATAAGGAAGCCACATTTTTCTATCCAACTCTTTTTGGCTCATGCATCCGAGAATAGAAGTAAATTCTTTTCTTGTTCTTACAGAAACAAGGTAGTGGTGCCTCTGCTGCTCTCAGGTTTATGAGTATTATTTGCATCTACCCAACCAGGGAGCCTCTCAGGAAACCATTCAAGACTTGACATTAATCATTGGCTTTAAATCAAAGTCAAGGTAACAGGTAATGCACTTTAGAAAGCCAACAGTGTGAGGGGCACCGTGTTCAAGATTTTTCAAAAGAAATGGCATCTATCAGACTTTAAGTCCCATTTAACCATCATTCAAGTAGGTGGACACAGAAAAAGGGAAAAGTGAGGGTTGATAATCTATTCAATCCGTTTCTGTTCTCCTTTAGCCATCCAGGTGACCCAGGCTGACGGGTTCACCCATTTCTGTTAGAAGGGGAGAAAAATGAAGGAGGAGTCACAGTGTTCCAAACAAAATAAGTCAGGTGACGTAAAGATACTGTCTGATGAGGGGAAGAACCAGGAGGAGGAGCCAAAAGAAAAAGGCACTGGAGGGAGTCTTTTAGGAGATGCATGTGAGCTCCGAGCTAGGGAGAGAGCACTGGCCTGTGAAGGTGACATCCACCCTCAGAATGGCCACAGTCCCATTGCTTCCTCCCACTTAATAGTGGGAAAGCCAGGCTCCAGAAGATGAATGCTATCTGCAGGCTCACAGCTAGTTAGTGCTGGAACTAGGCAAACCCCGTGGCTCTCTATCTCTTAACCAGAATGTCTCTTTCTGCCTGACCCTTTTACCTTCCTCTTTCCTTTTTCCTTTGGGATATTTGTTTGGATTTGCACTGTAATGCTTATTTAGTTTGTAAAACACTCAGTAAAGTGGGGTAGAATGCCTTCAATCGCTGGCACATCCTTTCAGAAGCTCCACATTATTTTTCTGGTTGCCAAAAAAAAAAGCAACTTAAAAACCCCACTTTATCTCAGGATATTTAACAGAGCATCACAAATGACTTGGCCTCTCCAATTTTTGACTCCATTATCAGAGCCTCCGTGTGATTTCTAAGTTCCTAGTGTCTTTCCAGCTCTGACAGCCCATCAGGTCAGGAGATGCAAAATACTTATACCATATGATACACTCGGGGGAAATTTGAACCTCTCCTCTCTGCTGGAGTCAGAGTATAAGTCTCTCCTAGGGAGCAGGTGCTGTTGGCGGGCATCCCAGGCTTGAGACCATGGCTGGTGTCAAGAGGGAGGATGAGCAGTTGTTGACTTCTTGCTAACACGGTGCCTCACAGGGGAGTTTGACACGCCTGAGCATTCATGCACCGGCTAGCGATAGGATTGGGCGTCAGAAACACCACCACAACAGTGAAGCAGAGTGGAGGGATTTCAGGCTAAGGGAAGAGGGGAGCTTGCTCTGATGGCAAGTGATAGAATCCCCAGGGCTGAGAGGATGGAACCCATGCTAGCACATCTAGAGTAACAGGAGAGGAGAGAGAACATATGGCCCAGATGCACGTAAGAGATGGGTCGACAGATGGAAGGATGGATGGAGTGGGGAAATACAGTTGGCCTGTATGAAGAGCCCACTTGAGGTGAGGGGTCATGATTTTCAAGAAAGACCTGTTGTAGTTGCTCGTGTTTTTTTTTTTTTTCCTAAGCCACATTCAGCTTCATGGGTGCAGGTATAGAACAGTAGAGTTGGCCTTCATCAGGACTGAGACTGAGTTGACTGAGTGCCAGAAAGTAAAACGAAGACAAGGAAACTGACAGTGTATGAAAGGGTGTGGCAATGTCTGCAGTGCCTGGCCATGTAATGCAGGCTAAGAGATAAACAGGCAAGGGTGGGAGAGGGGTGGGAAACAGGACCTGGTGAAGGGCTTTCTGGATCTCAGAAAGGTGTCAGAGTTGTAGAAGTTGTGATATTAGAGGAAAATAAGCTGGAGAGATAGGAGGTGGTTGCGGAAGAGTAGGATGTTTGAAACGAACATTCATCGAAGGCAAACAGTCTTTGGTGATTATAGTCTAAGATCACGGCCATGGAAGTGAGTGGCTGAGGTTGAGTGAATGCGATCATTAGAGGAGTGGGAGTCAGGGGCCAGGATACTGCAGTCTCAAGAGTGATTGGTCAGAAGTGTGCTGGAGAGTGACAGTGACCCCGAGCCAGAATCCCCACTCGAGGACTCGGAGTGACCTAGAGGGCCATGGAAGAAGGCAACGAAGGAGAATGGTGTGGGGTAGACAGGGACAGCACCACTGAGAAGCAAGAGGACATCCTCCACCTGCTCAGACCCAGGAGCGAGAGGAGTGCAGGAGAACAGTCATCCCCACTAGAGGGCAGGGAGAGCTAGCTTTCCAATAGGGCACGAAGGAGAAGAGAACATTCAGAGAAGTTGAGGAATAGACACTGAGTTCCCGAGGGCACAGCGAAAAGATCTCAAGAGTTTGTGGCCTGGGTGGGAGTTGGGTGGTAGTTAAGATCAGGTCAGAAAATGTGATTTACACAGTACTATGGAAATCAGGCTACGGGGGGGTCCTGGGTTCCCCATGGCAAATGACAGAAACTGTCGTAAAGACACATTCTCTCAAGGGTGATGAAGTGGATCCTATCATCTAAGACTGGGTCACATGCATGGGAAGTTTTGAGGCTGCTGAGATGAAATTTAGTTATGCGTGCAGCTTTCATTATCCTCATTAGTATAGGATTGCTACATTTTTATCACAGCAAGAGCCACATTTTTCCAGAAATCTTCTTATGGGGTGTCTTAGGAAATATTTAAGTGTCATTTGATAAAGTGGGTTTTTGGGAAGCCCTAGAAAAATGGTATTAGAAATACATGATGTTATGTGGACACTTACCTTTTCTATTAGTTGCCTAACTACAGTTTTCTGTCAAATTACTATTTTTTCAGTATTTCTTTATAATGAATGATATGGCATTTGAATATATTTTATATTTTGTATGCACATTCCCATGGTATCACATCCTTCTGGTGTTTGCTCATACAGTAGCTCATGCAAAACACAACCAATAGTTTAGATTACTCTGTCCTCTTATCTGGAGCAAAGTCGTGATGAAAATTATGTTTGTTTTTAGGTGTTTGTATGTATAGATCATGAATCTTGGGGATCAGGACGTTACCATGATGTGTAGACATGTGGCCACATGTGGTAGATGGTCAATAAATGTCTCCTGGTAATTAAAATCATAAGTGGTAATTGAAAAACCAAAGCTTATTTTCAGTATTCTTGCAAAATTGATATATGCAGCTCTTTATTCATGCAGGCTGTGAAATATTGTTTGAACCAATTTCTGCTAGATGGTGAGACTCTCAAAGGCTGAAACTCCTTGCCTTATTCATGGCCCTCCCCCCGTGTGTTGACTGGCTCACGTAGGATGCCCAATAAATATTGGTTGAGTGAGAAGGTAGAGGCAGTCTAAGCGTTCCTGAGCACGAGTTCTTTGCCAGATACCATACTAAGCACTTAAACTCTCAAGCTCAGTATATTCCAGAATATTTCTTATAATACCTCTATAAAGTCAGCAAGTGTTATTATCCCTATTTGAGACATTAAAAAATATTGGGAAGAATGAGGCTTCAGGCTTCATGGTCACCAATGGTAGAGGAGGGTAAGCATCCCTGGATGGGGATGTCCCCTAAGTAGGCCACACTGCCTTGGAGGGAAGGGAGGGAGGGAGGCAAGCAGGAAGGAAGGAAAGAATTTTTAAAAAATTCTCTCTGGTTGTTGAAACTTAAAAGTTTTACCTGAAAGGGGTCTTAAATATTAATATGGCATCACCACTGTTAGCAGCTCAGTTTCTGGAATGATCTACTGCCTTAGCAACTGTGAAACCCAGATGGCTCTTGCCGAATGAATGTAGAAAGCAAAGGCATAGTGATCAGGATGTAGCCACACATTACCATCAGATCTGGAAAACATCAGAAAATGGGATTTATGTTCCTGTTTGTGTGAGATGTTATCAGCCATCTCATAGTCTGGCTAACACCCCATAATCACTGGCCTGTGGGGACATTTTTAAAATATCTGTGTAACCTAATCTTATCTAAAGTTAATCCAACCCAAACCTTTCTCCTTAGTGGCGATGCCACAGAGAGCCATAGCTGTCCCACTAATCTTGAAACTCTCTAGAATTCTTTCTTCTCTATGGCAACATTCGGGTCATTAGCGAGTCCTTAGTTCTAACATCTACATGGCTCAAGTAATCTATTAAATCCCTTGGTTCCAAACTTTACCCCTAAAATAATAGGTTCTCCATTCAGAATTCCTAAACACATATTTTTCTTCATTTCAAATTATGTGACATGTGAGTGAGAGAGACAAAGCCATGCTTGTCTAGATAGCAAGTCTGGGAAGAAAAGAGGCTTTGCTGTTGAACATGAAAAGAGTCTGCATATTTAGAAAAAAAAATGTAATGTTTATTATATTTTTGAGAGAGAGACAGAGACAGAGCGTGAGCAGGGGTGGGGGTGGGGGGGCAGAGAGAGAGGGAGATACAGAACCCAAAGCAGATTCCAGGCTCTGAGCTGTCAGCACAGAGCCACGCAGGGCTCAAACCCACCAACCATGAGATCATGACATGAGTGAGAAGTCAGAGGCTCAACCGACTGAGCCACCCAGGGGCCCCCTGCATATTTTTTTTAAGTTTATTTATTTTGAAAGAGACAGAAGCAGTGCCAGCAGAGGAGGGGCAGAGAGAGAGAGAAACAGAGAATCTCAAGCAGGTTCCGCACTATCAGCGTGGAACCCGACGTGGGGCTCAAACCCACAACTGTGAGATCATGACCTGAGTGGAAATCAAGAGTCGGACACTTAACTGACTGAGCCACCTAGGCACACCGCGTTGTTTTAACGACGCTCAAAAATAAGTTTGTGGAATAAAAGTACAATAATACAACTCAGAATGAAATATGAATGAGAGAATGACTCTTACCTGTGTAAGGTCAAGTGCACTGGTGTCCTGTAAATGGGGCAAGAATGGAAGAAAAGCCATATCATTCACAGAGATCATGATTATGTATGTCAAGTTTTCTCATACCTGTGCTTCAAACCTGCCCAATATAAGTTACCATGTACACGAAGTGCTTTGGGGTGCATTTCATTTTCTCCTATAGGCCGGTAGGAAAAAAGTAAATTCAGAGAAACTTTTGCTCATAATCTGTTAAACCTTATTAGACAGTGTATGCTAAGGGGAAAATACGGATTTTAAATTCAAAAGGCCAGACCCTTCCACTGGAGAGGCTGCTTTGGAGACCCAGTGTTCTTATTTGTATAAAAAAGGAGAAATTACACCTGCATAGCCAGGTTGTGTGCCGTTAAGTGAGATGCTATCACTTTTCAATGTGATTAACATTACATAAGCAGATGATGTTTTGAAATCAAAATTCTCTGAGAGAAAACAGTGCTGCTTCATTGAAAGGTATTCCACTGCTTTTAAAATCCAGCTGGCCAGACAGGTCATAAGAAAAATTTTATCGGTATGGATCTGTCTTAAAACAAATTGAGTCTCCTTGGAATATAAAATGGTTACAGTAAAAACCTCTGTTGTGCCCACAAAATCAAACATGTATAAATTATTCTAACACATTTTCCCTGTACTGTACCCTGGGCCAATACACTTCTTCTAGATTCTCTGTGTGACCCTTGAAAGGTGGTCGACTGCAGTGCTGTCGAAGGCCTGGAATTGGGGACGAGGAGAGAAATTGTCCTGTAAAATAATACAGAGCTAAAACCCCTCAGTGTCTCAGGAGACCAATTCTACTCCTTGATTTCCTTCTGCTGTATGACCTTGGTCATGTCTCATATTCTATTTCTCCATCTTTAAGTTTGGATTCATTTCAAGGGGGTGATTATCAAATGGATGTGTGGCCATCATCAGGAAATGGGATGTATAATAAGTCAGCTTTATAAATAAACATGTTAATCATTGTAATGATTATTTCTTCCCAGACATTTAATCTGGTGAAGTCTAGCAGATATAGAAGCCTCCTCCTAGGGCAAATAGCTGGGGACAGATGTACCTTTAAGCTCCTGTTCCAGAATTCTGTCTGGGAGAATTAGCGTGGGGTGGAGGAGGGGCTGGAGGGGCATCTCCATGCCTTTCCCGAAAAAACAAACAAACCCCACTCTACGACTTACGTGAAAATGACAATAATTCACAAACTTTAAAATGCCTTCTCTTGTATTATTTCTTTGGGTCACATCACGGCCCTTGATATAACCCACTGGCGAGAGGCAATGATCGTTTAGATTTCCAGCCTTCATGTTGTGGATGCTCTCTCCCCCGTCGGCATCTCTGTCACTGTGTGTGTGACCCACTAACAGAAGCACACCGAGGAGGGTGCTTCTCCAAAGCTCAAGGACAGCTGGCTGGGGCCGAGCCCTGCCTCACACATCTTGCGTCTCCAACACACGACATGCATGCGTGAGGTCCAAACGTCAGTGGAAGGGATCTGCTCTGAGCTCAGCTTTTTTTTTTTTTAATTTTTTTTTAATGTTTATTTATTTTTGAGACAGAGAGAGACAGAGCATGAATGGGGGAGGGTCAGAGAGAGGGAGACACAGAATCCGAAACAGGCTCCAGGCTCTGAGCTGTCAGCACAGAGCCCGACGCGGGGCTCGAACTCACGAACCATGAGATCATAACCTGAGCCGAAGTCGGCCGCTCAACCGATTGAGTCACCCAGGCGCCCCTCTGAGCTCAGCTTTAACCATTTTCTGGTGTTCTCCTCCTTCTGTGGCCCTGGGCAATTCGGTAACGATCTTAACTACGACCTCTGAAGGGAATACAATTTATAAAATCCACACACACATCCCAGAGTGTGCGTCTGAAAGCCCACCTGCAGCTTGAATCAAAAGCCCTGGCTAAAACCTATGTCTGCCTAATTGTAGTCCACTCCATGGCCAGGGACTGATTCCATCCTGTCAGTCCCCTCCTGGTGGCCTCATTGCACACATACGTAAAACGCCGGCCCAGTGTCTGGCACGCAGGTCCAATGAAGGCAGTGGCCATATGAAAACACAGCACAAAGAAATGTCTAGCAAAGTTATTTTAAAACACTGTCACTGGATAGCCCTAAACATAATAATGATAATACACGCGGTTTTCTGGGGGAATCCAGTTAGTCGGATTCTTTGGGACAGCTGAGTGGTGTTTCTCAAAAGACTCCTATCAGATAAAGGAGGAAAACTGGAGGGCCAGGAGGCCCAATCTTTACAATATGTTGTGCATTTAGACTTTGCTGTGCATGTTGTAAAGCAAGCTGACATTTTCTTTCAGTGCAGCTTTCCCACTGCAGGGAACCGTTTTTTTGTTAATTTATTTATTTTAGAGAGACAGAGCACAAGTGGGTATGAGGAGAGGGAGAGAGAGAGATAGAGAGCGAGAAGGAGAATCCCAAGCAGGCTCTGCCCTGTCAGCATAGAGCCTGATGCAGGGATCAAGCTCACAAACCGTGAGATCACGACCTGAGCTGAAGTCAGACACTTAACCGTCTGAGCCACCCAGGCGCCCCTGCAGGGGACTGTTTTTAATGTGTCCCCTTCACATAGTAGCCGGGCCTCTCCTTCATTTCCTCTGACCTCCTGGTAAACAGCCTCTTCCTTAGCTCCTGTCCCCATCACTTTTCACCTGAATGGGACTGTGGGTAGCTGACTTCCCGGCCCCAGCCCCTTCTTTGCTCCCCCAAAGCTGCAGGGGAATCTTCCTTAACTGCAACTTTACTCGTGTTTTCCTGAGACTCAAAAGTCCCCACTGCCTGCCTGTTACCTACAAGATTAAGTTCATGCGTCTCCGTGAGAGTCAGGTTTCCACTCGAGCCGGCCTGCCCTGAGTCCTCTCTTCTGTGGCCCAGGCTTCCGGGCCTGGATGGCACCTTCCCCACAGGGTTCTCTGGAATGGAAGCGGGGACACTTTGGGTGGATTTTGGTTATCGGACCTTCTGTTTCAGCCAGCCATTCTCTTTAGCTTCCCGACCATTCCAAGAGGATGTCAGCTCTACCTCTAGCCTGGCTGGACCACCAAAGAGGGGGCCTGCGCAGACCGACCACACAGAATATCTCCATTCCTAGGCTTAAGTCACTGCTGCTCAGTCCACAATAATTTTCAGAACTGGGTGGAGAAAAACGATCCATAGCAAGGATTTCCTCAAAAGGATAAAGTTCTCCTGCTTTCAAGACTCTCCAAACTCTGCCCTTGAGAGACACGAGACCTCTAGAGAACCACATTCCTAACTAAGGTCGAATTGGTTCAGCCCCCTACAGAAATGCTTTCTCTTTGTTGTGCTTTGGCCATATTAGAACAGCTCGTACTTTCTGGGCAATTCTCTTAAGGATAGTGTTCACCATGTTGCACCATGTACCTTTTATTAGGGTCCTGGGAACATTCTCTTTCTGGTGTCTTCACTTGAAATAGCCAAGATCCTGCCAAGCAATTATTTTGTTGTTGTCTTAAGGACACAAGAAACTATTCAAGGTTTCTTCTACACTGTCTTCTAGAAAGCCCCAGGGAAGTCTGTGGCCTACCTTTAGTAAATATATAGGGTATCACAGAATGCAGCTAGGGTCTCTTGACATTATTCTCTCTGGCTTCATCATATTTTTTCTTGTCCCCCATTTTACTTAAATTTTATCATTTGCCATTGTTCTGTGCACGCCTTTTTAAATTAACTTCATTCCTTTCGGGAATTAAGTGTGAATAAATGAGCCAGGCCTGGCCTGTCGCTGGCAAACAGCGCTGAAAGGGGAGCAGCGCTTGCTCACTGGGGGAACCAGCAAAGGGAGGAAGGAAGGGTCAGTGGTCAGGAGAGCTGCCCGGTACGGCAGCAAGGGCTGCCCCACATTGTGGCCACATGCAGGAAATTGCTACATGCCCTCTGTGGCGAGACACCTGGGACCTTCTAGATACATTTTCAGTTCAAAAAATTAATTTCCACTGCTTTAATTAGGCATTCTCATCTATCAGCACTCAGGCTCTAAGACACTCTGATAATTTAAATTTAAAAATTATTTAATGAAGGCGTTCCTGTGTCCCACTGACTTAGACCATGAGAACATCACAACATAAAAGATGCCAAGGGTCAGTTTCAGTGGAAACACCAGACAGAAACGGCCAGCCAGGTCCTCCCTCACTGACACCAATGGTGTAGGTCACGGCGTAGGGGCAGTTGACTCTTGGTGTTCCCTTTGCAGGAAATGTGCTCCAAACCTGGTGAGCCTCTCGGAGGAGAATATATGGTCTTGCTTTGCATTTGAGCAGCAGAGTAGTGCATGTACAGGACGACTGGGTTTTTTTATTTTTGTATTCTTTTGCAATGTGATCCTGACTATGAATCTTTTGTTCCTAAAAGGAGGTGCAGAGGCCTACCTTAACTGAGTGTTTATCAAAAACCTTTGGCAATTAGGGTGTCCCTGTCGAGCAGCCGTCCCTCATGGCACACTGTTTCCTCAACTGTCTTTGTCAGTGCCGAGATGCACCCATGTTCCTCATGGTGTGGGACTTTACTACTCACATGATAGAAATCGAAACTCCTCATTTTATTGTGTGTGTATACACACACACACACACACACACACACACACACACACACTGAAACACACACACCTTCCAGTTTGTTTGATGTAAGGGGGAAAAACCCCTTACATTCAGCCCAATGTAAAGGGGGAAAAAAAAAACCCTTACATTCAGCTCAACATGGTAAATGCCAGACCTGGATGGAGAAGTATGGAGAAAGAAATTGTAAAGAAATGCAGATTTTTTAAGCATGTCATTTGACTAGTTTTGTTAACCTATTGGAGGTGAAAATTCTCCTTTATGCTTCTTCCTTGTGGAGTCTAAGCAATCTCACTTTGTTCACTGAAAGAGGGTTTCTTCCCGAATTACATTATTACTTGCAGAAAACCAGTGTTGTCCCTGTGCCATTTAGTAGGATGAGACATTTCCCACCCCCGGAGTCTAGTGCCTGCACGTCCAAGGGTCCCAGTGGGCGGATCAGTTAGGACACTGTGGCCATTAGTCACTCTGGAGGCCCCAGAGCATGCAGTGTGAATTACTCATTGCTGATAATTCATGTATGTATTTCTATACATCTGTACCAGAGGGAATAAAAGCTTTTTATTGCAGCATGAGCTAAGAGACCCTTGAAAGGTTTTAAAAAGGAGTGCTTTCAGCTAAAACCCAAAGCAGTGAGGTCTTGGGGAAAGACAAATGGAATCAAAGATGTGGGATCAGCCCTTCACTGTTACACTTCATGTAACACTGCCTGCTTGCTTTCCCCATCCTGATCTTGAGTTCTGTTTCATTGACTGTTATCCTAACAGTTCTGTATGTACATTATTACTTGAAGGTTGTAGTTTCCCATTTCTGACTTGTTATGACCATCTCATTTATGGGTTCTGTGGAGAGGCTTAGTACAAACATTGATTTTCTTTGTCTGCCAGACACGCAATATAATCTGCCGTGCATTTTCTCAATAGAGTTTCCCTTGCCTGTGCATGCAGTGACCTGGATAAAAATCTTCCCTTCATTTACCCATTCAGGCATTGCACCAACTACTCTGTCGGCACCTACTAAGTAGCAGGCACTGTAAATAATGATAAGGGATGTTGGAAAAAATGAATGGTATGGGAATGGATTTCAGGAAAGTGTTTATGTCTGAATTCAGTCTCAAAAGATGTGTAAAAGGATTCGGAGACTTACCCTTTTGGCCATGACTGAGTAACCAGTACTGGACTATACTTCCTGCCATAAACAATTATGAAACTAGGAAAAATATCTTAATCAACTGCTTTCAGATTTTGAACAGACAGTGCAAGCCTCTGATCAACAAGAGAAAGGAGAGACACAAGTAAGCTCCATAATTACCCTTGCTTTCTTCCTGGAGACCCTTTCTTATCTGTAGTATGGGGGTTGGGAGCAACACCCAAATAGAGTACAGTTGTCTTGCTGAGCTATGGAGGCAGAATCAGAGTTCTCAGCTGCTAAGGTAGCTGGGTTTTGTGGGTCAGAGTATCAGAAAGAAATGAATTTCACAAGGAAGGCACGGTAAAAATCTGTACAGGGATCCTCTTTAGTAATTGGATGAATATTAACCTGCTGACTGTTAGAGGCAAGTCCTGACAGAGAATAGTAACTGTGGAGGTCTGAACTAAATAGAAAACATGGAGGCTGTAAGGTGCCGAGATGTAGAAATACCAATCATCCAGCAGAGACACCTTACTGAACATCCCAGGAATTCAACCAAGACCCCAGAAAGACCAAGCTTTAGGAGTAGAGATATTAGCATCCCACAGGTCTACTCTAGACACTCTAAAAACAAGTTAAGAGACTCTTAAATACAGATAACAAACTGAGGGTTGCTGGTGGGGTGTTGGGTGGGGGAGATGCACTAAAGGGGTGAGGGGCATTAAGGAGGACACTTGTTGGGATGGGCACTGGGTGTTACATGTAAGTGATGAATCGCTAAATTCTATTCCTGAAATCGCTATTACACTATATGTTAACTAACTTGGATTTAAATTTTTAAAAAAGTTTCAAAAGGATCAAGCTGGCAGGCTGATGTGCAAATAAATTAACTACTTAACAGAACAAAACTCTGAAAAGACCAAAAAAAAAAAAAAAAAACCAAACAAACAAACAAAAGAAGTCCAGACTGTCAACACTATAGCATCAACAATATCCAGCATATAATAAAAGTTTCTAGATATGAAAATAAGCAGAAAAAGTGGTCCATAACCAGGAAAAGAAAACAATAAATAGAAACACACCCAAAGATGTTGGAGGTAACAGAAAAGAAGTTTCAAACAGATATTAATATGCTTAGGAATTCAGAGGAAAAATTATCATAATGAGTGAACTGATGGAGACTATCATAGGAAAGAGCCAGAAAGTCTAAAAATAAAATCCAATGTCTGAAATGAAAAATTCAGAGGATGGAAGAAAAGATCAATGAACTTGAAGACAATGCAATAGAAGCTGTCCAAACTGAGGCAAATAATAAAAGGTTAAAGAAAATAGAAACTCAGTGATCTATGGGGACAATATCAAGCATTCTAATATATGTGTAAAATTGGAATCCAAAAGGAAAAGTGATAAATAGGGGCAGAAAAAAATTGAAAAAATATTCTTCAGAAACTTTCAAAATTTGATGGAAAATATCAATCCATAAATCCCAGGAGCTCAGCACACCCCAAGCCAGATAAACACAAAGAAAACCAAACCTAAGCACATAATCCTCAGACTGGTGAAAATTAAAGAAAGAAAAATCAAAGAGCATCTGAGATTTTTCTATAATCATTTTGTCAAGATCATGAGAAAGTTTGAAAAACACTTTACAGACAGGGGAAAAGCATGTGAATTATTAAAATATCCTAAGAAGTAATGCAAGTCAGAACACAGTCCAATGATATTTTTTAAGGGCCAAAAGAAAACTATCAACCCAGAATTCTACAGCTAAGGAAAATATCCTTCAAAATTGAAGGCCAAATTTACATATTTCCAGAAAAACAAAAGTTGACATGATGACCAGCTAACCTCCACTGTAACAAATGTTAAAGGTAATCCTTCAGTTTGAAAGCAAATGATAACATAGAAAATCGATTCTACATAAAACAATGCAGATTGCCAGAAATGGCAAATATGTTAGCAAAGATGTTCTTTTCTTTTTAAAAACTTTACTGTTTAGAGCAGAATAATGACGGTCTATTATGGGGGTTAAATATACGTTAAAGTAAAATGTTTGACAACAATAATGTCAAGGACATGAAGGAGTCAATATACCATTTTAATAATCTCACAACATTACAGGAAGAGTGGTATGAAATCCATCTATTGCAGATTGCAAGAAGATGAAAATGCACATTGTAATCCCTAGCCAAAATAAAGATATTTTATAATGATTGAAGAGTCAATTGATCATGAAGATAAAACAGTCTCAAATGGCATACACCTAATAACAGAGGTTTAAGGAATAAAAACTAGGTGATTTAAAAAATAGTCGAACTGAAGGAAAATTAAAAACACCAGTATAAAAAATGTATGGGATACAACCAAAGCAATGTGTAGAGAAAAACTTACAGCTCTAAAGGTTTATAATAGCAAAGAAGAAAGGTTTAAATCAATGATCTAAGCAAGGAGTTGGCAAACTATGGCTATGAGCTTAGAATGGCTTTTATATTAAAGGGAGGGAGATGGAGAAGAGGGAAAGAAGAGAAAGAGAGGGGACGAGGAGGCAGCAGTAATATAGACCATATGTGGCCCCCAAATCTTAAAATATTTACTCTCTGACCTTTTGCAAAATACAAATTGGCAACTCCTAACCTACACTTTTACCTGAAGAAACTAGAAAAAGAAGATGAAATAAAACCCGAAGCAAATGAAAGAAGAAAATTAAAAAAAAAAATGAGAGCAGGAAATCTATGGATCATAAAATAAAGAAACAATGGAGGAAAATAATCATGAAATCAAATCTTGATTCTGAGGAAAAACCTATAAAATTGAAGAAAAAAAACTACCCAGACTGATCCAGAAAAAAAAAAAAAAAGATAAAACACAGATTATCAAGATCAGGAATTAAGGAGGGGACATTACTACAGATCTTAAAGCATTATAATAATAAGGACATTTTATAAATTTGACAAGTTAGGTGAAATTAAAAACTCATTGAAAAATATAACTTTCCAAATTTGACACCAGAAGAAACAGAAAATCTGAATAGACCTATATGTGCTAAAGCAATTGAATTCATAAGGAAAAACAAAACAAAACAAAAACAAAACATCTTGGCCACAGAGAGAACTCTAGAATCCCTGTCACCATTAATCATGCAAACTGTATTAAACTCTATTACACATGTAAGCAAGGATTATGACCAATATTGCCTTAACTCTTTCGGAAAATAGAAGAGAAAACACTTTCCAATTCATTTCATAAATTCCACATGTATACCAGACAAGGACATCACAGGGAAATAAACCTATAGGCCAATATACCTTGTGAATGTATATATGCAAAAATCCCCAACAAAATACTAGAAAACCACATCCAGCAATATATAAACCTGTCACGTTTCTCCCGGTAATGAAAGATTGGTTTAATATGTGGAAATTCATCAATAGGGTTTACCATATCAACAGAATAAACGGGAAAAACAGTAAAAGCGTTTGCTAGAATTAAATACCTATTTCTGATTTTAATATAAATTCTTAGATAACTGGAAATAGAAGAAGACTTTCTCCTTCTGACAAAGAGCGGTTATGAGAAACCTACAGCTAGTGTCCTTATGTAATGCTAAAAGACTGAATACTTGCCCCCTAAACTCACATTTATTTAACATTGTGCAGGAGGTTCCAGCCTATGCAATAAATGGCCAAAAATAGAATAAAGTCGTAAAGATTTTTAAACTCCCCAAAAGTGTTACCTACACTAACTGTCCCTGCTTTTTTCTCTCCCCTACTGTTGGCTCCAAGCAGGCATCCCCTCCCTCACTCATCACTACACCTACACCTCTCTTGCAGAGATAATCATTCACTTCTGTATGGCCAAATCTCACAGTTAATTCCCCAGGTAATTTGACCTATAAGCATCATTTAACATAGCTGATGTTCCCTCTTCCTTGAAACTCTTTTTTTCTTTTTTAACTTGCCTTTTGCTTCTTTCTGGTTTTCTTCTGACCTCACAGGCCACTTCTAGCCAATCATTTTTTTGGGAGAACCTCACCTCCCCAGCCTCTGAGTGGAATGCTCAGAGCTCAGCTCTCAGACCTGTCCTTTCTCCCAGATTACTTTAAATCGCCCCTATATCCTGATAATTCTCTCAGATGTTATGAATTTCTGCCAGAACCCTTCCCCTGAACTCCAGATTTCTTAATCCAACTGTCTACTTGACATCTCCATTTTGATTAATAGCGAACAGCTAAACTTCACATATGGAAGAAAAACTTCCTGATCTTCCCCTCAGCCCACCCAAAGGCTGCTCGCCCTGCAATCTTCTCCATCTCCGTGGACAGTCTTTTCACTTTTCACCTTGCTCAGGTCAGAAAACTTCACACCATTCTTCATGAATCTTTTCAACATCTCCCATCCAAATTGGTTTCCAAATCCTAACAGACTACCTTCAGAGAGATCCAGATGTGATCATTTCTCCATACTTTCCCCAATGGCCTTTATCCAAATCACCACTGTGTCATGTGTGTTAACTAACAGCCTCCTAACTGATGTCCTGGCTCCCACCCCTGCTTCTATAGTCCGTTCTCTGGATAGCAGCCAGCATGATCTCCTCCAACAGAAGTCAAACCACATTTCTCCTAAGCTAAAAACATCCAAGGGTTCTGAGGGACCACTCCGAGTAGGATCTTTCGGTTCCTGTTTTCTGGTTCCTATGATCCGTGCAACTACCAGAGTACTTGTAAAATACGCTAGCATGTATTCACAAAGTGTGCAGCTGGTTTTTTGAAGCTAGATGCAGGATATTCCATTTATTCCTGTTAGTTTTTCAGCATGTTAGTTTCAGTCCACCATCCTGTCTGCTAAGATCGTTTTAGGTCACAACTCTGCACTCCAGACAGTGCCAGTAACTTATGTCGTTGGCACACTGTGTATGTTCCCCTTTAAATCATTGACAAAAACGTTGAGCACCCCCCCCAACATCCATGCTCTCAGTCATGTGAGGTGAGGTGGCATGCGTGGTCTGCCCTTATGGTTAGGCAACGGAGCTCTTCCAGAAAAGAAGCAGGGAGCTTTCCATCCTGAAAAACACATCAGCATGCACTTACTTGCTCTCAGACATCTCCACCTGCCACCTTTGTTTAGCCTCCTCTCTGCTCAGCTGTGACCTGCAGGTTTCTGGTAAAGGTAACTCAAGAGTATAACTGTACTGCCTTTCAACTTGGTGTCCATGAGCACCGTGCAAGTCTGTCTCCTCTCTCTCTCTCTCTCTCTCTCTCTCTCTCTCACACACACACACACACACACACACACACACATGAATGGGGAGGAGCTGAGAATCCGAATGGATATGAATGAAGAAAAGAGTTAATGACAATGAGAATGGTGACTTATTTGGGAATTTAAGAATTAAACTATCCTCCTGATTCCCAGACTTTCTTCGGTGTCTTCCCCTCCAGGGAAGGCCGGGGAAAATCCATTGTGAACAAAGGTTAACCCAGTGACTCCTTGTATAACTTCCATCTTGTATGTGCTCTGCCAGGAACCTACTGCCAGCAGAGAGAGGTCGAGGCCATCATGGAAGGTGATGAGGACGACAGAGGCTGTTGCTGCTGTAAACCAGGCCACCTGCCGCACCTGTTGTCCTGCAATGCCGCATTCAACCTCCGCTGGCTCACCTGGGAGATCACACGAACACAGTACATCCTGGAGGGCTACAGCATCATAGACAACAACGCAGCCACCATGCTACAGGTTTTTGACCTGCGTAGGATCCTCATCCGATACTACATCAAGGTATCGCTGCTCTGGGCCCCGGGACACTTGTCTGAGTAATCATTCGGGGCTGGCTCAAGAGGCTCCCAGAGAGATTTGCAAAAGACTAGATGCTGCAGCTTCTCCTCATCTTCTGAATCTGAGACCCAGCTAGGTTTGGGAACCACTGGTTTTGCGAAAAATCCTCAAGGGCTTTGAGGTAACCTGGAGCTCACGCTTTGAGTCACATCCTAAGCGTGGCCACTAATAGACAGTTCCTTTCCTTCCCTAAATCTGTGTCTTCCTTTCTAACACAGCACAGCTACGGTGATGCTGGTGACGATAAATTGAAATGTCCTGGAAATATCACCAAACCTCAGCATTTACGTGCCACAAGTTACCGATTTAGATGTTCTGCAATTTCCACCCTAGAACCAGAATTATTTTTTGAGCCTAAAATAAAAACTCAAAAGTATGGGGCGCCTGGGTGGCGCAGTCAGTTAAGTGTCCGACTTCAGCCAGGTCACGATCTCTCGGTCCGGGAGTTCGAGCCCCGCGTCAGGCTCTGGGCTGATGGCTCAGAGCCTGGAGCCTGTTTCCGATTCTGTGTCTCCCTCTCTCTCTCTGCCCCTCCCCCATTCATGCTCTGTCTCTCTCTGTCCCAAAAATAAATCAACGTTGAAAAAAAAAAAAAAAAAAAATTTAAAAAAAAGTATAGCGAAATGATCCAGTTAGGATTAGTTATGACGGCCTTTCTTCCTCACTCGTTTGGGACTAATGACATAGTTTTCCTGTTGCTCTGGGGCCGCGTCTGCCTAACCCATATTCAACCTCAGAAAATGTGCCGGTTTGGAGTGAAGTGTCCTGGGAAACAAATATGAACCTTGAGCGAGGGTGCAGAGGGACAGTTGGGTCTAATGGGGGCAGTCTTTGCACGGGCTTCTGTTCAGAGGGAGCACTTTGCATGGTGGGAACCCTGGGTCCTGGTCCTCACAGGGGTCCACATTTTAATGGCATTTAAAACGAGGATGCTCATCCGTCTGAGATCCCAGACTCCCTGCCAGCTGAGGCTGTGAGAGGTGGCCCAGCAGAAATGAGGAAATACAAAGTAGGCAGATAACACAGGTGCCTGAAGCTTCAGGAGTCTCAACCAACTAAAAGAAAGACGTTTAGAAATTTGGAATAGCTACCGAGGAGAGCCCCACGTGTGCGTCAATACTGCTCAAGTTTACAGGAAATAGAAGACAGACTGTAAAGAGTTCAGAAGGTTAAATAATTCTTGAGTATCACACCCAAGGCAGGTGTAATGAGAAATGTTCGTGAGACCCTTTCCTGTGCGGAATATTCAAAACAGATTTAGTGGTTCGTATTCACCACCTTCATGTATGCCAAAGGGGTGCAGGAATTTACAGCCCTGCCTCATGCAAAACTGTGGCTGTTTTGCCCAGCCTTGCATACATCGGGGAAGATTTGGGAAAGCACATCAGGGATTGGTGACCTCCTGCCTCATGATTCCACGGTCTGCTCCCTTGGCCATTATAAACTGCGCTGCAAGACGTTTCATACAGAGTCAGCCCTGGGCAGACTCGGCGTCCCAACTGGGGGTAGATTTGGGGGGGTCACGAGATAACTGTGGCACGCTGGCACGAGAAGTGTGTTTCTGTCACACGTGAATGAAGAACGGAGGGGTTCTGTTCTGTGGGTCTGTTCCAGGAAGTCCTAGGGACCCAGGTTCCTTCCAGCTGCCAGCCCTACCATTTTAAGTGACTCCCCCGCTTCATGTTCCAAGAGGTAAGCCCCAGGCTCCAGTGGATGGAGGAGAGGACACAGGAAACGAAGACCAAGGGCATGCACCAGTGGTCCCCTCGAAATGCTCCTGGAAGCTGCCACATTACATTCCTGGTGTCTCCCAGGGGCCGGAAGGTTGTCCTGTGCCAGCAGTGAGGGGTTAGGAAAGTGCATTCTGAGCCGCCTTGAACCCAGAGAGAAACCATCTGGAACTTTCCACCGTTGTTTCCGGTAGAGTTTCCACACTGCCACCCATCTCCCCCTTTGCACACGCATTCCGGTACCCCCCGCCCCCACCCCTGCCAGACTTCCTCCTCCTGCCCTTCTCTCCTCATGCTCCCTGTGCTCACAGGCTCCCTTGGGGCCCTTGCCCGGCGTTCACTTCACCTGCATCTTCCGGCACCTCCCTCGGCACGGGAGCCACGCACACCTGACTCCTCTTTGGGTCCCCAGCCTTCGGTGTGGCGACCTGTGTGTTGAGGTATCCAGGGAATTTTTTGGACTGAATGAACAAAGGTCCCAGGTAATGTGGATCCGGGGTCCGGGCCATAGAGTCCGGGCGGATGAGATCCAGATGTGTTCAACACTGAGCCACATCTCTGTGAATCGGGAGCTCCCCATGAACAGCCTTCCCGTGAGTGAGACTTGTGGGCAGACCCAGCCGCACATGAGGGAGCCAGCAGGCCGCCACGAGTGAGAGAAGAGAGAGGGAAAGGATGAGGTGCCCTTTCAGGGTCTCCCCTCTCGGCTTTTCCAGAGGCCTTGGGGGCACCACTCCGGGACCTGCTTTTCGAGGCCCCCCTCCCTTGAGCTGGTAATTAGATTGATACTCACTTTCCTCTTCTCCTGCCTCCCAATCCCCCGTATGTTTTCTAAAATGACAGTTTACCAGTTTCCTGATAAACAAGTCCAGGATAATGTGAAAGCAGCCGAGGCTGAAGGAGCTCCCCCCGCCCCACCCCCGCCCAGAACCTGCCAGATAATACTTAGTTTGTGGGAAAACAATGCCCTTAACTCTGTTTTCCAAGAGGGGGGGGAGTGTGAGGTGGGTAGGAGAGGCACCCGGCGCATTGCTTCGTTACTGGCGGGGCGCTGCTCGCGAGCTGGGGCAGACCCCTGGCACCAGGCTCCCCGAGTAAGCTGGCTAATCAGAGACTTGCATGTCCTACCCAGAAATTCTGACTCCGTGGGCCTGGGGAGGGGCCCTAGCCCCCCTATTTTTAAACTCATTTCCCAAGTGATTTGATACACAACTAAGCTTGGGCACCACTACGGACATATTCGTGCTCAACAGAAACAGAATTCTCTTAAATTCCAAAATAGTGCTCAGGAGGGGCCCAGGTCGGGTGGCAGGTGGGTTAGTTCCCAGCAGCATCAACGGGCCTGTTCGTGCGGGGCTCTCTCTGCCTGCGGCACTCAGTGCTTGCCCGCCCTGTGCTGTGGGGTAGCTCAGAACTTGCCCCCGTCCCCCCGTGGAGCTAGTTAAAGAAAATCTCAGGGGTACCCAGTGGCTATCAGAACAGAAGAAACAGCATTTGAGGGTAAAAACCTTGGTTACTCGGCGAACAAGACTGCCTTTGTTATTCTGAATTGCTCAAAGTTTCAAGAGTTGGGTTTCATTCTTTTTGTCGTCATTATTGTTATTTTTATTGGGCAGGCAAATCAGAAAGGAAGAAAGGCGTGGAGTATTTCCATTACACAAAAGGATTTCTTTTTTTTTTTTTTAATCTCCTAATAAACTGGGTCAGTTCCCCCACCCTGTAGGAATATACTTGCAATCACTTCCTTCCTGACGACTGGAGGGTTTTCTCCGGTGCCTCCTCCAGCTCCCCTCCACTTATTTGTGTTGAAAACCCTCGGAGCAGTCAAGGAATCCGCTTTCTGCCAGGGCCTGGTTTTCCTGCTGCCAGTCTTTCCTGTCCAAGCCTTTCAGAAAGGAGATGCGCTTATCGCTGGCCTTGCAGAATGAGAAACGGAAGACCGCATGTGTGGGTCTGCCTGCCAGGGCCCCCTTCCTAGAACGAGCTGTCTGATAGAATATGCTGATCTACAATGAAAATGAGAAACCAGGAGAATCCCTGCTGGAGGAGCCAGATACGGTGGATGAATTCAGAAGAGGTCTCGCTTTCCACGTGGTTCTGTGCCGTCCATTCATTCTCCCTGTCCTCACTTACCGGGTCGACTTAGTGTTGTATCCGTTTCATCCTGACAGATTCGGAAGGATTTCACACTGTTCGTGGACTCTGTCTCCCCGACGGGATTTCTGCCTACGCGAAATGGAAATGGAGTATGGTTTGCCACCGTGGGGTGTGTTGTGTTTTCTCCGGGGCGAGGAGAGCGGGTTCCCCTCGTGCACTGGGGAGCCGAGCCGGGGCAGCACTGGGAAGTCAACACTGCAAGGTTCTGCCAGACCTGGAGGAGGAAGTTTCAACCTCTGGGATTCAGACTCCTCATTAACTATGCTGACTGCATCGGTCGAGGGGGTTATTTTCATTCCTCCCTAGAAATGAACGAAAAAGTAAACGCCCTCCAAGTTTTGTTTGTTGTTCCTATCTGGTACATGTGATTGGGACATATTGGGGAAAGACCAGACCAGATGTTTGCTAGAGCCAGATGTTCAGACGGACCCACTTTCTTCGTACCCTTTGTAACCGTCAGCTGAGACACCTTGCCTCTGGCCAGTCACAGAACCTCTTGTGCTTGTAACTTTGGGTCAGCTGTTTAAACCCCCCACGTTCATAAAAGCTTTAAATTATCCTGCCAGCAAGTCGGTCGTAGAAAACCCTCCAGATCCAGGGGCCTCTGGGTGGCTGTTGGTTAAGCGTCCAACTTCTGCTCGGGTCGTGATCTCAGGGTTCGTGAGTTCAAGCCCTGCTTGTGCTGACAGCTCAGAGCCTGGAGCCTGCTTCAGATTCTGTGTCTCCCTTTCTCTCTGTCCCCCGCCGGCTTGAACTCTGTCTCTCTGTCTCTCTCAAAAATAAACATTAAAAAAAAAAAAAAAACAACCCTCCAGATTCAGAACCAACATTTTTGAATATTGGAAGGCACTCTGGTGGCCGCCACAGACTCAGCGGTCTCCCGGCCCCACATGCCTTCTGTTCCCTCACCCCTACCCCTCACCCCTCACCTGGGCTGCTAGCACGGACTCCCTGAGCCTCAAGCCCCTGCATGGGTAAGTCCTAGATCCAAGGACTTATATGCCAAATAGAGGTTGTGTGCCAGGCCACGTGCTGAGTTCTTTACACTCATTGTCTTGTTTGAAATCTCCGAAAGATGAAGAGAAGCGGACTTTACCCCCGCCTCTGTCCTCTCTGCCTCCCACTCAGCCTCCTGTGGCCTCCTCCTTCTTCCTTCCCGCCCTGTCCCCTCCCTCCTTATACTGAAGGGGCTTCTCAAGGCTGACGGGGTTGTCCTGGGTGCAGCGCCGCAGGAACGATAGAGCGTGTGAACCGCGGACTTCCTTGTCCCCGCTCCACCACTTTGGCGTCGGGTGGGGGAGGCTTACAGAGAATATGCCCCTAAGAAGGCAGGCCACACGCCGTGAGCTGCACGCAGATTAGCCTTCCCGAAGTCCAGGCTGCCGTCGGTCCTAACAGCCGAGAACGGCTGAGTCCGGCCTTTGCCGTCATTTGGCCCGAATCCACGGACCCCATGCGTCCACCCACTCACCTGCTCAGACTCCTCAGATAACCTGAAACCGGACACTCGTCAGCAAGCTCCAACCTTGGTGCTCCGGATCTCGTGTCCCAGCCGAAGGGAGGGAAGAGCAGGAGAGAGGGCAGGAGCCTGCCTGGAAAAGTGTGTCTCTGCCCGCTCAGTCACGGGGGTCAAGCCACCTACGCCCTGGCCAGGTCCGGGCCATGTGGTTTCCTTTCTGCCCTCTCCCTTGGCAAGAATGTCTTTTTATAATCAGAGAGGGCCACGGGGTTTGGGGCCACGGGGGCGTGCATCGCTGCCTCTGTTGCACCAGACGCCGCCCTTCCCTGTTGCGGCGATTCCCAGGTGACATACAAGCCACGTTCCCGGGGCCGCCCCAGCCTCAGTGGCACTGAGTACCCCTTCCAGTTGCCTGCGATAATAAAGGGTACAGAAGGCTATAATGAAGGTATACTACCGCTGCTGCCGATGCACCCACATCCGAGTTGGATTTTCGTTTTCTCTGCGACTGTTTGACTTCTCCAGGCCGGGCGCTAGCCTTTCTGAAGGACGCATTCATTCGCAAACTGCAAGATGGCTTTCAGTAAAGCTGTGACTTAGAAGAAGAAAGCCCGAGGGTGGCATTTTCCCCAGTTGGGGTATTCCTCAGTGGAGTGTCTGATGGAGGGGAAAACACGGGTTATTTTGAAGGCATCACAGATGTCCACTGTCTGGGCACCCCGGATTACGTGTGCATGTGTGTTTCAACAGTTCTACATCATAAGTACTTTCCATAAGAGTTTTGTTGTTTTTGGGGGCGCCTGGGTGGCTCAGTCGGTTGAACATCTGATTTTGGTTCAGGTCATGATCTCGAGGTCTGTGAGTTCGAGGCCCATATCGGGCTCTCTGCTGACAGCTCTGAGCCTGGAGCCCGCTTCAGATTCTGTGTCTCCCTCTCTCTCTGCCCCTCCCCCGCCTCAAAAATCAATAAACATTAAAAAAAACGTTTTTTGAGAATTTTGTTGTTTTTGTTCATTAAACAGTCTTTAGCTGGGGTCTCGGGAGAGGGTCTGCCCCAGTGTCTTTCAGCAGGATCAGCCACCCGTGGCTTCCACAGGAGCCTGTGGCAACCCAAGGGTGTTCTTGTGTGTCTCTCTCTGAAGGGGTAGGGCTGGCTGTCATTCTTCCTCACCATGGAAATTCTGTTCTGGTACATTCTGTTAGCGTCCTGTTCTTCCCACTTCCCTCATCCCTGTGGTGACCCTTAAGACAGGACACTTTAGAATGTCTCAAGTAAGTCCTAAGCATTAAACCTGGCAGGAAATGCCATGAAACCAAGTATGTCTCATACTTCCCTGACATTGATTTACTTCATGAAATACAATAAATAAGAAGTCTTTGCGTCTTTCGAACGGCTCTAAGGGCTCAAAATCTTGCTTTCTGTCTGCAGAGCATCATATACTATATGGTAACGTCCCCCAAACTTCTCTTGTGGATCAAAAACGAATCACTTCTGAAGTCCCTGCAGCCTTTTGCGAAGTGGCATTACATTGAGCGTGACCTCGCAATGTTCAACATTAACACCGATGATGACTACGTCCCGTGTCTCCAGGGGATAACACGAGCCAGCTACTGTAACGTTTATCTAGAATGGATTCAGTACTGTGCGCGGAAAAGACAAGAGGTAGGTCCGGGAGGTGGGGGCTGGAGGTACTGAATTAAATTTAAAAAACAAGGAGCATTTATCAAGTCCGTCTCTTATACTGTATGGCAGACAGAACATTAGCATCTGGATAAATGTTTATTTAACACTTAGACAAAATTAAAAGGAAGAATTCACATACCACGTTCTCCAATAGAGGAGCCTTGAAGGTATATTTCTCTCTATACTGTGCTCAGGGTTAGCACCGTTTTAAGTGTCTGTCATAGCTTTGAAAGTCTGGAAACTTCTTTGTTTAGAGCTGCTTGTGGAGATTTCTGTACAAAGGATATCTCTGCTGAAATCCGGAGGATTTGCTGAACGTATTGAATTGTGGCCCTGCAACCGATCTGTTTAGCCATCAAGATGGCCCATCTCACTCCGCAGTCGTGTCTCTTGGGCATTATCGCCCACATGCCGAGGACACTTCCGGAGATGAATGCAGCCTCTCAGAAATGAAACCAAGGACAACAACAGCTTCTAGAAAGAAGAGGAGGAGGTTCGGCCAGGAGGAGGAGCTGGGGGAGGAGCAAGGGGAGGGAGTCAGTTGACTTTGCTTCCTGGGATTTGAAAAGCCGAATCCATGTGCTGTTGATAGAGACAGTAGATCCAAAATGAATACACCCTCCTTAGTAGTGATGAGGTATGCCAGCGGACGTGAGGGGACAAACCAAGTTACAACACTAACCCAGGTCCTCAACCTTTCCTCGAGTGATTAAAAACAGGGCGCGGAAGGAGCAGGTGGTAGAATCTGCCTTCCCAGGTGCAGCAGAGAGAATGTGTGCTCATATCTTAACCCTTGCTTAGCCTCTTCAGGTGGCTGAGGTGTGCAAAGAATCTGCGGGTATTCCGAGCTATCACCGCGGTGTTCCTCTTTCCTCATGTGGTTCCTGAAATTGTTTCATTTGCCCTGCAAAAAGATATTTCGGCTCTTTCTTCTGCCTCTTCCCCGCCTCTCTTTTTAAGCTGACTTTGGATGACCCCTTAAATCTAGTTGTTGATTGTGGACTTAATGGTCAGTTCAGTGGGCTCCTTGTTATAGGGAGAACAGAAAACCCTCACCTGCACGTGATAGACACGTCTTGCCCCTGCATTGGACGGCGCTAAGGTGGGCATTCATTTGAATGTAAGCCCTGACCCTCTTCTCCTGAAGCCATATTCAAAACTCCAGAGAATTAGGTCAACAGGCACATGTTAGCCCCATCTCTCCTCTAGAGTAGCTTCCTCATTTCAATTTTTTTTTTCCACATCCAAGCACGAGAGAAACTCTGCAGGAAGCAGAGAGTCCCCCAACCCTGAGGTATTCTAGTCAACTCGGTGACCACAATGGCTGACGGACAACACCCCTGACACTCGACCTTTATGATTCTGTGTCCTTGCCTATTGGAACCCGTGTGAGAGTTGAATTAACATCCTTGCTCTTTCAGCCTTCCAAGAACCTGGACAGCGATGAGGACTCCCCTCTAGTGACCCTGTCCTTTGCCCTGTGCATCCTGGGGAGGCGAGCTCTGGGAACGGCAGCTCACAACATGGCCCTCAGGTACCTGCAGAAACAGTACCGGCACCAATGGTGTTTCTGAGTGATTTTTGTCAATCATTTTCTTTATTTTAAAGTTACGGATAGTTCCTTCTGTAATAAATTCTGCTGGGTCCAAAAGAAGGCTTTCTTGAGCACTGTGACCTTTTGGAGTTCTGCATTTGGAAATGCCACTAATACAGAACAGCCAACACCCCAGGATTATGGGTACAGGGCCTTCTGTGTTACAAGCCATGGATTTGCTGAAAAGATGAAATGAAACCATTTATAGGAACTTCCTAGCCTGGTCTCTAGCAAAATTAATGCTTAATAAAAACGTCCGTTCCCTTTCCCCGTTTTTCCTGCAAAAGGAAATCATCACATCTGTGCTCCAGTGTAGACCGCACCCTGCCCTGTCTCTGCGGGGCTTTGATTAACTGGATGTCCCCTCAGCTGTGTTTTCAAACTCTGTTTCTACCAGATCTTCCTGCTCTGTTTGTAAATAGCTCAAGGTTCTCTCCTTTTTTAAAAAAAATGACCTAGGGGCGCCTGGGTGGCTCAGTCGGTTGAGCGTCCGACTTCAGCTCAGGTCGTGATCTCACAGTTCGTGGGTTCGAGCCCCGCATCAGGCTCTGTGTTAACCGTTTGCTCAGAGTCTGGAGCCTGCTTCAGATTCTGTGTCTCCTTCTCTCTCTGCCCCTTCCCTGCTCATGCTTTGTCTCACTCTATTGCTCAAAAAATAAATGTGAAAAAATTTTTAAAAATTGACCTATAATTGACATACATTATATTAGTTATATATATATATATATATATATATATACATATATATATATATATATATGTAATTGGAACCCAAAAGGGTTCTTTTGATATTCAGCTGGAGCGAGTGTAGACTGGATTACAAGCTTCTGAATGGCAAAAGCCACTCATGTATTGGTTTAACAACCTTCACAGCCTCTGCACTAAGTAAGTCGAGGGGGACTTGCTGACGGTTCCCGAATGCCCTTCTGCAGGGGACGGCTGTGAGCCCTTACCAGTGGAAAGTTCTGGAAGGGTGTCATCAGTTTCGGTGTGTGACTTGGTGAGGGGTGAAGTGGTATGGTGGGCACGTCTCCTCATTTCTCTCTGGACGCAGCAGCCTTGAGTCATGCACAGGAAAAGGTAAACACCGAGGTAGAGCTATTCTCACAACTCCCACATCTCTGAATTTTACGATGTTCTTCACAGGTGAGAAATGCTAACTGACCATTTTGGTGTGGAGTTAGAACTTGTTATAGGGAATACCCTGGGGAGGAGCTGACTGGCTTCTCCCGCCTGACTCAGCCTCATGCTGTAGACCCCGACAGTTTCCTCTGGGGTCGTCTGGGGCCAAATTTGATGATTGAAAGCCTAGCAGAAAGCTTGTGTGTGGGCTTCGTAAAACAGGATGATGTGGCTGCTGCAAGGGGCTCTTCGCTAAATAGAGAGTGTGGTTGGGGAAGGGCTTCAGAAGATTCTGGAATCACAAAATGCATCTTCAGATAGTCATAGCCTCCAGGCAGCTGATCTTCTGTTTGACCCATTTGAAGTCGGTTTAAAAAAATAATAATAATAAATTCCGAATTTTCTTTGCAAACTGCAAATAAAATGCCTCAAGGATTTATTCTTTTAGTTCCTCCCTAAGCTACTTTCAAAGACTTCTTCCATCTTGCTCTTTGTGTGACTTGTTCAGATATTCCCCATCCAGGTGTTTCTTGCTTGGTCTGCTTTATTTATTTCTTCCTTGATTGAAGCACCAGGCTCACCAGCTGCTTGTTTTAAACCCGGTTTTGATGGGATTTTCTTTGTTTCAAACAATTTCTCCTACTCCCGCATCAGCTCTGCTTATAGTGATGAGATAAATCTGGGAACCATATTCTCAGTACTCTGGGGGAAGATTGGATTATCTGGGACCAGTTCCTTTTACTAAGAGGTCCCCTACCATCGCCAAATCCTGCAGCATACTTCCAATGCCATCTCTGATGACTAAAGGCAACTGACACTCTGCCCTGGGCCAACGGCTTTGGGGGCCTGATGGCATTGAAGTTCTGACTTCATCGGGTGTGTCATGGGGAGTGGGGAGGGACGCAGTATGAGGGGAGGCTGGACCGTGGCAGGGCCCCCACCTCTACCTCAGCCGAACAGCTGTGCTCTACACTGTATATGCTAGAATCCAGTAAATGGTTTTTCTTGCCAAAAAAAAAAAAAAAAAAAGATTCCACAGCTCAAGAAAAATGTTTAAGTGTAATTTTTTATAGATAGAGTCAAATTGCTGTCCAGTAATGCTGCCCCAGTTTGTAATCCAGCCAAGAGCGTTTGGCCATATCCTCACTAATGCCGGATATTCAATCTTTAATTTTTCTGGTCTCCTGGGTGAAAAATTATCTCATTCTCATTTTAATTTGCATTTCCATTATTCATAGTGAGGGTAAGGATCATTTTACATATTTATTGGTGATGTATTTTTTTTCTGTCAATTTCCCACTGCCCATGTATATGCTTTACCCATTTTTATTAGGCTCTTAATGATATTTAGAAGGTATTCTCATATTAAGATATTAATATTTATTGGGGCACCTGGGTAGCTCAGTCGGTTAAGCATCCAACTCTTGGCTTCAGCCCAGGTCATGATCTCATGGTTCATGAGATCGAGCCCTAGCATCGGGCACATAGAGCCTGCTTGGGATTCTCTCTCTCTCCCTCTCTCTCTCTCTCTCTGCCTCTCCTCCTGCTCACACACATGTGCGCACTCTCTGAAAACAAATAAATAAATAAACATTAAAAAAAAACTTTAAGGGGTGCCTGGGTGGCTCAGTCGGTTAAGCATCTGACTCTTGATTTCAGCTCAGGTCATGATCTCACAGTTCATGGGATCAAACCCTGCATCAGGCTCCATGCTGACAGTGCAGGGCCTGCTTGAGATTCTCTCTCTCTCCCTCTCTCTCTCTCTCAAAATAAATAAACTTTTAAAAAAACTTTAAAAAGATATTTATATATGTTAAAAATATTTTCTATCAAGGTGCACTTGACTTATTTTTACCTACGGCACACTTTTTAAAAATTTTAATTTATAATTTCTGGATTTTGTGTCTTTCTTAAAATTGTTTTTTTTTTTTTTTACTTCCAGGATATAAAAATAGTATCCTCCATTTTCCTCTGATACTTGTATATTTTTACTTCTTTCCATTGAGTTTTTGCATCCTGTCAAGTCTTAGGATTTGATTTTACTCTTCCTACCTTGTTACATTTTTATGGATTCTGTCAGAGGATACGAGACTCCTGGGTCAGAGACAAAGGACTTTGCTTCTCATAGCGCAGCGGCAGCATGAGCATTAGTGTGTTACTTTCAGTTCCCCTTGCCCCCAAGGCCCACAGGGGTGATGCAGATCCTGTTTTCCCTGACCAGAGATGTTCATTGAGCTTAGGGAACCAGCCTTTTCTTAGCAGAAAAAGTTGTCATTTCATCCCTCAAGGATGCTCGCTGAAAACACAGCCCTGGGGAATGGCCTGGGCCAACAAGTAGTAGTATGTGTTGGAGAATGAGCCCCCTTGACTACTGGCTCACAACAAATTCACATATATTTTCATACATGATGAGAGATAGGGATCCATTTTCTTCCCCCAAATGGATAGCTGATAGTCCAATGCCATTTGCTAAGTAGTTTCTCATTAGTGATTTGGTCACTTAGTTAAAAACAGCACTAACTTAAAATACCACTTTTGCCGTATGCTACGTTCTACATTCCCAGTCATAGGTGGTATGCTTCTGGATTTACACTTCTGTTTAAAGTGATCAATCTCTCTAATAACAAAACCGTTTGGTTTACTAGAGTGATAGAAGTTTTGTTATCTGATAAGCCTAGTCCTCCTGTTTTTACTTTTTTCTTGCTGTTTTGTGGTGGATGCTATTCTCACTCAAGTTCTCCTCAGGTGAAATTCAGAATTACATTCTATAATAACCTCTGCTGGAATTTTGATGGATATTGTCTGGAATTTACAGATTGAGAAAGAAAATAAACAGTAGTCAGTAACATGGTGTATCTTTGTGATCATTCAGTTTTTTAAATGTCTTTTGGTAAAATTTTCTTTTTCTTTGAGATTTGTAATCTCTGGATGGATTATTTCTGGATATTTTATAGGTTTATTGTGATTAGGAATAGAATCTTTCCTGTCACATTTTTAATTGGTCACTGCTGATATACAGGAAAGTGATTTATCTTTTTTATTTAAAAACATTTTTTAATGTTTATTTTTTAAGAAAGACAGTGTGAGCGAGGGAGGGCCAGAGAGAGAGGGAGACACAGAATCTGAAGCAGGCTCCAGGTTCTGAGCTGACAGCACAGAGCCTGATGCAGGGCTCGAACTCACGAACCGTGAGATCATGACCTGAGCTGAAGTCGGGTGCTTAACCGACTGAGCCAGCCAGGTGCCCCAGTGATTTTTTTAAATTTGATCTTATTTTGGGTGCCTTTACTGAACTCTATTATAAACATAATATTCCAATTAATTCTCTTTGATTTTCTGGTGGAAAGACATATCTGCAAATAATGACAATTCTGGCATTCCCCCACCCCCCAATATTTATCCTCAATCCTTTTTCTTATTACATTGGCTGTGACCCCCCAGTGCAGTGTTCAAGTGGGCATCTGTGTTAGTTTCCTATTACTGCTATAACGAATTACCACCAACTTGGTGAGTTAAAGCAACAGAAGTTAATAATTACCCTACGGTTTTGGAGATCAAAAGTCCAAAATGGCGTTCGCTCGGCTACAGTCAGGATGTCTGCAGGGCTGTGTTCCTTCCGGAGGCTCTGAGGGGAGAATCCGTGGCCTATTCTAGAGGCTGCCCTTCCTCCATCTTTCCAGCTGGGAGTGCAGCATCTTTCAATCCCTCTCTGACTCCAACTCTACTTCACCTGCTTCCTCCTTTCACTCACAAGGATCCCTCTGAGTACATTGGGCTCACCCAGATAGTCCAGGATAATCTCCCCTTCCCAAAATTCTTAATTTAATCACATCTGCAAAATTTCCTTCCAGTGTTTAAGGTAACATATTCACGTGCTGCAGGTGGTAGGATATGGACATCTTTGGGGGCCCGTTATTCTGCCCACAACAGCATCCTTGCCTTAATCCAGATGTTTCAGGGAACGAGAGTAATATTTTAGCAGTAAAATGTAAGGTTTGTTGCAGGCTTCCAACTGACCATTTTAGCAAGCCAGGGAGTTTCCTCCTCTTCCTAGATTGCTAGATAAAGCTTTTATCGGGAAAGGATGCTGAATTATTTTAAAATGTGGGGTCAGGCATCAGATGATCTTCTTCTCCTTGAAACTATTAACGTAATGACTTACATTCATAGAGGTCTTCATGCTGAAATAGCCTGCAAATTCTAGGATAACCTCTATTTGGTCCTGATATATTATTCTTTTTATACAATTATGGGTTCAACTTGCTAATATTTTATTTACTATATAGTTACATGTACGTTCGAAGTGTGAGTGGCCCATGACCTTCATGTGTGCGTCTGAGCATGCACACAATATACTCTTGCATAATTTTTAAAAAATATTTTAAAAATGTCTTTGTTTTGAGAGAGACAGAGAGCATGAGTGGAGGAGGGACAGAGAGAGAGGGAGACGCAGAATCCGAAGCAGGCTCCAGGCCCCAAGCTGTCAGCACAGAGCCTGACGCGGGGCTCGAACCCACAAGCCGCAAGATCATGACCTGAGCCGAAGTCGGACCCTTAACCCACTGAGCCATCCAGGGGCCCCTCTTGCATAATTTTAAAATCAGGAATATTCCCTTAGGTGTACTTTATGCACAGGTCGTTCTCACATATTTAATGTTAAAGAGCTAACAGATGATTTTTGAACCCTGACGCCCCAGATGGGTCTTATACAGCAGCCTAGCATAAGTCACAAGCTCTACTTTATTTGATAGATTTAGTGGGGACATATTTTTGACTTTACAACAGTGACACAGCTCTGATGGACAGTCCTCGAGAAATAAAAATATATACATGCAAAGTTAGGGAGAATGACTAAATTGAGAATGATGCCTGGGAGAAGAGAAGCTCCATGGAGCGGGGCTGTCTGGAGGCCAGGCCCAGACATCCGGGGTGGGTGTGAGGATCCTAGAAGTGGGAGCCAGCATCCGGGTCTTGGCTGTGCCCTGAGTGACTTTGGACAAAACCCTTGCCCCCTCTCTGGTCGCCCTTCTGCCTGTGTCAGGTTTAACGTGGAGTCTGAGACCCCCTCCCCCTTTCCCCATTGACCTTCTTGGATCTGTCCTCCCTGAGACTGGACCCCTCCAATCACCACCCTTTACTGGGGGGCTCAGATCCCTGGGGGACTGGAGTTCCCTTCCTCACCTCCTTCTGGAAACTTAAGGGTATTTTTGCGCAAACTCCCACAGAGTTTGGGGGAAATCTAACAGGAAAGGGATAAACCTTCAGCTGTTTTCTTAGTCCCTCCACTCAGCTGCCATTAGTTTGGCTCTTAAAGAGCGAGGCCCCCCCTTTTCTCACTGGCATCCAGCAGTGAGGCTTTCTACCTATTGGAGGAGACTTTGGGGCTGAGAAGGGGCAATCCCAGCCAAACTGGGGTTTCATGTAGCCCCTTTGCAGCTGTTGGAGTCGTCCAAGGGCCTCCCCTCAGCTGGGTCTGGGAGGGCTCTAGGGGGCCAGGAGCTGTGTTGCCTGGGTTCTGTCCCCTCACTCTACATCAGGCACTTTATTGCTGGACCTTAGTGGGGTAGGCTTGCCCCTGCTCTTCCAGAGCCTGGAAGGGAAGACTGGAGGGCTTCCTGGAGGAGGCTGTGGAATGGGAGGGGTCGGGGGAGGAGAAAGAGGCCAGCAGCAAGCCTTTGCACATTGGGGTGGGGGCTGGGGACTGGCGAAACCTTAAATGAGAAGCTGAATACAAGCGAGCAAAGACCACAAAAAATACAGTGTCTTAAAATGTTGATGTGTTTTGGAGATAGAATGGGTTAGTGTGGAGGTTCCAAGTAAACCCTGGTAATTTTTTGAGATTTGGTGTTTGAGACCTATCTTCTTTGAAGAACTGGGTCTCCCACTGCAGAAAGGCACACATACATCAAAGGATGCCTTCACAGGAAGTCAAAATAGTTTCCCTGGCCCCAAGCTAAGAGATAGCTTGACGATGGTCTTCAAGTACATGGAAGGCGGCAAGTGGAGCCTGGCAGGTGCTCCGTTAATAGAGATAAAGGCGAAAAGATGGTGGCATTTTATAGCAGCACCATGTCTGCCTGAGGAAGAAATTGTACTGGCTCTTGGGAGCAGACTAGGGTTCCAAGAGGATAGAGAACCCCAAGATCAGCGTAGTCATGAAAAACAGTAGGCAAATAAGCCAGCCGTAGGTGCGCTATGTCAAGCCCTGTGCGGGAGGCCATTAAAATCGGGTCATCCAGCTGAAATCAGAATCTTGGAGCCTGTAGAAAACATGTAAGTTTGAAGCAGAGGAAAGAATTTATAGCCCAGAAAAAGAAGCAAGCATTCCTGGGACCTTAAACTGTAATACTGCTTGGGGAGGTCTTCTGCCCTGGCCTGGTGTATGGGTTCCACTCTGTGGTCAGCTTCGTAGCTTCTCTGATGGCTGGACTTCTTTAGGAGACACCCAGGTTCTCTGGTCCCCTGAGCCCCAAATCTCAAGATTACTTGGGCAGATCGATCAGAACATAGAACATAGACCCCAGGTCCCATCACAAACCACCCACTGAGGATCTCCAGGAACTGGGTCGGGACATCTCTGGTTGATTTTGAACAGCTGCCCTGTGGCTGACTCCTTGGGTCCTCGGGGCCAGGCTTGGGAAACACTGGCACGGGACAATGACAGTTGACCCCATCGACAGGGAGGCTGGAGGGAGCACAGAACTATTGGGTGTTCAAACGTCATGAAGTCAAATGTGTTTTTGAAAAGCTTCTCGTCAAAGCTTGCCTTTGACTTATTTCTCACTTGGGAATTACGATTCCACAATTTGTTTGGAATTTATTTGAAACAGCAACACTGGAGGCCGCACACTTGCTCTCCAGTTATTAGGCGGGATTCTGCGGTGTGAACATCCTTCTGTTTAGATCTGAAGCTTCTGCTGAAATGAGGATAATGGCAGCAGTGAACATTTACAGTGTGCTTGCTCTGTGTGTACTGGGGGCGGTGCTCAGCCCTTGACGCGAGTTTACGTCAAGTAAAAAGGCTTGACGGAGGATGAGGCAGTACGGTCATTGGCCCCATTTTACAGCTGGAAAAACCAACCCGCAGAGAAGTGACCGGCCTGGTGATTCACCACGGCGGAGTCTTGCCCAGTCTCCAGACTCCTGCTGCTGACACTGCTCTCTGCCACCGCTAATTCTGTCCCCTCTGCAGGAATCCCTCAGGTCGCCCCCATCCGTGTGGATGTTTCCCTGGGGCAGCTGGGCTACCCCATGGCACCCACCTTTCCCTCCTCACACCCCTGAGCTCCCCTTGTTGACGGCTTTTCCTCCGCAGGCCTGTGTTGTGGAGAGCTGCCGATGGGACTCACGGCCCCCGAAGCTCACTGTGGTCGGTGCTCAGGGTTGTGCCTCCCTCCGCGCCACCCCCTGCCCCGTCCTGCTGGCCCAGGGCCCTTTCCTGTGGGATTTGCCGCCACCTTGTGCTCAGTGCACCCCCACCCCCACCCCCATCCCGCGCTCTTGGACATGTCCCCTGTTTCGTTCAGGACTCAGGCATGGGTCCCAGAGGACAGATGAATGCGGGGCACTGGGGTGTATTTGTCCCCTCCCCCCACTGACACATGTCCACTGTCCTCAAACCATACTTGTGCACCCAGTCCCCCATGTGAAGAGATCCTAGCAAGCCCCCACCCGGCCCCCACATATACCTGGACAAGCTTGATCCTAAGGATAAACACAGAACGAAAGAGACGATAATGAGGACAAGGGACTTGCCAATAACAACAAGTATCAGAGCCAAAATTGAAGCTTAGGCATCCCTCCAGCCCTTCTGGGCCATATGCTGCCCCTCTGTGCAGTACCTGAACTCTAACTTTTTTTTTTTTATTAAATATTTATTTATTTCTTGGGAGACAGAGAGAGGAAGGGAAGAGAGAGAGAGGGAGACACAGAATCTGAAGCAGGCTCCAGGCTCTGAGCCGTCAGCACAGAGCCTGACACGGGGCTCGAACTCTCAACCAGATCAATGACCTGGGTCGAAGTCGGACACCCAACCGACTGAGCCACCCAGGCGCCCCTGTGTGGTACCTGAACTCTAAAACCAAGTAAGGCACGTTGGCCCTACCTGAGGGACACCACTGCTTTCTTTCGGAGTGCCCTTTACCAGGTGGGAGGTAGCTGGGATCCAAACCACGGGTTGGTTTGATTCCAGAGCCGGTAGACTAGCTTCCTGGGTAAAGAATCCATGAAGGAATTATAAATACGCCATTGATGCGGGGCGTGTGCTGAATGTATACACTAATTTAAACTTTTGAAAATGGCTGGTGACTACGTCAGGATGGTGAGGTGTGGGGGAGTACAGAGGTTAGTTCATTCGAACACACATCTTCCAGTTACACACTCTCAAAGCAAGTCTGGGTTTCTGGCCAGGTGGGTAGCTGGAGGGGAGCCGTGGCTTTGCTCCCACGCGTCCTCAGCGCGATGAGATGTTGAACATTTGTTCCCGCCTGCCTCTTTCTCATCCTTGCTGGCCTGTTTCCTCTTACAGAAGAGGGTTATAATAATCGAAATTGTGCAGGCATCCACGAAAATGAGACGAGATGATGGGATGAAAAGCGCTTAGTAATCCACAAACCGGCAGAAAAATGGAAATCGTCCCCATCTTTCTGTCTCACTGGGCAACTGGACCATGTTTGTTTGTTCTTGTCGGCGGGGGGGGAGGGGGGGGCGGAATCTTTAGCAGGAGAACGTGGCCAGGGGTGATGGAATCAGCCGTGATGCCAGTGCGTGTGGCCGAGTAGCACGGAGGGAAGAAAGCGCCCGTAAGGTGTGCTTTGCTCTCCGTGTGGACATACTCTCTGGGTCTGGAATACCGACCGAGGCAAACAGGCGGGGCTCCTTCCGCAGCCCCGTGACTAATCAGCAAGCATCGGAAGCCCAGCCTGCAAATCACACTTAATTGTTCGCATATGTTCTCCAAGCTCTCCGTTTATGGCGAAGGTACCAGAAGGCTCTTCGCCGTGCTGATCTGTAAACACATAGTGCAGGGGCCTGTTTGGAAATGGGCTCAAGTGAACAAATCAGTCGTTGTTCTGGGGAGCCCACTGTGAGTCCTGCAGAAACGACCCCAGCCTTAAAGCCGTCTCCCTCCCAGTGCTAAAATGCATCAAAGCTGGATCCCAGATAATGACCCCATTGTCCAAAACTGAAAATCCGCAAACTCCAGTGGTCCTCTGTTTCCCCGAGAGAGCAGCCCTCTCGGCTCAGCAGAGGTACTGTGAGCGTCTGGGCCGCGTGGTTCCTTCTTGTGGGGACCAGCCCGTGCCTCGTGGCCGTGAACCTGCCTGACTTCTTCCCACGAGACACCACAGCACGCCAGCACCCCCGACCCGGCTGTAACACACGAGGACGTCTCCAGATGTCCCCCAGGGGCCCAGATTGCCTGCAGTTGAGAACCAGTGAACGAGGGTGCAGGTGAGAGCTGGGCTGGTCCAGTCAGTGTGAGCAAAAGTGGGGCTTAGAGGGGAGGATAAAGGAACTTCGGGCTAGAGCAGAGCCAAGAGGATGCCTCTGTGAATAAAGAAAGCCGAGTTCCAAGACGGTGCAAACAGCCTTTGCTGCAACTGGCCATCCTCAAATTGTCCTTGTAAGGCGATGGCGGAGGATGCTGAAATGGGCTGGACCACTTAAAGCGTAAGCCTTGGGCCCTGCGTGAGGTAGAGTATCAGCAGTGAGGACAACAGGAGTTTGGACGAGCAGAAGATCACTGAGACCCAGCCTTGCAGTTGCTGGCGTCTGCTGGGATGGCAGAGTCCCTGTGAGGCAGAGGCTGGGACATCTGCGCACGTTGGCACACACACGTGCATGAATGCACACGTAGTGAAGACGGCAAGCTCGTTACTCTAGTCCCCGCCCTGCGGAGCGGGGATCGAGCCCTGCCGGAGAGTGGCTCAGGGCCAAGCGGGAAGCGGTGCAGACCCGGCCCCTCTGATGGAGTCAGGTGCAGGGGCAGGACCAGACATTTGCTCTCGGGTCGAGAGGTATGGTGTTACAACCTCAGCCACATATACAGGTCTTTTCCATTAAAAAGAAGCTGTGCTCAGGTACCAGCTACTCGCCGTCGTGAGAAGGAATAATATTTTTCTAGTGGGGTTTCTATTGAGATTTTGGCATGTCTTTAGGGCCACGGAAGCTGGTGCTTTATGTTGGCACCACGGCCTTGGTTGTGTGCGTGTGGGTGCGCTTCTTTAACACACGGCCATACACGTGTCAGGTTTCTTCTGGAACCTGTTCTGACCTGTCCCCGGCCTCACCCCACACAGCTGGACACAGCAACCCCCGAGCTGGCGATTGCCCGGCCAACAGATTCTGTGACAGGACAGGATGATCCCAGGTGGGGTGGGGTGGGGGGGAGGACCACAGGGGGATGGGGGTGGGGGTGGCTGTTTATCCCCATGAAGGTCAACCTTGACTGTCTACTCCAGCTGTTGGCCTGGCGGCGGGGCGGGGGCTCGTCATCTCTCAGCGGAATCTGAAAAAGACAAAGCCCTATGACGGTCCAAATCAGAAACATGCTGCAGGCCTCCTGGAGACCTCGCGCTCTCTGCCCCCTCCCCCGAAAGCCCTCCCCCCGCTCGATACATCCCTCTGCCTCCCTCCCCTTCATTCTCTGGAGGATAAAAGGCAGGTAATGAAACACCTTTCTTTTAGGATGCCTTTACCTTTAAGGTGCGAGGGATAAGACCCCCCAATCCAGGGAAATGCCAGTTCAGGCTTTGCCTTCTGCATTGAGAATCACTGGAAAAGAACAGCCTTACGTGCCACAGTGTCATTTTTCTCCAAAAAGAGAAATGACGAGTAAAGCATCTGTTGTTGGGGGCCTTCCCGCTTTCCGTCCTGATAAGTAAGCAGCCTGTGGCTGCCATGTACATGCTCCGGGAAACAAGACGCTGGCGCCTTGAACTCCCTGCTCTGCTCTTTTCTCTGCAGACGCTGCTCTGGGTGTCTGGGCGAGCCCCGTAATCTTCCTTTGCCGCCACCCCCATCCCTGCGTCTGGAGGAGTGTTTTCTCTTCCCGGGTGTGTAGGCAGCCTCTCCGGGATAAAACCCACCCGTGTTCTGGCATCTAGCTGTTCCTTTGCAGGGCTTAGCTCTCATCTGGTGACGGGGGCATTTTCGGCGGTTTTCAGCTGAGAGCAGATAGTACTCGTCGCTGTAAAACTTGTGCTCGGCCCTGCCGTCCTGTGCCTCCCCCATCGGTGCCTCCCAGGTGGCCACTGAGCCCACAGCCCCGGGGAAGTCTTTGTTCTGTGAAGGGAGAGCTTTTCGGGAAGGCTTGCCTCCTGGAACTCTTTCTGGAAGGTTCTGGGCTCCTCCAAGCCACAGCACCCCAAGCCCCCACCTGCCTAGACCCTGGCTGCTTCCGTTTCCCACAGTCTGCTCTGACTCGAAGCCACGGCGTCCCTCTCAAGAGGGTTCCAGAAGGAAATTAATGCGAGCGGTACATTTTGCAACGAAATGCTAAAATAGCAATCAGTGCAACTATTTCCCTGACGTGCAGGTCTAATGTGCTGCGTTGAATCAAAAGTCTTGCTCAGTGAGCCAACTCATTAAATCCTTATGAGCGGCCATCCTCAGAGATTTTCCTTCTCACACATTCTCCTGCTCATTCTGTCCCAGTTCAGCCCTATCAGGACTGCTGTTTCTTGTACTTGCCTCATAACTACCTCTCAGGGATGTGAGAGGCCAGGGTCTTTCGCGGTGGCTGTGATGGAGGATGTGAGTGGAAATAAAGGAGAGAGGAAGAACACCTCTTCCTGTCCCCATTATGTGGGATCCATCGCCTTTCCCAAACCCGGGTTCCTGACGTTCATCCAAGACGTAAAGGACCCAGACCATGAAAGATTTCCCTTGGGCAAGCCATGTGTTCTGGGTCCAGGCAATGCTCAATTATGTGCAGGAAATGGAAGCAGAGCAGGAAAAGCTCAGAAACGTGAAAACCTGGATAATCCTGAAAAACCCTTTGGCCTTTCATTCTAACCCTCCCCCGTATTCCATTTCCAGCAGCCATTCACAAAAGGGCGTGCCTGGGGAACGGAAGTGCTCAGACAATCCAAATGACCGATTCGGGATTCCGACGGGTGTTGTTGCTTTCTCTGCATCCTGTGGTAGAATCCAGTTTTTATTATGAGTGACCTAACCTGGAGGAGACCTTGAGAAACGCAAAGGAGAATGGTCCCCAGGTGGCCCTGTCAGTCACCCCCCGAGAAGGTCACCGCTGGGCCTCCTGGAATAGAGCACCTGCATGTGGGGGCTCGCGGTGACCACGGCCTGCACCGTCACACTCAGACATCAAGCACGAGTGGCTTGGGGTGGCTCCCACAGCTACTGAGGCTGACCACGACCCTGGCTATCGGGGTGGGGGTGCGGGTCTGGGTGCAGGCTCTGGCCGGGCAGTGGTACACTCTGGGCTGCTCAGGCTTTTAAAGGCTGGAAGGTCCTTCTTGGCGTGACAGATGGGGGGCTTGGACCTTGCTCAAAGCGACAGGTTTCTGAACACTGTTCAGTGGGAACAAACAGTAATTTGGACTTTGCTTTTCAGCCTGGACTCTTTCCTGTATGGCCTTCACACCCTCTTCAAAGGTGACTTTAGAATAACAGCACGAGACGAGTGGGTATTTGCCGACATGGACCTTCTGCATAAAGTTGTCGCCCCGGCCATCAGGATGTCCCTGAAGCTTCACCAGGTAAAAACCAAAACAACAATCCATTTTTTATAAAAGGATAAGCCTGAAACATGATGGGGGACAAAGCCTTTTTCAAAAACATAGTCCTTTTCTTGGCATGACGTTTGTGAGCGGGCGTGTAACTAAGCATCGAGGCCGTCCAGATATTCTTGACCTCAGCGGTGGTGACTGGTCTGCAAGAGCTGCTGGGGGGTGGTGATGTCCCGCTAGGACAGAGAAGGGGAGCTGGCCACCGAAAATGACATCTCAGAAGTACCCAAACTGTATTGCAAAGGCAGAGAAACCTAAGGCTGAAAGCTGTTTCCCTAGGCACGTTCCAGCGGTTAGGACAATGGGACGAGGACGTGTCCTCTACCCCGTCAGGATTCGGAAGGAGTGTGGGAAGAGAGTCCACGTGGAGTGGACTTGGCCCTTCGGGTCACCGGCCGAGTCGCCATGTGGTCACTCACCCACGGATCAGCTCGCTGGTCTTCCCCGAGCCCGCACATGGACCTCTTTCCCCCCCAGGACCAGTTCACTTGCCCCGATGAATATGAAGACCCAGGGGTCCTCTATGAGGCCATCCAGTCCTTTGAGAAGAAAGTCGTGATCTGCCACGAGGGCGACCCGGCCTGGAGAGGCGCCGTGCTGTCCAACAAGGAGGAGCTGCTCACCCTGCGTCACGTGGTGGACGAGGGCACTGACGAGTACAAGGTCATCATGCTCCACAGGACCTTTCTGAGCTTCAAGGTGATCAAGGTACAGTGTTCCTACCTCCCGGCTGGCACCAGCGGTCACGTCTCAGGGACACAGTCTCGGAGGAGCGGAGGTGGGCAAAGGGGCCAGGGTCCCTCGAGCCTGTGAGAACCAGTGTGTCCACAAGGGCTTTGGCGAGGAGTCCTGGTAGACACGCGTGTAGATGAGGGTCAGGATCTGCCTTGTTTTTAAACACTTTTCTAGTTCGCCAAAGTTCCAGAACTTTCTGTAATAACCTATCCCTGGACCTGGGGGCTTTCTTACCAGTGTTTCTTTTCTTCGTATAGCCTCGAACCACTGGACCAAAGCAACAGCTTTCTTATTCGCCCTGTTTCCCCATGAAAGTGGCATCATACCCATCTTACAGGACTGCCCGCGGCTCCGGCTTGACTGTGAAAACAGCTTTAGGCCAAAGTCCTGTGGTCACAGATACTCAGACCCATAGCCCCGGTCGCTCTCCGTAGGTTAAAATCAACAGACTGAAAACACATGCCACCATCTGCTTTTCTCTCCGTTCCTTCCCCCACCTGCAGGTTAACAAAGAATGTGTCCGCGGCCTCTGGGCCGGGCAGCAGCAAGAGCTCATATTCCTTCGCAACCGCAACCCGGAGCGCGGAAGCATCCAGAACAACAAGCAGGTCCTCCGAAACTTGATTAACTCCTCCTGTGACCAGCCCCTGGGGTACCCCATGTACGTCTCCCCACTAACCACGTCCTATCTAGGGACCCACAGGCAGCTGCAGAGCGTCTGGAGCGGCCCCGTCACTTTGGACGGCATCAGGATGTGGTTCCGAACCAAGTGGTTAAGGTAGGTCTTTACCACCAAGGCCTTCATCCAGACGTTGGCGGGGGGGTGGGGGGGGAGCTCCCCCACTTCTGGTTAGAGTTTCACTGTTGTGTGATTAAAACCGCTATTCCCGTGTGGCCTAACAGATCATTTGTTTCCCTGAGCAGTCTTGGATGACAAATCAGGGAAACCTCACGCAGATGAGAATCTGTGTCCCTCGCACTTGCTGAGGCTGAGGTCTGGCTGGCGTTCGTGCACGGCGTTCACGCACAGCGTTTGTGCAGGGCATTCGTCACAGCGTTCATAAACTGCGTTCGTGCACAGGGTTCGCGCACGGCGTTCGCGCGCAGCGTTCGTGCACGGCGATCACGCAGAGCATTTTTACGCAGTGTTCGTAAACAACGTTCGGGCACAGCACTCATGCACAGAGTTCGTGCACAGTGCCCGCGCAGAGCGGCACGGGTTATGGGTCTGCAGGAGTAGCTGTTGTACATCTGTTACGGGGCCAGGGCCTGAACTCCCCAGCACACGGCTTCCAACCAATAAACCTTTCTGCTTGGGATAATGTCTCTGGTTAGCTGGGATGAATTCTAGGCGGTTTGGCCCAAGTATGGCAGAGCTCCAGATCTCAGGCCTCGAAGCCCAGGGTTCTTTCAGAAGGTCAAGGCTGCAGCATGTGGATCCCGATGTGTCATTCATTTCTCAGGCACTGGCATTTGGGGAGCAGACCCCTCCCCCGCTCCCCTGCATCCCAAGTGTGGTGCTCACCTGTAGAGTGTGGTCTTTTTTAATCCTGATTTCCACAGGGGTGTGGTGGGGCACTGGAGGGGGGGGGCGGGTAGAAATGTCTGGTGAGGGCCCTGGAAGTCCCTCTCCCCCGACAGGATGCGGAAGGGCTGTAACGCCGGCCAGCATGGTACAGGCAACATCGAAGACGTGGATGGGAGGGCTGCCCCGTCCGCAGGAGGCGGCCACGCTCCAGGCGGCGAGAGCCAGGAGAGCAGCACGGAGCAGCCCAGAAAAGATGGGACCCACCACTGGTCACCGCACGAAGGGACACAGAGGACAGGTGGGTGCAGTGGGCCTCACGGTTACTGATCAAGGCTCCTCTGGTCCCCGTGACCGACACCACGGGTTATGCTGTCATTCTAGCCTCGGAGAACTCCTTCTTACAAGAAGAAAAAATCAGGATTGGGCCACAGGATGCCCTAAATTTACTGACTCTTGAAGGTTCTACCCAGGAAAACCTCTGGTAGACTCAGCTTTTTTTTTTTTAAGTTCATTTATTTATTTTGAGAGAGCACACAAGTTGGGGAGGGGCAGAGAGAGAGGGAGGGAGGGAATCCCAAACAGGTTTCACACTGTCAGCAAGAGCCCAACAAGGGGCTCGAACTCACAAACCGTGAGATCATGACCTGAGCCGAAATCAAGAGTTAGATGCTTAACCGACAGAGCCACCCAGACGCCCCTATTAGAACTCAACTTTTATCCTTTATCCATATCCTATCACCTTAGCCAGCCATCTGTCTGTCCATCTGTCCCCCCCCTTACTCACTTGGTGGCCATCGGATCGTGTGCCTACTGTGTGTGGCTGTGCTGTAGCTACCGATCCAGGCTGGCATGTGCCTCCTTCCAGGAGTGGACCCTTATTCCTCTCTGCATCTGTGGGGTGCACAGACAGGCCTCCTGCCCCCCCTTTCCTGCTTCTCTCTGGTTCCTGCCTCCACCCCCCCCACCCCACCCCCACCCCCCCCCCCCCCCGCCACATACACCTGCCATTTCAGAGGACAAGAAACGAGGCGGAAAAGGGTGCCGGCAGACCTGATGGACGAGGTGCACTGGTCCATGCCTGGGGAGAGTTTAAAGTTTAGAATCGCTTTGCAACTGATGCCCACCTAGTGAGGCTCACCCAGGTGGATGAGGTCCTGAAGCCCGCTCCCCTGGGGAGAGGGTAGGAGAGGCGGCACCGAGGGCTCGAGAGGACACGCCAGGTGGCTTCAGGACGGGCAGCTGCTGTGTCCTAGCTCCTGCCCACACATCGGTGCTCGGCTTTGCCCTTCACAACTTGTTAAGCTGTTACACCGTTTGGCCTTGGCGCTTCCTTACCATCCAGAAGCCTTCGCTAAACACCTCTCTGTGCATGTCCCACAGGCCAGCTCTGTACGGAGGGAGTTAGCAAGGGACGGTCCCTGCCTCCTGGAAGTGCCCCAAGCAAGGCTGAGGATTTGACTGAAACAGTGAGGGTTTACAAAAACACAGGCAAGGTGGTAGGTAGATAGATGATAGGAAGGAATGAAGGAGGAAGAAGAAAGAAAAAGAAAGAAAGAAAGAAGAAAGAAAGAAAGAAAAAGAAAAAGAAGGAAGGAAAGAAAGAAAGAAGAAAGAAAGAAAGAAAGAAAATAGTATAATACATATAGGGAGGGACACCTGAGTGTCTTAGTCAGTTAAGCGTCCAGCTCTTGATTTCAGCTCAGATCATGATCTCAGGGTTCATGAGTTCAAGCCCCGCTTTGGGCTCTGCACTGATGGTTAGGCACCTGCTTGGGATTCTCTCTCACCCTCTCTCTCTCTGCCCCTCCCCTGCTTGTGCGCTCTCTTTCTCAAAATAAATAAACTTAAAAAAAATACACATACATAGGGAGGGGCGGGGGGAGAGATGACAGATGGATAAGCCCAAGAGACGGAAAGGTAGAAGATGGAAGGAAGAAGATGGGGAGAGAGAGGGAGATGGGTGGATAGGCAGAGTGGCTGGCGTTAGCTGCTCAGAGGGGACAGAACCCCCTGCCCCTTGACTGAAGCCATCCTCCCTGAACGCTGAGTGAGCGGTGCCCCTGCCCGGCCTGAGGCCTCAGTGTGTGGCTCGCTCTCAGGCTGGGACTTTCTTACTGCTTGGCTGACCCTTGTTGTTACTGAATGAGGAATGTTAAGGTTCAAGATCACCGAAGCGATTTTCCAGATGGGAACGTGCAAGGTGGCTTCCACATGGAGAAGAGGCTGCGTGTTTGTCCAGGTGGCTCGTCTGCAGCGGAGAAAGTCTGGGGCCGGGGGATCTGGCGGGAGGAAGGCCGGGTGTGCTGGACGAGCCTCGGACCCAGTGAGATTCCTCCTCTTCGTAAGGAGTAAAAGGGTGCCTGCTGTGCTGGGCCCGGCAGAGTCTAGAGTTCCTCCCTCTCCTCACAGCCCAGATGCCGTGGGTCGTGAATGTTCTTCCCATTTACAGCCAGAGGCCAGCACCTGGGAGCAAATACAGACTTTGGGGGCAGATATTACAGCAGGATCTTCCAGAGGCCAAACCAGCTGTTAAGTTTTCCTTATTGCTTCTCAAAACTGCTCCTGCCAAGGTCACTCCTGGCTTTCCATGCTCTCCAAGGTGCCTGGGCTCCCAGACCAGCGGTCGTCCTGTTCAGGGGCCTGAGGGGGCCCATCGCCAGGCCCCAGCGGCTTTGAAGCCACCCGCCCCGGGTGTATCAGGACATCCCTGCTGCGGTGACAGATCTTAATAAGTAACAATTGTTGTGCCCGACCCTCACCTGTGTGCTTTCCAAGTGCAAATTCACTAGTGTCACCATGACCCAAAGAGAGAGCCCCTCCCCATACTCACCTTGCAGCTGAGGGGACGGGCATGAAGTCACATCACTGCCCAGAGTCACGCAGCTGGGACTCAGACCCAGAAGCTGCCATCCTAACCACCGGGCACGGTCCCTGCACTCTGGCCCTGGGGTGCTGTGTCACCTCATCAAGTGCCACCCTCGTCCCCAAGCCCGGGCACGAGCCGATGGGGCCGCCGGCCTGCACCTGCCCCAGCCCTCCATCTGTGCTGCTGGCCGCGTCCCTGCCCTGAGTTTGTCCTGTCCCCTGGCTGGCGAGTCTCCTCTCACACCTGGTCTCCCTTGTGACCCACGAGCAGGCAAAGCTGACACTCCGTTCCTCCCCAAGCAGCCAGCCGGGCTTCCTTTATGTCCCCACTTGGGGGTGGGGGCACAGGGGGGAACTCGTGCTGACATGCCTGCAGAGGAGGAGTCACTGCCCCGCTGCAGGGGGTCAGAGGACCCAGAGCGGGTAGGATGGGCCAGCTCGCCCCTCCCCTCCCCTCCCCACCTCACACACAGGAGGCACTTCTCTCTTGCTCTCTTTGGCCCTTCCCGCAGCCCTGATGACTCCTGGCAGCCAGAGCGGTGTCCTTTGAACTTAAGGCAGGTCAAGGCATTCTTTAGCTGAATCTCGGTGTCACGGCCTCCCTTCCCACCAGCGGCAAAGCTGGAGCCCTTTGCCAGGGCAGCTATCACAAAGTACCACGCACAAAATGGCTTGCCCCACAGAAACGGTTGTGTCCCAGTTAGGGATGCTGGAAGCCGGTGATCAAGGCGATCAAGGTGCCGGGAGGTCTGCTTCCTCCCTAGGGCTGTGGGAGGATGTACGCCAGGCCTCTCCCAGCTTCTGGGGTCTGCTGGCCGGCTTTGGCATTCCTTACCTTGTAGACACATCACCCCCTCTCTCTGCCTCTGCACGTGGTGCTCTCCCTGGGACACCTCCCGGGTCTGCGTCCGAATCCCCCCTCTCTTTGAGGATGCCAGTCCCGCGGGAGGAAGGCCCCCCGGTATGACCTCATGGGACAAATTACACCTGTAACCGCCCTATTCCCAAGTAAGGTCACATTCTGAGGTGCTAGGCGTTAGGACTTGAGTGTGTGGATCTGGGGGGCACGCTTCTGCCCTCGCCTGGCCTGCATGGCTCCCCGTGACGGACCATCTCCCCGATACCTACTTTCCGCCCTCTGGCCGGCTCACGTTGCCCTGGTCCCTGGGCCTCCTCGCTGACCCTCATCACGCAGGCTCCCCCTCAGGGCCTCTGCACTCCTGCTTCCTCCGGCTCCAACATGCTTCTTCCCACGTCGCGGGTCCCCCGCTCACTCGCCCAGCCTCTCATCGAATGCCTCCTGCCAGAGAGGCCCCAGCAGGCCGGTCACACAGCACCGCCCCCACTCTGCCCTGCCACCACCGCGTCAGGGACCGGGAGCTGTCCACTGTCCCCGGCCTGCGACAGCACAGTGCAGTGGGTGCTGGGTGTGGCCGGCCCTAACTTCCGCAGGGGACGGACAGATGGCCCCCGCCCCATCTCCCCCAGCGAGGGGCCCTCGTGCATGTGTGTAGGCCTCCTGTACCCCATGTGCGTCTGTACCCCATCTGTACCCTGCCGACAGCGGCAGGAAGGCCCGCCGTCCACCCCGGGAGGCAGGGGCGCCTGGGGCTGTGGTCTGAGCTCTGGGTCTGGGCGGAGACTCCCGAGTGCCAGGCGCCCAGCACAGGGCCCCGCAGGAGGGTGTGGGAGCTCGGCCTGTCCCTGGCTTCCTGGCCCTGTGGGGGGAGGTGTGGCCGCACGAGCGCCTGGGTGAGGCCCCTCTAAACTACCAGGCTAGGTGGCCGCTCAGGTCTGTGGTGGCCCTGTGCTCAGGTCTGTGGTGGCCCTGTGCTCAGCGGTCACTGAATGAACGAGTGGATGGTTGCCCCCAAGCTCTGAAAGCTGAGTTCGGCCGTTCGCACCGAGGCTTCCCTTTAGGGCCAGACGCTGGGTCATATTCCCAAGTGGGACCTCAGTGGTAGCCGGCGTCTGTCCGTCACGGCCGCGAGCACTGGCACCAAGAGCCGCTCACCCTGCTGGCTTGTCCTGGGTGCCCCAAGCCCCCTGCCAGAATCCCACCAGGGCCCAGCTCTGCACCTTCAGAAAGTTCTCCGGGAAACCTCTCCTGATGGACACTCTCCTGGTGACGCCTTGGGGACAGGGCCCTGCCCACACCAAACTGGCACAGTCCTGGGAAGAAGGGGGACCCTGGAGGGCAGCCGAGGACCACCCCCTGGGTCCCCTGCGGGCTACCGCCCACCCCTAGAGCATCCGGGGTGTCTCTTGGGAGGCAGAAGGAGCCTCACCTGGTTCACCGAAGAGCTCGAGTTCTGCAGAGAGGTTACCTCCTCCAACCATTCGGGTTAGCGTCCCCAAGGGGGCCCGGGAGCTGAGGGAAGCTGGGGGTCGTGAGTCCCAGACAGGAGATGGCAGGGGCCACCCCTCCGGCCCTCGCCCCCCTCCAAGCTCTGGCTGATGCAGAAACTGCCCAGCGTCCCCACCCTCCCCTTGGCAGCTGCCCAGGGTTCTGCCTCGTGTGAGGGCTCCCGGGGTGAGTCCTCCCTTCCTAATGCTCACCTGGGAGCTTCACAGGCGGTGGCGTGACCAAAGTGTCCATTCTGGGGGGGGGGGGGGTCACAGGGTGGGGATGGAAGCCACAACTGCACTCAAAGGGATGCGGCGTGTGAGACGGTGTCCTTGAAAGTAGCATCTGGGACCCCCAGGAGCTCCTCAGCACAGCAGGGGAATAATCTGGAGGCAGGCTGTCGTGCAGGTCCCCTGAGAGAAATCTAGAGAGGCCCAAAGTGGGTACGCGAGAGGGACAGGTTGCCTCCCCCACATTCGGGACACAGACGCCTCTCCCTCCTGCCCCTGGAAAAGGTAAACGTCACCTTGTTTTTACTACTACTGTGCTTGAAGCCATACAGGGACATCTGCCATCTTGTGTTGACATTCTCTGCACCTGCTCACCCTCTGTGAAGTACAAGGACAGGACCGTCGTCTCTGATCTCCCCGTCCCTCGGCAGGTAGAAACATGCCCCACCTTGTAAGTGGCGTGCCGGATCCCCAGGCCTCAGAGGACCAGGGAGGTGAGGGCTTCCTGAGGCTCTGTGCCGCGGACCCTTGGCACCCGATGAACAGCAGTGCCCACAGGTGTCCGCGGGGTGACAGGACAGCCACACCCAGCTGGCCCTCCAAAGACCGGGACCCCTTACGCCCACCCGCTCCTTGGCGGGTGCGGATGGCACGGGCACTCGGGGAGGGTTTCTGACTCGGGCAGGGTCAGGGGACGTTCTCCATTCCCGAGGCCCCGTGTATACCGGCCCCTGGGGTCCCAGGGACAGAAGGCCCCGAGAAGGAGCCCCTGGTGGGAAGGGGCAGCCCCAGCTGGCCGGCCGGCCCTGCCCTGGGGAGCCCAGACCTGCTGCAGCCGGTGGTGCCCTGACGAAGCCACCTGCCCGCCCTTCCGGCAGGCCGCCGCCCCCCACCCCGCCCCCACTGTGCTGCCGCGGAGACCCTGGGTTTCATCTCAGCCACAGCCCTCTCTGGCCTCCCCGTCTCCCCCCAGGCGAATCAAACTCCTGTGCCCAAACGAGTGGAGACCAGGGCTCCCAGAAAGGGAGACTGCCCAGCCAGCGGACGTTAAAGGCTGTCCGCCGGTCAAGGGGAGGGGATTCCCACGCCCAGATCTCTGTCCTTGGCTCGGAAAGTCCCTGCCCCAGCGCCCCACCCCAGAGGCCACCCTCCAGTGCACGGTGAGGGCCCGGCCTGCCTGCAGGGGCACACCCGGGGGTCTCAGCCTCTAGGGCAAAGTACTGTCTAAGCTTCTCCAGTGGTTCTAATGGCCGAGGTCAAGAAGCCGTGTCCCCACTCGAAACTTTCCGGGGCCAACTCTGTTCCTCATCAGGGATTTATGACGCTCTAGGGTCTCGGTGTGAGGTCAGTCCTATGGGAGGGTCCCTGCCGTCCCTTACTGCCAGTCAGCGTGCTGTGTGCTGAGCCTTTGGGCACAGCACAGCCGTCGTCCCTTCAGAGGGGCGGGGAGGATGGCGGCCAGTGCCGTGCACACCGTAGAGCAAACAGTTACCACCCGTGGGCTGAGCACCGTGCGGGAGGGAGGCCCCGGGGGTCGAGGTGGAGGGCCTGACTCCCTGGAAGGGCACGACAGAGCAGCTTAGCCAAGTGGCAGTGATGGAACGGTCGGAAGGGTGAGTGTGAACCAAATTCTAAGGACGGGGATCTTGTTTTACGGTGCCCAAGGCTCGATTCCCGTAACCGGGGACCCAGCCGCTCCTTCCCCTGGGCCCTGCTTCTCGGTTCTCAGCCGAGCGTCCCAATCCCGGTCCTTGCCAGACTCCCGGAGGACGGACCCCTGTCCCCAGCCCGCCACACTGCGTCTGCTGCCCCCCTGCCCCCCATGTGCCCCGCACTCACTATACGGTCTCGATCACGGCCCAACGGCCTGCAGCCTTCTTGCCACGCCAAGAAGTAGACGTCCCAGCTGGAAGGGGACTGGTCGCTGTGGTGGAGGCTGGTGGCCTACTTGTGGGACGGCAGTTAGGAATTCATAACTAATCTGAATCCCAGACTGGACAGGAAGGCTCTGCTCTCCAATAGGAGGCGTCCCAGAACCTGTCAGATAACCATCAAGGATGGAGGAATGGTGCCAACATGATGAACCGAGGAGGGTAATTTCTATGGTATTTCAACCCGGGTTCTAAGGAGGTTTGCCCCACAAACGCTCCTCATTTGATAATGGAGAACTGGCAAAGTAAGTAAAACTGGAAAATAATTACCCTGAGCAGCACAGATGAATTTAGCACGATTTGCTTACTTGTTCCACTTGCAGAATTAATTAAAAAAAAAAATTAAGAGCAGCAATAACAACCACAAAAGGCAACAAGAGTGAAGCGATGAGATGCGGGGAGGCACGTTATCTTGCACAGAACACAGACCATTCCTCTTGGACGGACAGATGGGTCTTCGTCCCTTTGTTTCTGGGGCCCGCTGATGAGTTCCCCCACCGAGCACGGGTGGTCTGCTACCCAGCCATCAAAATCACTGACTTGTGGATGAATGTAGGGTATTTTTGGACAGCAATCAGCATTACGGTATAAATCACAAACAGATGTTTGGCCTTGTCAGACTGAACAGACTACCAAATCACCGTCTCTGCTAATTCACATTCGTCAGGGTCCCTTTTCTCCCCATTTTTCCCTCCGAGAGGGTAACTTAGCTCTTGGGTGTGGGTGGATCAGATGGGCGCCGGCCCCGGGTTGAGAGCGCCAGGCCAGGGGCTGCCCACGCTCCTCCCAGTCCTGTGGGACTCTGAGCAGCACCGTGGGTGGGTCCCTCCAGCAGGTGGGCAGAAGCGACCAGGTGGGGACACCTGTGGAGACGGGCACCCCCCCCCCCATCCTGCTGTCTACACTGCACTGGATCCACATGAGGCAGAGGGCCCTTGCAGCCAAAAAGAGGCAGAGTAGAGGCGGGGCTGGAGGGGACCCCTGGAATCTCTGTATTAATATGGTCCCTAAGGCACGCTCTCTCAAGGACAGGTCTCTTCTCGGGGCCTCCTATACACATACGTAAGGATTTTAGAATTGCCAGATGCACAGTTACTAACTTGGACATTTGGGGTGAGGTGGAACATGAGAAAATGCATGGGACAGTCCTCAGGGGGCCACCCCTTCAGCCCCTCTGTTTTTACCGACTGAATGCCTACATCGTCGCGGCTTCGGGAGACATATCGATAAGGCAGTTGGTAGAACCGTGTGTGAGGTCACTATCTGCTCCCTTCAAAATGATAGTTCAGAATTAGAGCCTAGAAATTGTTGCTTAAGCGACTCAGCATCCTGGCGAGCACACGCCTTCCTCCCCCCGCTTCCCTATACAACTGCCAGCGGTCGCGTCCTTCTCCCAGAGACGTGGGCAGGACCAAGCCTTTGGGGCAGTCGGAACCCTTCTGTCGAGAATGGCCTTGTGTCCGCAAGCCTCAGCAGGAGCCCTGAGCCCAGGCGTGGCCGGCACAAGGGAGTTGGGGGCCACGCGCATGTCAATGTGCATGTCAATGCGGGCCTGGGCCTGGCCAGTCACACCTGTGAGGGCTTCTTCTTAATGACCTTGATTTTAGGGGAAAACTTTTGTAGAAAACAAAGGCTGAGGCAGGTGGCTCAACCATTCCCCCCCACCCCCACCCCCCCCCCCGGCACCTTTTGAGGCAACTAAAAATGACACAAGCCTGCATGTTTCTTCCCTTTATCGCTGCTTATCGGATGAGCATAGGAACCAAGGTCCTAACGCAGGAACCGAATTGGATTTGCTTGCTAGGGTCAAATTACACTGTCAAGTGACACATCCCAGGGTGCCTGGGTCTGGAGCTTCCGGAAACGCAGGACTCGCGTCGATCACCCTGACCCCCGCTCCCCGTGGCAACACTTCCACTTGCCCGGGGGCTGCCGGGGGCTCTTGGCTCAAGCCACAGTCCTCAGGGTCCCGGGAGGGGCCGTCCCGACCTTGGCCACAGTGGACCAACCCGGGGCCCAGCTGCCCGTCTCGCCGCACAGACCTTGACATTGGTAAGCACCTGCTGTGGCAGCCGGTTCCGCTTTGTTTTACAGGCGGGAGGAAAGGCCGAAGCCAGTCTGTCCAAGCGCACGAGGCGTTGAGCCAAAGGCCGCCCGGGCTGAGCTCATCGGGCCCCATCCTAGAGAGCCACCCGGCCTTCCTGCAGACGTCCACGTCGGTCCACGAGCTGGCCCAGAGGCTCTCGGGCAGCCGGCTGTCCCTGCACACCTCGGCCGCGTCCCTGCACTCGCAACCCCCACCGGTCACCACCACGGGCCACCTGAGCGTCCGCGAGCGGGCCGAGGCGCTGATCAGGTCCAGCCTGGGCTCGTCCACCAGCTCCACCCTGAGCTTCCTCTTCGGCAAGAGGAGCTTCTCCAGCGCTCTGGTCATTTCTGGACTCTCTGCCGCGGAGGGGGGCAACACCAGCGACACGCAGTCGTCCAGCAGCGTCAACATCGTCATGGGCCCCTCAGCCCGGGCCGCCAGCCAGGCCACACGGGTAAGGGGCTCGGCCGGCGGGCCAGGGTGGGGGTGCGGGCCCCCGCGTCTGCAATCGCCTCGTCCACGGGGGCCCCAGACAGGAGGTGTTCTGGCCATGCGCGGAGGCAGACGAGACACACGGCACACGTCCCGCAGGTGATGACACACAGCAGGCAGTACGGAGGCTGCGGGACACGGGAGCTGGGCTGAACTGCTCTCCTTAGCCCCGAACCCGGGATGCGAGCGGGTCCACTCCCCCCCCCCCCCCGAGCAGGAACACGTTCTCCTTCGTTCCCTTTTCACGCCAGTCTGGCCCGAGGGAGGGGGAAGAACACACATCAACACCGGCGTCAGACTACGGTCCGTTCCTTCCGCCGGATTCAATCTGAAAGCTGCCGTGGTGTGGCCTTCTGCGCATGTATTTAAATGCTAGGAAACGAGAGGTTGAGGGACTCCCCCTAAGCAAACGGCTCCTTACCCAGAGCTCCAGGCGAGCGGACGTGAGGCGAACACTCGCGCCTCCTAAGAGAGAAAGTGAGTGAACGGACACTCCCCACCCAGCGGTCGGGAGGCGAGGACGGGAGGCACAGGGCGCACTTGGGTGTCACAGTGCAGGTCTCCCGAACTCCTTCTGGGTGTTCACACATTCTCCCGCTCTAAAAAGCACGGGAGTCACGGCCTGCCCCTCTCTGGTTGGGGGACTTGTCTGCAGCGGGCTGACGGGGGCCACGCCACGGGAAGGTGCCCTTCCCACCCCTGGCTCCACGGTCGGCAGGAACCCCCTCCGCGGGGCCGTGGGGCCGCGGCAGTGGTGGGGTTGTAGGCCTCCTGGAGCCCCACGCCACACCGCCAAGGGCAAGGAGGCTGGCTCCTTCAGGAGCTGTAACTGGGTTTAGTTAGGTCACTAAGGTCTAATCAAGCTTCCCTCATAAAAATGCACAGTAACAGACTTTTCTCCCACCGCTCAATCTGTTTAAGATGCCGTCTGTGGGTGTGGTTCTGGGATTCTGGCAAATTCAGTTTCCCTCTTTCCAACAGGACAGCTGGGCCCTTGGCACTCTGTGCACCCAGGGTAAATAACCATCCGTATGACGGTTCAGGGGCAAACCTGCCGTACTGAGCGTTCCTGCCAGGCGGGAAGTGTGTGTGGGGGGGGAACGCTGGCCAGAACCAGGAAATCCAGGCACACGGTGACCTCTCCCCCGAGGGCCCGTGTTCCCAGCATGGCCTGGGGAAAGGTCCCCGTGTGCAGAGCCCCTAGCCGCCCCCCCACCCCCGGCACATCGGACCCCTGGTTTCCTTCCTTCCCCACCGAAGCCAGAACCCCGGGCCCCCGCATCTGACCTGGGACCTGCCGCGTGGGTGGGTTAGGTCGGCCCCTGCGGCGGCGGGTGGGGATTCGAAGCGGCGGTAGGTAACATTTGCTGAGACCCCTGCCTCTCCTTTCTCTCTGGAAGCACCTCTCTGAGCCGTGTGAACCCACCGAGGCCACCGAGCAGGGGCAGCTTCGCGACCGCCGTCTGGCCGAGGCCATGGCAGAGAACGGGGGGCTGATGTGCAGGAGAGCAAGCCAGGAGGACATGGGCCTGGACGACACGGCTTCCCAGCAAAGTGCGTCCGATGAGCAGTAGGGGGGCAGGGCTGGCCAGAAGCCCCTCCTGTGGAAAAACGAGGGCTGCTGTAGCCAACAGTGACTGTACCTCGGCTTCTGGAAGAGTCTCACGTGAGGATAAAACACGGGGCAGCACACCCCCTTCCCCCGACACTGCCCCAAGCCACCCCCGGAGACCCCAGACGTGGGACGCACAACACACTTTCCAGAATTTGAAAATTCTAACAAAAAGCCATGTAATATCTTAAATAGAGTAGAGCGCATAAATAACTCTTTCCTGCCCTGAAGAAACTAAGACAAGTGCATGTTCATAATTGGCATTTTATACATTACCGTTACCACGTTAAAGGGACAGCAGCACCCGTCGTACCATCCGCTGGTCAAATGCAGTAGGGTTCAATCTACGCATAAAGAAAACCTCACTTCTTTATAGTATTTATGCAGACGTCAAGCATAAGCCAGTGGCGGCTTTTCTGCAAGAAACGTGGTAGTGCATGAAGTCGGGTCTAAAGTATCCCGTGAGAGATCCAGCGACGCTGGCGACCCACGTGTAGAAATCTAGGCCTGTGGGGGGAGCACGGAAAGCCATTTGGAATCCCATGACGCTCAACTGTAGTCCCCCGCTTCCCACAACCAGGCCTGTCTCGCCCGGCGCTCCCATTCGCTCACAGGAATGTTCGCTGGTTTTCCGAGCCGGGCGATCCTTCCCGGGTCACAGAACACTTGCACACACCTTCGTTTTTGGAATTAAAATGTTTACAGTTACTGTTGTGTCCGGTTGCTTGAATTCTGCTGTAGCCTTTACTGTGAGAATGACATCTGGGCAAATTCTGGGACTTTGCCCACCTGAAGACCCCCTACCGGGTAAAGCAGAAACCCGGTTCCTTGTGGATGTAATGGGTGGGGGTGGGGGGGCAAGGGGGTCCATGAAGAGTATCATCACCGACCTGTGGTTCATCCCTTCTGGAAAGAAAAGAGTTAGAAATACTCATTTTGGAAACGGTTCTGCAAGTTTCTTCAAGGAATCTAGGATTTGGAAGTGTGGGGAGCAGGGGAGGGCATGGTGGAGAATTTCCTCCCCCCCGCCGCCCCGTAAGTAGATGGTAATACTGTTTCTTTTTTCAAAACAAGAACTGCCAATTAATAATAATAAGTAGGCTCTGTAAGCAGAGGCACAGTACATTGTTCTCACATCAGTGATCCCTGGAGATGCAAAGTTGGCTATTGATTTAAATGCAGGTGATTGTCTAATGAGAGGCTGCTAGAACCTTACTGTAGTTCTCCAAATTGGCCAAACCAAACTTGGCTGGCAGTCCCTGAAATCCTCTTGGGCCACTTTACAGCCAAGCCCTCAGGACTAAATGCCCGGCCCTGAGCTGTGAGCGTGGCCTCCCCACAAAGGGCATCTCCATGAATTCCGTAAGAAAAACGACAGATGCCCAGTAGCAGCCTGATGTGAGCTGACCACCCAGTAGGCATCCAGAAGCAAGCGACGCAGAAAGCCATTGTGTTCCACAGAAAATGAATCTCCTGGGGCACCTGGGTGGCTCGGTCGGTTAAGCGTCCGGCTTTGGCTCTCAGGTCGTGATCTCACGGTTGGTGGGTTCGAGCCCCGCGTCGGGCTCTGTGCTGACAGCTCAGAGCCCAGAGCCTGCTTCGGATTCTGGGTCTCCCCCTCTCTCTGCCCCTCCCCCCGCTCACATTCTGTCTCTCAAAAATAAATAAACGTTAAGGAAAAAAATAAAGAAATGAATCTCCTGAAAGAGCTGGAAAACCAACCAGTGGAGAGACTCGTCAATGTAAACGAGAAGCCGAGAGCTCCCGCTGCTCCTGTGCGTTGTTCTGCTGGTGCTTCGGGAGCGGCTTCCCTAACTGCAGACTCGGCCGCTTATCCCGGTTCTCAGCGCAGAGGGAGCAGAGCAGCTTGGTTATGGTTTGCCAACAACAGCGAAGGCCAAAGTCCTCGGATCCGAACGCAAGCGTGCGTTGTCTGCGGGAGTAGAATCCTCCGGGCGTGCATGGCGGGGGTGCGTACACGCACACACGCTTACGTGCGCAGGCGCGCGTGCCCACAAAGGGAGAGATGGGGTCGGACCCCTTCCTGGACCCTGCAGGCCGGTGGGCAACGCAGCCACGCTTTTCCTCTACGTTGTGGCGAACCACCTTTCCGTTTTCGACGCGCATCAGAGAATTCCTTGCAAGACACCGGATTAGCCCCCATTTAAAGGCGATATTCCTAAGGTGACATCTCCTGCAGGAGTCGTTTAAATGCGCTGCCAGCATACAACCAAAGGGTTATGTTTTTGGACACTGAACGAAACGGTTTTTCCTCTAAAGAGGTTTGATATAAATCGTGTGGCTGACCGGGCATTATTGATTCTAAATCAATGGGTTTGCACTGTGCGCTGAAACCATCTGTCTGGCAGGTAGTTTTCTAAAATCACTCGATGCTCCGGCGTCTCCTTGCCCATAAAGTGTGCAGCGCAGCCCTTGTGTCCTCAGCCCCTCTCAGGCCTCCTCCACCGTCCAGTGGTTTGGTCCAAGTCATTACGTTCTGGGGACACAACACCCACCATCAGCGCACGCGCGCGCACACACACACACACACACACACACACACACACACGTGTGCAATCTTCCCAGATGCAACCTTCGTGAATTCCAAGACAGGAAGAGAGAGAGGGGAAAGGGCCATTCCACTTTTTCTGGGCCACCATCGCCCCCTACCCCGCCCTGGATGACCTGGGGGCTGGGAATGGAGGGGGCCTCTGGACTTGCAATTGTGCTGGGAGCCCTGACAGATGAGGGCCCATGAATTTGAGAGACTCGTCCATCCCTGCACATGCGCATATTCAGAGGTAGGGGGGAAAAAGGTTTTTTTTAAAACGCTGTGCCATAAGTGGCCGGTGGTGCGGTCAACTCATTCTCCACATCCGTTCTGCTCTGTCCCCTCCAACCATGTTATTCCAGCTGAAACTCTTCACACAAGCAGTACACCTGTCCATTTCGTGTTTTCAAAGTGAATTCTTCCTTCAAGTCTGGCCCCCGACCCAACTATCTGTTAGGTGTCTGGATTTGAAGAGCAGGCATTTCAAACTCAGATACAAACAGGAGCTCCTGACGTCAGCCCGTCCCTGCCACCGCACCGCTTCCTCTCCCAGAGTGCCTCGTCTCGGGTAGTGGCACCCGTACGGGTGGGCCCACGCCCTCCGCTTCCCCTCCAGTCCTGGCCTGTGCTCGGTACGTGGGCCTCCAGTGGTGTTCTGCCTCAGCGTCTCTTGAATGCTCAGAATGCGCCTTCTACGGGCTGTGTGCGGTCAGCCGTGGGTTAGAGTCATTTGTGAAGTCATCTGATCTGGTACTGGGGGGGCTGGGACAGCAAATGCTGATTTCTCACGGTCCTGGAGGCTGGGAGGCCCAAGATCGAGGCGCCAGCAGATTCAGTGCCTGGTGAGGGCCTGCCTCCCGGTTCACAGATGGCCATCTCGCGGTGTCCCCGCGAGGCAGAGGGGAGAGCCCTCCCCGATCTCTTATAAGGGCCCTAATTTCATTCACGAGGGCTCCACCCTCACGACCGGATTCCCTCCCCAAGGCCTCCCGCCTAACACCATCGCACTGGGACTTAGATTTCAACATAAGAATCTGGGGGGGATGCAGACATTCAGACCACAGCATTATCCTTTATTAAACTTCTTAAAACACAGGGATAGCTTCTGATATCTTCATATGTGCCCCCGATCATCCTGACAAATTATTTAAGGTCCCTGCCAGAGCCACCACGAAATGCTCTTCCAGTTTATAGCTGCCAGTTTATCCCAGCAAAATGTCAGCTCCGAGATCTGGGGGCACACGATGCACAGAAAAGGACAGAAAGCTTCAACAGGGACACAGTGGGAGGAGTGGAAAGGCATTGGGCTTTGGAGCCACACAGACTTGGTTCAAACTCTGTATCTGCCACTAAAGGCAGGTTTCTTTACCATTAAAGAGGAAGCACGCAGACGCTCGCATCCCCTCTACATGTTGGGGGCCGTCCCGAATCTGTTCTGCACACTGGGTACCTCCGAGGACCCTGTTTCACCCACCCTCCACAGCCCATCTGGTTTCAGCTCTCAGTGCTTGCAAACTAGCGATTTTACCTTCTTGCGAGAAATTTCACCAGCTTTCCTTCTCAGACACAATCAGTGTACTATATAGTCATGACTGAAAACACAGAGCTCAGGACAAGCAGCAGAGAGGAGAATGTCCCTTCCCACTTTCACAGACACGCCCCTCCTGCAGGGCCAGTAAAGGCTCCATGTGATGGGCTCCCTCTGGCCAGGGCTGACCGGCTGCACCAGGCCTGTGTGGGGTCCGTCTTCAGGGGCACATAGGTGACGCTTCCCCAGCCTGTTCCCTTTCTCAGTTTACCTGAGGCCGCGCGGGGATCCTCAGGACTGTGGGCATTGGCGAGTAGGTCTGAGACAGCGGCCAGGCTCCTGGGGATTGAGGAAGCCTCTGCTGCTTGAGTCAGCGGCGTGGCCATCCGAACACACGGAGGTGCATAGACCACACCCGTGTGTGGCCCTCCTTCGGGCCTGGCGAGCCTGGCGCAGGCCACGCACAGCCTGTCAGACGCCCTGAACAGCCCAACCGGGCATGGGCAGCGGGACAGAGATGCCCTCGTCCCCACTCTGAATCTATAATAAGAGATTAGTTCATAAGCTGGTAGGCCTTTCAGCTGTGACCCCTCAAAGGCTCAGCACATCCAGACCAAGCTTCAGGAGGCTCCCCTGGGGAAACACCAAAGAAAGGATCCTGACCAAAGAGCCCGTCACGGGCCACCGACCACTGTCCCGGCTCAGAGACGCAAGTGCTTCCCATACTGTCCAGTGCGCCCAGTGCCCAGGACCCCTCACTCTGCACGCCCAGACCGGGCCACCATTCCAGACAGGGGCACGCCTGGCATCCGTGCCAGCTGGGTCTGGAGCTAAGGCTGGCTGCTCAAGTATCCTGGAGATTCGAGGATCTGCACCAGAGAGGACCCACGAGCACCGTGCGGTCTCCGCAGTACCATCAACCACCTGCCACCTTTTCCACAGCTGCCCCGCGACAGGCCGAACCTGATCTTTCCACACCATTCTCAACAGCCCCAGCTCCTGGCACCGGGCCCTCCCCCGGGGATCACACGGACGGCTGCTGCCGGCTTCCTTCCACACTGTGGCATCGCCTTCCTTGGACGACACTCGTTTCCCCCTTATTCTGGAAGGGAAACGGGGCACGGAACGGTTTAAGGCCACGTCTAAGTTGATGTGGCCAGAGTGGGGGCTCCGACCTGAACCCACAGGCCTGAGTACAGAATGAAGACCTGCCTCCCACACAGGGCTCACGCGTTTGCACCAACACATTTATTTTTATTTTATTAAGCAATAAGCAAACAGACGATGAGATGGGCGGGGAGGACCGAAACTGGCCTTTCCCTGAACTATTTTTACAAACCAACTAACTAGTGTCCCTTGAAACCACAGCTCCAACTGGAGCGGGGTCTGAGTTCGGGACGTGCAAAACCGGTTGGGTAGCGGCCGCTCCTCTCCCCCTTCCCCGGAACACGCTTATGAACTTCAGTGGGGGCGAGTTCCATCTAATACTCCAAAAGCCATTTCTCATTCCATAATTTACCAGAATCATACGCGTAACTGCAAGGGGAAATAAACAGACCCCCTCGGCATAAATAAGCCGCGGCGGACTGCTCATCGTGGAGCGCAGGTCGGGCATTAAGGCTAACTGATCTTTGAAACATTTTTTGGAGAACAGCTGTCAGGCTTTCTCCGGAAAAACCCACAAGGCTTCCGAAGCCGGAAGGCCTAAGTCCTTGCCAGGCAGGGCCCCGAGGAGGCTCCGCGTGAACCAGCACACCTCTTCAAGCGCACGAAGCAGGGACGCGAGCCGTCTTCACTGCCTGCCGCTCTGCACACACGTCACGATATCTGGCAGAAGGCGGTTCCTATTCTCCTTGGTGACCTGTGGGGGAAGTAAGACAAGGCTTCAGGGTCCCTTCCTTTTCCTCAATCCTCTGACAGGCAGTGCTCTACGGGGAGAGCCTGGGAAGGGGAGGCAGGTTTCGTAAAACCCCGGCCGAGAGCACTGTGAGGACAGGACACGCGAGGTCGAATGCCACCCCTGCTTCTGCAAAGCGACAGCTCAGACAGTGGAAGCGGTTCTAACCACGAGGAGCTGGGAGCTGACCCCCTCGAGGGGCTCTGGGTAGATGTCAATGCAGGTGGGACGCAGCCCCCGTGCGACCTGACCTGAACCAGGAGAACCGCCTACGAGGAGCCCACCGAGAGCGGCCAAACCCGAACTCTGGGAAGTCCCAGAGGTCAGTAATCTACTCGTCTCTCCACATAGAAAAGCTGAGCCTGGCGAGGAGCCTCTGACGTCAGTCAACTCCCCATCTGCAGGATGGGGAAGCTAAGTCTGGGGGGTGCAGGGACCACACTGAGCCCTCAGAGGTAGCTGGGGACACGGCAGAGGCTAGACCTGGATCCCCCGCTCCGGCTGCATCCTCTGTAATTCGCATCCTTCCACAAAGGAACCGGGAGTTCATTCACACTTTACCCGGTGATCTGTTTTCATTTTCCTTTCCTTTACTGCTGTGGTCCCAATGAGTCCAAGAAAAGCATTTTAGACGCCCCTTCCTGGGTGGGGGGTTGGACGGTGGGCGGTCCAACCAGGACAGTGGTAGGGGCAGGGCCACCTCCTCAGCCGTCACCTGTGTGTGCCTTCTGCTTGGCCCCCACACGCACCCACTCAACATCGATGGGGGGTGGTGACCAGAAACTGAGCAAGGTACCGGGGACACAGAGAGGACTCCGATAGGGACTTGACCTCATGGAGCTGGCAGAGCAGAACAGAGGGACAGACGTGGACAGTGAGCGCACTGGTGGTAAAGGGTCCGGGAGAGAAACTCTGGAGAGGCACACGGGAGCTGCGGCGGGGCGAGAAAAGGCTTCCGTGGACTGGATTGGACTGAATTTTGACCGGTGGACATGGGAGAAGGTCCCCCAGACAAAGACGCGAGCAAAGAATCGCAGAAAGAGGAAGTGAGTGCATCTGGAGAGCCAGCAGGCTCAGTGCCGGCGGACCCGGAGACCGGACTGCCCACTGCACGAGTCCACACCCGCCCATGTCTAGCGGACCACCTGGCACAGAGCAGGCGCTAGCTAAATGAACGTGTGATGGAGACGCACGGCGGGCTTCATCCCCGTGGCTCCCCAGCACCCACTCACCCTCCTCGAAGAGCACTGTGACCTTCCTCTGGGAGACGACGTCATCTAGGAAACTGGCTCTCAGCCAACGAGTTCCAGCTGGGCCTGAAGAGCCTCCCGAGAGCCCGAGTCCTGAAAGGACTGAGTCAAGCAGCAAACGGCGAGGCCACCACCTCTAACACTAAGTCCAAGGACGCGGTGCACTGGTCCTTGCCCTGTTGCTCTGGTCTGTGGTCCCAGGAGGACCATCAGCTCTGCTCCGGCTTGAGGAGAAACTGCCACACAGCCTTGCAAGGCTTTCTGTTGCTGTTTTTGCTTAAATTAGCCAAGTCCCTCTCTGCTGTTTGCATTCAAGGAAGTCTGCTGATGCGAACGGAGGAAAGGGGGAGACAGTGGTGGGAACTGGCAGGCTCATCAGGGGGCTTCGTAACCCCACTGTGCTAGTGGAGAGGGGCCGTTAGATCCCTTCCTCCCCGCTGACTTCACCAGGAACTCCCCTAGGCTCTGCCCTCAGAGTCTGTGACAGTTTACCGTGTGCCTCCGAGGGCAGAATACAAGATGAGGGGCATTCGGGGCTACTTCCCCTAGAAACGTAAGATTTATAACACAGGAGACGTGGAGCTGGGAGAGGAGGGACGCAAAGGACAGACAGAGAGAAGGAGAGGACAGGAGACGTGGGGGGGGGGGGGGGGGGAGGAGGAGAGGGAGGGGGAGGAAAGGAAGAGACCACTTGGACCAGAGGGAAAGAATTAACGCCAGCTTTGCACGGGTGAGAAAGAAGGGGCAACTCGTGCACGGCTCGTTCCAGGCACCCCTGCCTCAACTATCCCCTGGGTTCTCTAGCCAGCCACCGAAAGGAGTGCACGGTCATGGGCATTTGATCCTCCACTTGTACGGGGGACAGTCCCACTGCTGCTCGGTTGTAAATGCGAGCTGCCATGAGGAGAGCACGGAGGGTGGGTGGGGGCAGAATCCACATCTGCAGGGAGGCTGGGGCAGGAGCAGAGGCTCCATCCCTACTCTGTAAATCCCCAGGCTTTCGAGAGGGCGCTTGGGGGAGCCTGGGAAGGAAGGCCGAGAAGGTGGGAAGCCCCATGACCCCAGGTGCCGGGTCTGCGTGGAGGCTGGTTAGGCGGCACAGCCAGGGCGGGCAGAGCAGGGGGATCTAACAGGCGTGGGGCTTCAAAGGGAATAAAAAGGAGCGCTTACAGGCCACGCAGGCACAGTTCTGTATGTCTGGGCAATGCCTCACCATCTACTTCGTACGGTCATGATCACGTGGCCACCCTGGTCTCAGGACCCAGCTCGCAAGGCCCCATCTGGTCTCGGTTCAACTTCACGCCGGGCCTCCGGTCGGCGAGCACGCCCCAGCTCCATCGCCCAGGTGTGAGTGAGCCCCCGCCCCACCCGGGCCCTCCGCGGGAGCTGTCGGGGGTAAGGGTGTCACAGCAGGGGCGGAGGCGGTGTGTCCCACACGCTGAGGGCACGCTCCAAGCCCTAGTTCCATAGAAAAAAGTAAACACTGGAAAGGATTCATTTTGAGAATGTTTTTGTGTTAAAAATGTGATGAACGCAAAAAATGACATTAATATTTTGCTACCTCCCTTTGATTGCCCTAAGATTGTTTCTGAAAATTCCACAGTCAGAGGTCTATATGAAACTGTCTACCGTGTTCAGTTACTACTGTTACGTTCCTTGTGCGTTGAAGACGGGCTCTCAAATGCGAGAACAAGTAAAAATCATCTGTCAGCCTCAGGGGCCCTCCCCTGCACGCACAATCCTTGTCTTGTATTCAACCACCAGAAGGCTGGCCGCAGAAAGCCCTTACCGAGGAGACAGCACTGGGCGCAGACGAGAACGAGCTGAGGAAGAACGCAGGAAGGAAGCCCCTGCACTCTCCACCCCACTGCACTGCAGCCTCAAGAGAAAGGAAGCCAAGTGAGACCTGAGCCCTCTGCCCTGTCCGGTGGCCCTTGATGAAGATCAGACCCTAAGTTCCCTGGGGACAGGGGCATCTCATTCATCCTGTGTCTGGCACATGGTGGGGGTGGGGGGTGCCCAGTAAATGTTTACTGCATTCTGAGCTGAGCAGGGTCTTTGAAACACAGCTGAGCGATAACATAAAGATTGTGAAGACTCTGACCATCTTAAGCATCCACGTGGCTCTGTGTGTGCTGCCTCCAGGGGCCACGGAAGGGCCTGAGAGCGACCAGTCAACAACCTGGGCACCCGGACATCAGCGAAGCTGTGAATATTCAGATACAGGAACAGGCAGCAGGGAAAGTGCCCCTCACTGCACATACGTTATTTTCTTTGAACCTGTGGGAAAGACCCTGACAAGTTCCTAGTAAGCAACGGATTACAGAAAGAAATTTGACAATGCTTGTTATCATAAATTAACACACATCCAAAGTTACTACTGGCCTGTTTCATGTTGTGTCTTCATGTTACTGAACCTAAAATTAGGATTATTCCTGAATCCAATCCCTTTCGCTCTACTTCTTTCGTGAAGGTTAAAGTTTCCAAGCCAAGAATTATTTTCACGTTGTATCAAGTAGGACTTTGCCTGCCTTGAGTTTACAAGATTTCCTTCTGTATTTTCTTCCGAGAACTATAGTTTAGTTCTTAAATTTAGGCCTAGGATCCTACTCTGAGTTAATTCTGGTAGATGATGTAAGGGTCCAACTGCCTTCTGTGCATGAGGATGACCAGTTTTCCAGCACTGGATGCAGTTTGCTGAAAAACAATTCTTTCCTCATTACGTTGTCTCAGCATGCTTGCTGAAAATGAACGGATCCTCGACGTAAGGATTGACTTCTGGACTTTTAGGTCTATTCTATTGATCTATGTGTCCAGCCTTCGGCCAGGACCGTACTGTCTCGATCACTGAAGGTTGTAGTAAGTTTCAAAATCAGGAAGTAGGAGTCCTCCAACATCGTTCTTTCTCAAGACTGTTTCAGTGGGGTCCTTCCCATCTCCACGTGAATTTCAGGACTGGCTCGTCAACTTCCACAAACACTCTGCCTGGCTTTCCACCCAGAGGTTAACAGATATTCTCTCACTCCTGTATCTGCAGGAGTCCACAGGCCGGGAGGGCAGCAGCAAATTCCAAGTGAGACTAACATGCTTTATGCCCTGCTTGGTGAAAACACCCACCAAGGAGCAAGAAGAGGTCTAAGAATTTCCAAAATGGAAGGAAGTCGGGACCTACTTCCTGTTATTCTTGTGATCTTACAATCCACAAATAAAAATTAAAAGCATAAAAACTGCTTTATGGGAAAAAAGACAAGTGTAAAAGGCTCTGAATTCAGGATAGTGGAATAGATTTTAGTTATAGTAACACCTTATAAAGTAGAAAACCAAATAATTTCTAGGAACCTGAGTTTGGTTTTTTGTTTTTTGTTTTTTTTTTTTTTAGCAAAATCATCTGAGCCACCCCATCAACAAAGTAAACAGTACGACATTATGCTAACACTCAGGCTTGGAAGTGAGACAGACGGAGCCTTGAACCCTAGCTCTGCAGCCTACTGAGACCTTGGACATGCTATGCAGCCTTGATAAAATAAAGGTTACGTGACACAGCCACCGGGGTACTGTGAAGTCTGCACTGGTGGGTCTACAGTACTGGGCACAGCACCCAAGTCCAGCGCTCAGTGACTGGTGGCCACGTCGGCATCTAAATGAACGTTGCAGGCTCCAGCTGCCTCTTCTGTCCCGTCAGCAAATAACATTCCCAGCATTTCCATCAAGCAGATATTTCAAAGGAAATCAAAAGAAATATGCTTTCTAAATGCCTCTAAGACAACCAAACTCGTGCGTGCACGCGCGCGTGTGTGTCTGTGTGTGTGTACATGTGCATGTGTGTGGCACTTCCACTGGAAGTGACGAGCAGGGATAAAATCTTTTCTTCACGTTACTAGAGAACTAGGAAAACAGTGCACACAGCTCTTTCTAGTAATCTTGATCCATGGAGATCTTCCTCTCTTGCCTCTGCAGCATTAATGTAATTACACTCAAATAAGCAACTATGAAATAAATTAAAAACATTTTTCAGTGGCCACACTTAGAGACCAGTAAACTCTACAAGACATGAAAAAAAAAAAAATTTAACCAAACTTCCTAAAGAGAAACCTAACAGGAAGGCGACCGTCAATACCCACACCACGACAGAAGTTTCTAAATTACCAAGACCATCCTCCAATGACAGGGGTGTTAGATCTTTTATTATAGTACCGCAAGTCCCTGAGGCTCTGTTCTTCCTCGCCACCCCCCCTCCTCAAATCTGCTCTGTTGGGCAATTTCTATTGTTCTACCTCCAGGTTTACCATTTCTTTCCTCTGTTGTCTCCATTCTGCTGGGAGTCCCGCCAGAGACTTACCTCATTCAGTTATTGTAGTTCCACAATTTTTATTTGACTCTTCTTTATGTCTCCCATAGCTCTGCTAGACGTTTCCATTTCTTCATCGAGACTTTCTATTTTTCTTGTATTTCAAATGTGTTGGCAATTGATCACGGAAGTGTTTTTGTGACGGCTGCTTCCAAACCTCGGCCCTGTGATTCTAACGTTCACGTCACCTTGCTGCTGGCACGTGTTGATGTTTTCACTCAAGTTGCTTTTCCCGGTTCCTGGCAGCACAAGCGATTTTCAGTTGTGTCTGTGGTGGTGTCCCCTGGCTGAGCTTCCTAGCCGGCGTGCCACCTTCTTTCCACCATTCAGGTCTCCTTACGTTTGTTTTATGCGTAACGTCCAACAGTTTCGGCTACAGCTCACAGGAGGAACAGGGAGAAGTGTGTCTATTCCACCGTATCTAGAACTGGAAGTTTCCAGGTGTTTTTCTGAAAGGCAGTCCTGTTTGCCTGACGCTACTAAGAATAAGTCTAGACGGGGCGCCGGCATGGCTCAGCTCGTTAAGCGTCCGACTCTTGATTTCATCTCCGGTCACAACCTCATGGTTGGTGGGTTTGAGCCCTGTGTTGGGCTCTGCACCGACAGTGTGGAGCCTGCGTGGGATTCTCTCTCCCTCCCTCTCTCTCTGCCCTGCCCCCGCTCATGTGTTCTCTCTCCCTCTCTCTCTCAAAATAAATGAATAAACTTAAAAAAGAAAAGAAAAGAACAAGTCCCTATGATAGGAGTAACGTCAAGGGGCGTACTTTCCCCATGAGTTCAGTCCCGTCTCCACGGTCCTGACACGCGCAGCTGTTCGCAAGGAGAGGCTGCCCTCCCTACCTTACACAACCTACTGCCTTACCCGGAATGTTCTTCCTTCTTGTCCTTCTTTTCTCCACTTCCTCCCTCAAAACCCCACAAGAACCACTTCCTTCAGGACACCTCTTCCCCCCCCCCCCTCCTTCTGCTCACAGAATTCTCTCCCTTCTCTGCTTCCAGATCTTGACTGTCACATCATCTATCTTTCTTGAGGGAAGGGGACATGCTTCACGTGTGCTGTCGGACTAAGTGCTGGACACAGAGGCTGCTCTCAAACACGGATTCAGAGAACTCTACTGCGTGTCAGAAACAGAAAGGATGCCAGAAATATCTAATCCAAGCCCTAAGTTTGCACATACGGAAGGAAAATGAGATTCTTCATATAAAACGGGAACACAAAGATCACACGAGCCCCAAAGGAACACAAGAAAGAGAAGAATAACGGGGTACGTAAGCCCCTCTCTCTCGCATAATTAACCAAAAGCTAATCATTTTATTTATACATTAGGAGCAATGATTACCTTGCCCAGAGAATAATTTCCAGTTTTAGAGGAGAAGATGTGGTATTATCTTAAGATACGATGTTCTCCTCTGGACATCAGGGCCAACTCCCCTGATCCCACTCACAGCTCGTAGACCCCGCTGGTCTGCAGACGGCCAGTCTCTGGACCAGCCACTCCCCACTTTCCCGCCTGGAAGCCGCCTGGCCTGAGAACCACTCGTCTTTCATCATCTCTCACTGTTCACTGCCTCTATTTCCACAAGAACTTTAGAAACACAACCACGAACTCACTTGGAGGCCACGTAAAGTAAGAGACAGAGAGAAAGAACCGCACGAAACTGAAGACGAGGGCCCCAACTTCACAGATGTCGCGGAGCACGTGGCCTCGCGGGGCCGTCCGCTCACCCGTGAGCTCCTCCAAGAGGCTCCCTGGCTGGACCCGTCTCCCCAGCCACCTCCAGTCCAACGACCGCGCCGCCCTGCCTATCTTCTCCACACTTAGCAACATCCCCGTGGCCAAGCTGTGTGCCCGCGCTGCTGCGGTCCGGCCCCCGCCTCAGCAAGTCCACTCCGGGGGGCGGGGACGTGGTCTCGTTCAGCATCGCAACCTCGCTCACGGTGGAACCCGGTCGATACTTACTAAATGAAGGAAAGGAGCAAGGACTGCACCAAGTTTTCCAAGTCTGGCTGCTCTGACCCTGACGTGTGTCTCCTGCCCCCACAGTACCCCTGGAGACTGTGGTGACGGCACGCGGACGGCCCGCTAGGACCGGCGGGCCACGGGGGAGGCACGGCAGCCAGCGACATCCGGCGCTCGTGGTACCTGGAAGCCGGAGCTCGCCTCCCGCTCTGGCTGGTGGGGCGGCCCTGCCAGCCTCCTTGTTCCGGGGCCCTCGCGGGGCCTGGGTTGAAACGGGGGATGGGGGTGGGGAGAGCAGGTACGGGCAGAGCCCGGCGGAGACGCGGCTCTCGCCGACACAAAGGTGGCATGGCGCAAGACAGCATCTAAGGACACAGACAAAGGGCTGTCAGAGGCCCGTACGTCGGCTCCGACATCGCCACGGGACAGTGTGACAGCACCGGTCCTCCCTCCCACGTGCCGCACCGCAGAACCCCGACAGCCCCCCAGTAGCCCCCGGGAGCCTGTCGGGGCAGACTCTGCAGGCGTGCTGTCCGTGTGGCCAAAGGGACTGAAGAAACGAATCTTTCATTTGATTGAAACATAAACAGTGACAGGCGGCTGATGGCCAGCGCACTGGCCAGCGCAGAGAGCGCACTTCCGTCATCGCGGAAACTCCTGGTGGACAGCGCTGCTCTGTGGCAGACGGAGACCACAGGGACATGTGTCCTTTCATCCGTGACACGTATGACTTAAGTTCTGTAAGTTCCTAGAAAATCAGACTCACCTGGATCTAGCCTAAGGGGGGGGGGGGGGGAGCGGGGGGCGGGGAGAGATGGTCTTTCAGAGCAAAGGCACACCTCAGAGCCACCCCGCTGAGGTCACCCGCTCCACTGTCACAGACGCAGGGACCGGTTGTACTCACACTGAACACCTGGACGTCGTTCCTGTTTCTTATCTCTTCCACGAGGGCCAGCGGCTTCCCTTTAGGCACCGGGATTGTGCCCAGGACTACGGTCCCCGGCGTGGACAGCGTCTGACGGACAGCCTGGATGAAAGGCTGACTGAAGAGCTCCATTTTCCCAATCTCATCAATGACACACACTCTCTGCCCCGGGCCGCTGCCGGGACCTGCCTGAAGACAACAAAGACGCCAGGGTCACCTGAGGCAAAGGGCCCAGGGGTCCCGCTCCCCAGCCACTCACCAGCTAAGCCATCCCAGGGCGAGTCAGTCAAGCTCCGGAAGGCAGAAGATCATCTCCACGGGACACTTAACTGGCAAACGGATCTGGAAGAGCTCCCTTGGAAACCGCAGCAACCAGAAAATTCAGTTCCCTAAGCCACCCAGGTTCCTGGCAATTTTCTCTCTTCTAGAATGGTTCCAATAATAACCAAGCTCTGTATTTATATCCACCCAGGAAAGAAGCAGCACCCACATGCCTCAGGTTTAAACGAAACGAGACAGCAAGTCTGGGAGCCCTTATTAATAATACTGGCCTCTTTTTTTCGGTTTTGAGCTGTGTGAGATTCCCCATCTACTGGGAGGAGGAAACCGCTGCAGGCACAGGCCGGTGTGTATCATAATCTGCACTATAAGGAAGGGGTGGTGGAAAGAAGGGAAAGTTAAAAGGAAAGGAGTCTTGGTTAAAAGAAAAAAGTGAGCAGGGCTGTGCCCTTTAAACCTCAGATTCCCTTCCTAACGACTTCACTGCGTTCCTTCCTTGAAAGCCCCTCTCGGAACAGGTGTGGCGGCCAGCCTCCACGGGCCCTACTGCCTCCCAGCTCCTGGGACTCCCATGTCCAGTCCCCAGCCACAGGGTTCCAGCGTTCGTCCCCGCGACCATCCCTGAGACAAGGCAGAACGCACTGCTTCTACCGTGGTCTCAATCTCTCTCTCTCTGGGATGGCTCGCTGCCGTCTTGTGAGCACACTCAGGCAGCTGATGGCCAAGTCCACGTGGGAAGGAACCGAGGTCTCGCTGCAACCCTGAGAGTGAGCTGGGAGGCGAATCCTCCCCAGTCAAGCGGCAGATGACTGCAATCTCATGACAGACGGGAGCCCGGACCTCCCAGCTGAGCCATTCCTGGATTCCTGACCCAGAAATCCAGTGTGAGGTGATGTCCGTGGTGTTAAACCCCAAAATTCTGGGGTAACGTGTTACACAGCAACACTAATGATCACTGATAATGATCACTCATAAACATGTCCTCTCTGGAAAGCCTTCCCAGAGAAAGCTATGAACAGTCCTTCCATAGCGGGGACACAACACAACACAGATTAACACTTCAGTGAATGCTGAGTGACAAATACGTTTTATGTATCTTGGTATAAATGATTATTTTCCTCTATGCAAAGCTGATCTACAAAGTACTTTTCACTATAGTTCTTAGACTTCTTAAATAATGACGTCAATACATTCTCAGAATGCGGGGCTGAGTTAAACTAGGTTTAGCTCAACTGCCAACCCTGAAGCCAGAGTACAGTGTGGTCGGTGGGGGGGGGGGGGGGGGGGGTAGTGGTCCCCACGAGAGACGGGACTCGGGGAAGATCCCGAAGCCTGCATGGTACACAGAGGACGGTAGAATCTATCCAACAGATGAGAGATTCCAGCCAGGGAGGACCACAGGTTGTGCCCAAAAGGCCGATAACTGTGTGGAACCTGGAAGACAAGTTAGGCATCTTCTGGAATAGACGACATGAGATTTGGAGTCTAATCCTAGGCAGTTATTGAAGGCAAGCATTAGGGAAGTGGTTTTCAAACTTTTATGTAAGTGGTACTTTTATTCTTTTCTGACTTAATATCACATACATATTTTCCCACTCAGTTTATTAGCAGGAAGACCAGGAAGGGGTACATCCAAGAGAGGGTCTGTATCCTTAAACTCCTGTGTTTTTAAGGCATTTCATTTTTACCTCTCAATTGCACCCACTTGTGTGTGTGTGCGTGTGTGCATGTGTGTTTGCGCGCGCACACCTGTTTCCCGCTCTTAGAGGCAGGGACGAGGCCCCATGCATCTTTTTCTTTCCCATGGAATTAATTGAGTGATGCAAAGTTGAGCTGAGGCAGCTAGTGTTGCCCTCCAGCGACGGGGTGAGGGCGTCTGTGGAATCAATCGCTAATTTCCAAATTTCTCCTTCAAAAACGAGTGCCCGATTTGGGAGACATTTTAAAAGCTGGCAGCTACCTTCTCATTAGCATGAAAACAGACACCCCACAAGGGCAAGCCGTCCCAATGGCCTGACTCTTACCAAGGAGTATTTGGGGCATTCTGCTGCCTCCAGAGACCAGGAATAATTGCAGAGGTCATCCTTCCACAGGCATCTAGAAGCCAAACAGGGTGCTATCTGGCCCATCAAAATGAGAGTTTGAAAGCAGTCAATTCAGAGAAAGAGAAACAATAAGATGTGTGTGTCCATGTACATGTACATATGCAGGCAGCACGTACATATACACGTGGGCACGTACGTGAATATATGAGTAGGTATAAACATAAAGCACGAAGCTCTCCAACCACCTTTCCTCAGATTCCCTACAACGTTCACCAACGGGAGCTTGACAGCATTATTTAAGCTTCCGCACAAAGATATCTGGACACACATGCATACGCTATGTTGTACCAACCGGAAATGTTCGTTTTCAAACCTCAGTTTACAGGAAATCCTTATTCTGTCTAGAATTAGGGACTTTTATCACCCAGAAACTGTAAGAATCTCGAAAAGAAGTCTGGGATTTTTGACGAAAAAATGTTAAGTTATTCATGCTCAATTGAGATATATTAGAAACTCAGACGCCCGTAAACACCGTCTTTTCTAAATAACGTGAACATTTAGTCAAGCCTGTGATAAAGGAAGCACTATCATATTCACGATTGTTTTTTTATATAAGCTCAAGCAACTTTAGAGGGAAACAAGAACAAACCAGTGAGCACACATAAAACCCTGCCGGCACCAGGGCCCGGGTCTGAAAACTACCAGGAGCCTCCCCAGCCCTCCCCAGCGCGGCTGCGAAAGTGGTCATGGGCCCCTGGAGCATCACCTCTGAAGGTGTGCGGTAAGGAGCTCATGAAGAACTGCCGGCGGCTTCGCACCTGGCGTCTTCTTTCTTCCCACACCTTCTCTCCACACAGGACGTAAGAGGCGGCAGGACTGTGGACGCTACCCGGCAGCCCCTGCACCACCCACCACTCCCCTCCCCCCTAACTCACCACCCCTCCCCCCCCCCCCCCGTCCCGGCTCCCCACCCCCCTTCCCTGGGCCACTTACCACCCCTGTCCCCACACTCACCACCCCTATCTTGGGCCTACGTTTCAGATGACTGTATACTTTCACTGTCACAAAGAGGTAGAAACACTGGTTTGTGCAAGGCATATTTCAGTTCTTGGGGTGTTCTGAGAGAAACGATACTTCCTTGGGACAGAGTCGTAATATTGACCAGCCAGTGGTAAGGGAAGCCATGAAAAATTTTATAACTTGGCTTACACTCAGCTAGTTTGCTTTCTGGAAAGATTAAATCAGTTTGGAGCAACAAGATATCTGTGTACCAGCTACGCCAGAGACCTAAAAATTGTGTGACTTTTTTCAGTTTCTTGTTTAATCTTTAAAAGCACTTTTAAGAACACAAATGAAAACGTAAACCTAAATAAAATAGGCAATTTCATTTAACCAGAGTACTATATTGAAAAAAAGTGGATTTGTCTTACTGTGAATGATTTACTTCATTAAGTATTTCTGGGGGTATGAACTTACTATTTTCTCTACTGTCAGACCCCCAGCCTGGCCTCTGAGCTGGCCTGTCTGGGACCACGAGTATCAAAGTCGCGGGAGGGAACTGGGGAGCGCGTGGCAGTCGTCAGGGGCAGAATGACGACCCTGAGCCCCCCAAACAGCCACGGTCCCGGGAAGCCAGAGAGGCAAACGGTGGGAACAGTGGCCACAGACAAGCCAGCCCACAGCTCAAGTTATCAGCTAAAAGTGAAGGGCTCCGACTAGACTTTTATGTGGGCTTATTCCGCGCCTAAAGTTTCAAAATCCCTTAGCAGTCTCGTGGCACTCGACCGCGTGTCCCCAGGGAGGAAATCACAGGCTGGCGGCCAGGACAAGATGTCTAGACTGCCTGACGCGCCCTGCAGCCCAGCCCTTCTCTACTGGGGCGTGCCCTGGGTGGGAGCTGTCCCTGCCCTGGTGCCAGACGTTCCCACCCCAGGGCCCAGGGCTCCAGGCTCCTCCGGGGTGTCCTAACTGGCCTCTCTGGGGCTCACCCACTCGAGCGCCTGTCTGCAGAGCACCAGACCGGCGCCCTCAGGATCTTCCACCATCCTGGGCCTGAAACAGCATCTGCCGGCTGACAGCCAGCCCAGTGGACCGGGAACCCGCTACGCCCCGTGATCCCAGCACCTCGGGACCAGCCTGGGCATCTGAGCTGGCGGGTGTCCGTGACAGATTTCCAGCTGGCTCCGGCCCCGGGGCCCTGGCACGCACAAATCAGACTGCCGAGGTGAGGCCCTTCCCCAGGTTCTGCCTCCCATCACCCCGCTCGCCTTCTCACCAGAAACAATCAGAACTATCCCTACGTCTGCCCCTCCTAGCGGCCCGGGACTAACACACTTTACAGGGAACTCCGCGTTCAGTCCTAGAAACTTCGTGTAGCAGGTCTCTGCAGCCCTGTTTTAGGATGAGGAACAGTGAGACAAAGTCACTGAGCTCCCAAGTGAGAGCCGGGTGTCAACCCCAAGACCACGTGATGCCAAAGCTCCCCTCCATACCCCACGTGCAATACCACCCGCACATCTTCTCAGTGTGAATAAGGAAAGAAATCGAAGAAAGGAACCAAAGGAAACGGAAGGAAAGAACGGAAGGAATCCATCTAACTGTAAGGAAAATACTTTTGCCTCCAATGAGAACCAAGGGCACTGTACTTTCTAGGGGCTACAGAGGCAGAGCCACAGACCCGTTTTGGGAGTAATCATTACTCTCAATTACTCCAAAAGAACAACACACTCAGGGTCTCAGAACAAGTAACGCCACCAACAGCCTTTTATCCAGGATACAGAGTGGCCTGCTTTGGCAGGCGGTTAAGATGTGACCTGCAGGGGAAGGGCCCTCCGCCCTCCACCTCTCTCCCTCGCACTCAGCGAGAGAGGACCAGGTCCCCCCACGTGCTAACTCCTGCCACTTCCTTATCAGCTGTGTTTCTACCAACTACGTTTTTTATGAATGAAATTCTTTTTTTTTTTTTTTTTTTTTTTAATTTATTTTTGGGACAGAGAGAGACAGAGCATGAACAGGGGAGGGGCAGAGAGAGAGGGAGACGCAGAATCGGAAACAGGCTCCAGGCTCCGAGCCATCAGCCCAGAGCCTGACGCGGGGCTCGAACTCACGGACCGCGAGATCGTGACCTGGCTGAAGTCGGACGCTTAACCGACTGCGCCACCCAGGCGCCCCTCTACTAACTACGTTTTTAAAAACTCCTCTTGCTTAGTAAAATCCTCAGTCAATATTTAAATTTGATTCAAGCTTAGGATCTTTTTTTTTTTTTTTTTAAGATTTATTTATTTATCTTAAGAGAAAGAGAGCATGAGCAGGGGTGAGGCAGAGAAAGGGAGAGAGAGAATCCCAAGCAGGTTCTGCACTGTTAGCACAGGGGCTTCTACTCTTGAGCTAGGAGATCATGACCTGAGCTGAAATCAAAAGTCAGACGCTCAACCGCCTGAGCCACCCGGGTGCCCCATCAGGTTTAGTATCTTTGCGGTCTGACATCCTTTTATTAGAAATTACCTAGGAGAGAGAAAGGTGAATGATTTGGCTACAGTGGAACAGTGATGACTTCTTTTGTAACTCATGAGACTGGACAGAAGTAAAGAAGGGCAGAGGTGATGAGGAAAAATCAACCATTATGGCTTTTGCAATTCAGCTTTCGAATGAACAATGCTTAATTACTGCTCACCTTGGTACAGAAAATATTTCAAAAGGCAGCAGTTAAATTGCTTCCCAAAGTCTAGAGTGAAAATTATTATTTTCAGATAATCCAATAAAGTTAAAAGAAATCAGAATTAACAGGGAGAAATTTTGATGAGGAGGATGTGCACGGCCTTAACATGTCTCCCCACTCGACGCGAATTAATTTCAAAGGAAAAAAGAGTAAATACACATTGGGAGTTTGGACGATTCTTTGCTCGGGTAACCAAAACCGACATCATCAAACATGGCGCGCCTCGAGAGCAGACGCCCGAGAAAGGCACGGCACCAGTCATGCAGTCTTCCGACAGAAGCTGCCACAAAGAAACACCAGAAAAGCTCCAAAGAGGAATGTCCTGTGAAAGCAGGACCTTTTCTCTGAAAATGCCAATGTCATACATGACGAAGGATGACCTGAGAAGACGTTCCAGATGAAAGGAGCTCATGGAGATATGACAACTAAATGTAATACTGGACCCTGGCCCAGACGGAAAAAGGTTACAAAGGACAGCCCTAAGGCAACTGACGAAACGGCAGAGGAATGTAGACTATTAGTATTTTCTTGGTGTAAAATTTACTTAGGTTGAGAACTATACTGATTATGCAAGACTATGTCCTTATTCTCAGGAAAACTGTACTGAACATTTAGAAGCGAAGCCCCCCCCCCCCCCCCGATGACTGCAACATACTCTCAAATGGTTCCCCCCACAAGTTTATGTGTTTGTACGACCACACATGGGCGCACACGTGGGGAGAGAGGGTGAGCGCACACAGGGCAAATGTTAACGACAGGGGATTCTGGATAACAGGTGTATAGGTGGTCCTGCATTATTCTTATCCTGGTCATTTTCTCTACGAGGAACATTACATCCCAATACAATTGACAAAAATTAGAATCAATAGAAAAAAAAGAGAACGCTCACACTCAGATTTTCTCAGTCTAAGCGTCAAGCAAGGCGCAACCCACCACGGGTGAGCTTCCTTCCGAAGGAGGCAGGGCCTCGGACTGACGCGTGCCAGACGACCCGGCCAGTGGCGACTGCCGCAAACGGGGCAAGGCGGATGGGCGAAAGGCAGACAGGCAACAGTCTACGCAACTTCTGCCCCAGGCCCGCTCAGGGAGCACTCTGCCGTGCCTCTTGGGAGCGGGTGGCAGGAAGGAACTGCGCGGAGGCAGAGAAGCCCAAGGCAGCCCGAGGTGCCCACGCGGCACCTACGTCACAGAGGCTCACCAAGACCGGCAGTGACAGGTAACGGAGCGTCAGACCCTGCCCGGGGGGATCAGGGAGGCTGCCGGGGAAGGTCACAGAGAAGACGCGACCACCAGTTGGCCCGTGAGCTGGACCCAAGTGGTGGGAGGCTCCTCACCCCATCCCGTCCTTGGGATGAGCCCTCCACTTGCCTTTCTGGCTCCCAGAGGCCGCTCCAAGGACGCAGCCCTGAGACACTGACGTGGTGTCCACAACACCTGCACAATATACCTGCCTGAACCCAGTTAAGGCGTCTCTCTCTCGCTCTCTAAACTCTTAAGGTCTGGCAGGTGGGAGCAGGGACCCTCTCATGTTGCCGGTCCAGGGCAGGCCTTGCACAGAAGTTCCCTCTGCCGATTACAACTGCCCACCTACCGGCCTCGGATGAGCGCCTGCCTCTTTTTGGGTCTCCCTCTGCCCTGCCAACGAAGGGGGCTGGTTTCACATCTCCCCTGGGGACCCCTGACAGGGATGCGGCCCCACAGAGATTACCAGGAAGGGCTGCCATGACAAATCCTACAAGGTAAACCGCAGAGCCGACCTCACACTGAACCTCCGGCTCCTTTTCTGATTTCGATTCACTGCAGCCATGTTTTCACTGACGATTTTAAAATTAATTTTTATGTTGGCGCCAGACAGCTTTTTATTTCTCTGGTGATCTTGCAGTGCATATGTAGGATCATGAGGTACAGAAATAGAAAGTGAGGAGGAACAAAGAAAAAATGTCACATTTGCTAACAATGAAGGAAATTCAAAAGCAAGGCTTGGGCTCCTGTCAACCTTTCAGGAACGGATCCTGACTAGAAATGGATTCTTCTAAATTCTCTCTAAAGCCTACTGGCCTGAAACACTAAGTGGCAATTCCAGGTCAAGTGGTAACAAAATAACCTTTCCCCAGACAGGACTCCTCTGACCTTCAAAGGAAGTTGCAAAGATCTGAAGCAGAATCTCATTTCAGAATCAAAAGCAGATCCTGCTTTTGAAAACAAATCTACACCAAAAGCCTCACTTTGATCAAAACGGGTTCGACTATGATTTTCCTTGGGTGTTCTGGTTCTAGCTTCTCAGACCTTTCATGGATCTCAATTACAAAGAACATGGTGCAGCCTAGAAAACCAGGCTTTGAGTAGATGTTGTTTGTTATTTAAAACCTTAGAATCTATTACCTTTTTGTGTGAGTAGGAGATATATTGGGAGCCAATACAATGCTAAATCCTACATTGCAACAAATTCTAATAAAGCATTCAGTGTGGCTGTCAAAGAGACCATTATGGAAAAGGCCAGCATTAGCCTGTTAGCTGTGATCAATAAAAAACTGGCAAAAAAATCCTAACTACAGAAGCATCGGAAAATAGAAAAAACCTCTAAATAACCTTACCAAAAAACAAAGTTTTTTTTTTTTTTAAACTAAGATATGGAAAGCCAGAGATACCAGGTTTTCAGCTCTGGGGAGTAAACGTTGTCTGAAAACTTAAGATATCCTTTTCTATCCAAATGACTCATTTTATATAGTTCTAATCACTCCATATGAGACTTTAAAAAAATTTTTTTTTAATATTTATTTTTGAGAGAGAGAAAGAGACAGAGTGCGGTGGGGGAGGGGCAGAGACAGCAGGAAACAAAGAATCCAAAACAGGCTCCAGGCTCGGAGCTGTCAGCACAGAGCCTGACGCGGGGCTCGAACTCCTGGACCGCGAGACTGTGACCTGAGCCGAAGTTGGCCGCTCAACCGACGGAGCCACCCAGGTACCCCCATATGAGACTTTTTGCAATGGACAATAGTCTTATTTCCACCATTCATGCTAGCTCTACCACTAATAAGCTGTGTGCCTTGGGGGAATTTAAATTTCTGTCCTGTCTTAGTTTCCTCGTCTGTAAAACAGGAACAGAGTATTATTCTGGGGAGTAAATGAGTTAGCGGCTGCTGCAGAGTTTGTGCTCGGTAACTGTTAACCACTTCCTCCACCACCGCCACCATTACCATCAACACTACTAGGATTCAGAAAAATGGACAGACAAGAATGGATAAGACAACTTTTTAAACGATAAGACAGCGTGGCAACTAAGGCAACTAAAACAGTGTGCTACTGATGTAAGGCTCAAACAGGCAAAAGAACAGATGACTGTAAAACATTATACACACACACACACACACACACACATTTCTTAATATAATTAACAAGGCATAATAAATGAATGACAACTGGGTTATTTAACAAATGGCTTTGGTAAACCGGCTAAGCATTTGGAAGAAAAGCAATTGAGAGTCTCATTGTATTTTACACTCAAAGTAAATCCAGACGGATAAAAAACATAAATGTTTAAAAAAAAAAAAGGTACTACAGAAGAAACAAATTCCAAACTAACTTGGAAAACGGACAGACTTTCTCAATATGAAAAGAATGAAAGAAAGACAGATCACCAAAGTGAAAAACTGAGAAAAACACAATCGATAAATATAAAAAGGTCATCTGCCTTATGAAAGATATTTTTAAGGCAAAAGGAAAAGAATGGTTAGAGGAATAAACAAAAACAATTAGATTTAAAAAGTACACAATAAACTAACAAACATTTGACCTCATTAGCAACTTAACAACATGAATCCAAGCAAAGAAGTGTTGGAAAGAAGGATGGAAAACTGAAGACCAGCAGAGTGCCAGGTGTTGGCGAAGGAGCAAGGAGACCAACACACCCACATGCTGGGGTGTGTGTTCGTGTGTGTGTGTGTGTGTGTGCGTGTGCGTGTGCGTGTGTGTGTGCGCGCACATGCACAAAGGGCCACAAGTGTCACGGGAACACCCCAGCAGCACACAGAGAGCCTCAGAAGTTCACAACCCCCCAACCCAGGATCTCCACCCTCAGATCCTCCCCCAGGGAAACAACCAGGGCTGGAGAGAAGGCTGGTGTACAAAGGGTTAACATCTGACACTTGAGGGGATAATGCTGAAGTCAAAGGTGAAAATCCACACTATGAAATACTGCGCAATCATTAAATGATCACAGTTGTGAAGGTGATCCTGTTGGAAGGCCATTCCCATGTCACTCAGTCATAATAAGGGGAAAAACCCAATCGTACAAAACGATACGAAGTGTTTTCCCCCATTATGGAATGATGGAACAAATCAAGTAGAAAGAAGGAAGAAACGAAATACACTAACAGTGGTTAACCCAGTGAGAAGATTAGGAGTTATTCCTATTTTCTTCTTTATTTTTTTAGGATTTTTTTTTAATTTTTTTTTTTAACGTTTATTTATTTTTTATTTTTGAGAGAGACCGAGCATGAGCAGGGGAGGGACAAAGAGTAAGAGAGGGAGCCATAGATTCTGCAGCAGGCTCCGGGCTCTGAGCTGTCAGCACAGAGCCCGACGCGGGGCTCGAACCGACAAGCTGTGAGATCATGACCTGAACTGAAGTCGGACGCTCAACCGACTGAGCCACCCAGGCGCCCCTTTTTAGGTTTATTTTTACTTATTTTTTGAGAGAGAGCGAGAGAGCGCGACCGTGAAAGCAGGGGAAGGGCAGAGACAGGGAGAGAAAGAATCCCAAGCAGGCACTGTGCTGTAAGCCCCGAGCCCAATGCGGGGCTCGAACTAACCAACCATGAGATCATGACCTGAACTGAACTAAAGAGATGCTTAACTGACCGAGCCAACCAGGTGCCCCTTCTTCATTTCTGTTTCATATTTTTTACAAATCTGCTACCTTGAGTAGGGAGAACGTTAAAACTCAGGAAAACAATAAACATGGTCAAATAAGGGAAAGAAGCCACCGGTGGAATGACAAAAAGAATCAACGATATTCAACCCTACATAGGACTTTCTAAAACCCTTACTGAGTCTATAGTGTTTCCCCGTCTTACTGTATTCTCCTTTATTAACCACGTGTGCCCATGAGAGTCCATCAGTCTCCACTCCGGCCTAAGGAAATGAAGCAAGCCGGGGCCGGGGTCACATCTGTGCCTCCCCCTCCAGCCCTGGCCCGGCCTCCAGCAGCTCCTAGGCTCCAGCTCGGTTCTTACCTCCCCGCTCAGAGCAGGCACACCCCTACCAGCCCCGAGGATTATTTCCCTTATGTTTTTCATTAGACACAACTCAAAAATATTTGTCATCCACAGTGAAATTTCTTACATGTAGGAGGCACTTCATAGATAATTCTTTTTTTTTTTTTTTTAATTTTTTTTTTTCAACGTTTATTTATTTTTGGGACAGAGAGAGACAGAGCATGAACGGGGGAGGGGCAGAGAGAGAGGGAGACACAGAATCGGAAACTGGCTCCAGGCTCCGAGCCATCAGCCCAGAGCCTGATGCGGGGCTCGAACTCCCGGACCGCAAGATCGTGACCTGGCTGAAGTCGGACGCTTAACCGACTGCGCCACCCAGGCGCCCCCCCAATAGATAATTCTTAATGTACAGTTAGAGTTAGTGTTTTCTGACATCCCGGGCACTATAAACTAACAGGCTGTTTGTATCAAGGTTTCCACCTGCCTAAATGTGCTTTCTAAAGCTTTCAGGTTATGTTAGTTGCCCATACTATCTCTTTATATTCTTATTTCTGTCATGTAATTACCTTTGTACTTTTTTCTTTTGTTCTTTTTTTTTTTTTTTTTTTTTTTGAGACAGAGAGAGACAGAGCACGAATGGGGGAGGGTCAGAGAGAGAGGGAGACACAGAATCTGAAGCAGGCTCCAGGCTCCGAGCTGTCAGCACAGAGCCTGACGCGGGGCTCGAACTTACAGACCGTGAGATCATGACCTGAGACGAAGCTGGAAGCTCAACCAACTGAGCCACCCAGGTGCCCCATCTTTCATTCTTTTTTTTAAGTCTGAAGGCAAAACACTAATTCCTTTTTCTTTCTTCATCCCAACAAAACATATATATGAGATGGGAGAAAAATGTGTACTTCAGAAAAAAAAATCTGTGACCTCGACTAGATAAGAACCTGCAGCCTGGGAAGTCTTCCCAAAACAAAGATGTCTGGGTTTGGTAATCAAAGTATCAAAAATTGGGAGATGTCTGCTTTCCTTTGTTTTTTAATTAAAAAAGAGAGACTCAAGCTCTTACTGCAGTCAGCGTATGACTTCTTATATAATCTTGCAGACAGACGCCAAACACGTATGTGTGCACCGCTCTCCCAGGATTCAGTCTGTTCTAAGCAAGGTTAAGTAAAAATCAATTCTTTGTATTGATCCAGTGCCCAAAGCCAGAGTCTTCAACAGGAATTTCATTTGAAGTGCGTCACTTGCCCTTTGATCATTTAAGTAGAGGGTATGCATCTGGTGGGAAACGAACTAGAGAGAAAAATATCCTGTTCTCTGACTGCTCCCACCAATACAGTGGCCACAACAGACCAAGGACGGGACCAAGGGAAGGTTCCAAAAGGCAGGAGGTGAGGGGAGCCAGCGAGGGGGAGGAAGCCCAGGAGAAGGCGGGTCCTGAGGAGCAGCAGCCCCCTAGCAAACCAGAGCGCAAGACCCACCAGCCCTCTGAAATCAGAACTACCCTCCGCAGGCTAGAGTTAAAATTTTCAGCAGCCTCGGCCAACTACCAAAGCCCCCAACTGCACATTTTAGCCAAGCCCCAAATGTCAAAACAGAGCAGACAGGCAAAGAGAAGAGTGCACCAACCAAAGAAAACACCAGGGCTTTGAGCCAGGGCTTTGGCCAGGGCTGAGAGCCAAAGGCTGGCGTGGCACCGGCCCCAGCACGTGTGGGGGACACGTGGCTGGGGAACGGTGACAGGAGGTCGGAGGTTAGTGGGCCAGATGGCAAAAAGCCCACCAGGCCAAGCGAAAGACCCTGGATTCTACTGCTGGCATAACAGATGCCTCTGGAAGGTTCAGACCTGCCTCGGGAGCCCAAGTCTGCACCATCCAATTTCCGTAAAAGTACATCAAAGCAGTAAGTCTATCACAAATTAAATGAAACTCACAGTCTACCAGGCCCTGATCGTGTGGTCCCACCCCCCTTGCCAACCACACCTTGTTCTTTACCTACTCCCACCCCAGGGCAGTGGGGCCTCAGTTTATCTCTTTCCATCATCTGTAGTATTCTCCATAGAACCTCCCACCCCGCCCCCCTCAACAGGCCTGTAGTCTCCCTCTGAAGTGACGGTGCCTCCCCATCTTCCATTTCAGTTACACGTCACGTCCCCAGAGCTCCATCCTGGTCACCTGATCTAGTCAGCTCCTGGCACCTCTCACAGCACCCCACTTGTCATCTTCACGGTGTTTATGACAACTGTCCACTTGCTTGTTCAATGTCTACACTTCCCACTCGACTGAGTCTGGAGAAAGGAGAAAACATGTCTGTTTTGCTCACAAGTGTATAGCTAGGATTTGATAAGTATTTGATGAATGAATTTAAAAAAGTAATATATACTCCAAAGGCCAAAACTGGTTTGACTAAATTGACAAATCTTTTCCTGGCCAAAAAAAAAAAGGAGGGGGGGGGGCGCGAGGGAACTTAAATAACTAACATAAGGCGTGAAAAGAAGGGAAAACACACTGATCTCACAAAATAAATAAGATTATAAGGGAATATACGAACAACTGTATGCCCACAAATTAGGTAAGTAAAACAAGTTACTAAATGACACAGATTACCACAACTGACTCAACAAGAAATAAAAACTCAGCACCTCTATACAAGTAGAGACTGAATTCGTAAAGAGCTTCCCCTGAAGAAAAGCCCAGGCCACAGGGCTTCACTGGTAAAGTATATCAAACATCCAAAGAAAAAATTAATACCAATATTTCACAAACTCTTCTAAAACTCAGAAGAGGAAAGAACACGTCCCAACTTATTCTGAGGTCAGTATTATTCTGATACCAAACTCAGACAAAGATATCACAAGAAAGCTACAGACCACACCCCCAATGAATACAGACGTGGAAACCGTCAACAAATTATTTGCAAACATATAAAAATCCAGCAACATATAAAAGGATTTGCATATAATCCTTTTGAATCCATCAACATATAAAAACAATCACACATCATGACCAAGAGGGATTTATTTCAAGAACCAAGGCTGGTTTAACATTCAAAAATCAATTAACATAATACACTCTATTAATATGATAAAGGATAAAAACCACATCATCACCTCTGTAGATGCAGAAAAAGGATCTGACAAAACCCAATACTTCTTCGTTGTAAAATACCCGACAAACTAGGAATAAAAAGGGACTTCCTCAACCCGGTAACGGCCATCTGCAAGTAACCCACAGCCAACATCACACTTTATGGTAAAAGATTAAATGCTTCCTCCCTACAATCAGGAACAAGATGAGTATGTCCCATTCAACAGTGAACTGAAGGTTCTAACCGGGGCAATTAGGCAAGAAAATGAAATAAAAGACATCCAAAGTAGAAATGAAAAAGTAAAACCATCTCCATTTGCAGATGACATAATTTTCCACAAAGAAAATTCTAAGGAATTCACTGGAAAACTCAGAACTAATAAACAAATTCAGCAAGGTGACAGGATACAAAACCGATCAATAAACAAAAATCACTTGTACTTCTATACATTAGTAACGATAATTCCAAAAATGAAATTAAGAAAACAGTTCCATTTACAATAGCACCCCAAAGTGTGAAAACATTATGCTAAGTTAAATAAGCTAGTCACAAAACACCACATATTATATGATTCCCTTCTCACGAAATGCCCAGAACAGGCAAACTGACAGGCAAAGAAAGGTAGGGCAGCGGTTGCCAGGGGCTGGGAGAGACACAGGAATGAAGAATGACTGCTCAATGGGCGTGGGGTTTCCTTCCGAAACGATGGAAATGTTCTAAAATTAGATCGTGATGACTGGCTGCATGATCGTATGAACATACTAGAAAAAGATGAATTGTGTATTTTCTTTTCTTTCTTTTTTTTTTATTTTAATGTTTATTTTTGAGAGAGAGAGAGAGAGAGACAGCACAAGCAGAGAGGCAGAGAAAGAGGGAGACACAGAATCGGAAGCAGGCTCCAGGCTCTGAGCTGTCAGCACAGAGCCCAACACGGCGCACGAACCCATGGACCACAAGATCATGACCTGAGCCGAAGTCGGATGTTTAACTGACTGAGCCACCCAGGCGCCCCGTGAATTGTATATTTTAAATGAGTGAAGTGTATGGTATATGAATTCTATCTCAATACGCTGTTTAAAAAACAAAGACAAAAAAACAAAACAAAACAAAATAAAAAACAGGTAATACAGTGATATACGGTGTATCACAGATGGTCCCGGACTTACGATGGTTCAACTTATGATTTTCCAACTTTATGGTGGTGTGAAAGCAATATGGATGCACCAGAAACCATAGGTCAAAAAAATGGGTTTTTTTGAGAGATAGCGAGCACCTGTGTGCCAAGCTGGGGAGGGGCAGAGGGAGAAGGAGAGAGAGAATCCCGAGCAGGGTCCATGCCTGGCAGAGCCCAATGCGGGGCCTGATCTCACAACTGTGAAATAATGACCTGAGCTGAAATCCAAAGTAAGATGCTTTAACTGGCTGAGCCACCCAGGCGCCCCCAGAGGTCAACTTTTAAATTCTGACTTTTTCCTGGGCCAGCGGTGGCATGCAGGATCCTCTCTCCCGATGCTGGGCAGGAGAAGCAACTCCCACCCCCAGGCAACCACAGGCTCATGAAGGTAAACAACCAATACACTGACAACCATTCTGCACCCACACAGCCATTATGTATTTCCCTTTCTGTACAATATTCAACATATTACATGAGATATTCAACATTTTATTACAAAATAGGCTTTGTGTTACATGATCTTGCCAACCGTAGGCTGAGGTGAAGAGTTCTGAACATGTTTAAGGTCAGCTGGTTAGTAGATTAGATGTATTACATGTGTTTTCCACTTACCATACTTTCAACTTATGATGGGTTTATAAGGAGGTAACCCCCTCGTAAGCCGAGGAAGACGTGTAATATGGTAATATTTCTATAATGACAACTTCCCTTCCTAAATGTTTGTTGTGCTGTGAAAACAGGGTTAAGATATAAATAGGAGGAAGGCAAAGGAAACACTTAACCTTGGGAGCCTTGGGAGCTGGGCACCAGAGTTCTCCCAGTATGAAATATTTCCATGGGCTAAATTTGGGTGAGGAGGAATTTATTTGTAGTTCATAATGACATCAAATTACGGTGCATACCTTCTTTACAGCTCAGTCACTTGAAAACCTTTAAATTGTAAAATGCAAAACTGGCTGCTCCTTAGGAGCAAAACCACTCTGTTCCCAGGAGCACGAAGAAGAGATGGGCTCAAGAAGCAGAAATCACACTTACGTTCCTCAAGACCGGAAGTGCCAACTGCTCGAAGGAAGTCAGATCCACCACATACTGCCCAACTCGGCACTCACGTTTTCCAGGTGGAGGCTCTGAGCTGAATAAAGAAACAGTGCATTTGTTGAAAAGACCCCTGTATTGATTTCTGGTTTGCAGCTACGCCACTGAGCCTCTGGCCCTTCGACATATGCTAAATCACCCTGAGACATCACCTGCACAAAACGCGGTAGTATGCAAAGCTAACCTGATGCCGTGCCGTCTCCTGAGAACAGGGTTTCCAACAAGTATGCCCACCACGCCACCGCCACCAGCCCTGGAAGTTACCTGGGGGTGCCGATCCCCAAGCTACAGGGAGGCAGCGTCCCAACTATCTTGGAAAAGTAGCACAAGAAACAGGATGACGAATTACAAAATGATAAAAATTTAGTACTCAGTGGAGTAAGTTTTAAGTGAAATATGCTATCTTTGTACTTTGTTTTTCATATCGTGGTTTCAAAGTCTGTTTTCTTTCTTTGAGAAATCCGCAAAGGCCCAAGATTCTTCAAGATAGGGATCAGAGATTATTTGGCTCGATCCTGTACCCAGGGAGAATAAAACATCATAGAAATGAAATGTCAGTACCCAATTCTAGACAAAACTCCCCGCGTGCCGGATAAGGTGACAACGTCGAATCCTATTCTTCTCCCTGCCTGTCTGACTTCTTCTGTGTAAAATCCATCGATAGGCACACCAGAGGATTTTAAAACCTCACTGGCTTTCTGGATCAATGTTGTTTTCCCAACTCCTGAAAGAAAAACAAAAAAACAACAAAAAATCCATTAGGAACCACCCCCTTGCTGGAGGGAACAGCACTCAGGGCCTGAGAGCAATCACAGTGGGGGAGAGAAATGGGCTGCAAAGGAATTTTATGAATATTAATTCACTTTCATTTTGATTGTTCCAGGTGTTAAAACTTCAATTTCAAGCATACTAAAAATATGAATGGGATCTTAAAGTTTTATTTTGAAATTCTGAAACATTATTTTGTCACACATACCATCCCAGAACCAACTGAGCGGCTTACTGGTGACAGCCGAGTGCCATCCGCACCCTCTGAGACAAGCTTCTGGAACTAAGTTTACTCTCTTCCTTGGGTGGCCACGCTCTCACCAGGACACAAAACTGGTCATGCTTGGGTCGAAGGCTGGGCACTTTAAACTAGGATTTCAACCTTCCCAACACTCTGGACCTACGCTTACCCGCGAAAATCCCTTCACTCCTCCATGGACTTAACATTGCCGTGTCTCCCAGAAAAGCGTCCCTTAAATACCACTACCACCACCAGAAATGGCAATCTTCAAACTTTCTCACAAGAGCGATCCGATCAGGTCGGCAGCCCCTTCTATGGCCTCCTCTGCTGTTCTCCCGGTTCCTCTGGCTTGCCCCCCAACGCCTTCCCCACTTACAACCTATCACCTCCACCCCCATCCACCTGGCCTGTTAACTACTCGGGTGTGTTTACAGGTACCAACAGGGAATCACCGACACCGTGGAGCCAGGCACCTTATCTAGCAGGCTTCACAAGCATTTCCTGGGTTCCACCCTGACAACGAGCCTCTCAGACAGTTACCTTTCTTGTCCTTATTTTACAGATGAGGCCCAGAGGGGATGGGTGAGTTACCCGAGGTTACACAATTAGTAAGGACCATATAATTTAACAGGGGCCTTTGTGTGTACCCATGACTTGCTCCATAGACATTTAAGTCAATGGCATCACGGTTATCCAAAATGGGAAAAATGGGAATCCTCCGGCAAGCCTGCAATAGACTATTCTGAGATACCACAGGGTTGTAAAGTCATATTATTTCTACGGCTGCCCCCTCAGAGTCATCAGGGTTCCCCAAGAAACCTTTTAAGCTTGTATGAGATAAACCATGAACTGTTACTTAATAAACCTCTCCTCCTAATTCACACTAACAAACGATGGCGGCTGGCCTTCTGGCCCAGGAACACTAACCCAAGGGGATCCCAGCCACGTGCTCACTGGGGCTGGAAGAGAACCGTGTAGGGTTTTCATCCCAGCTCTGTGCCCCAGTACCTGCTGTTTAGCAAAGTCCCGGCAGAACCTGTTTAATACGGGCCAGTAGCATTGGTGGATATGTAAGTTGGTACTTTTCTGAAGGGCGACTTCAACGTGCCTTCTGCAGCACACAGCAATTCTGTGTCTAGGAATTCACCTTCAGCAAGAGTCTGACGACAGTACAAAGATACGTGGAATAGGGGTTTTACGTCAGTTTTCATGATAATAGCAAAATATGGAGAGCAACCTATATGGTGACCAGTAAGGGAGTGGTGAATTACGGTATCATGTATATAACGACATACAAATATGCAGGAATGCCATACGGGCCTTACAGAGAATACTGTTTACCTATCTTTATTAGCACAGAAAACAGACCGCAATATGGCAATGATAAGCGGAGAAAAAGCAGGTTAAGACATAGCAGGCATATATATATAGCATTATCCTATTATGCTTTTTTTTTTTTTAAAAAGTGAAGTGTATGTATTTACAGGAAATGTTGAGACGGAAATGGAAAAGTTTACAGCACTTATTTCTGTGTGTTGTAATTCCATGTGATTGTCACTTTCTTCTCTAAAACTTTGATTTTTTTTTTTTTTCTGGTCTAATAGTAAGTGGGTATTACTCTTAACGTAAGAAAAAAAAATACTCCATTTTGAAGAAGATAACGTGGGGCAGCTGTGATAAAAGGGGACGCTTTGTGTCCTGCATGTTGGGCAGAACACCGGTGCTGGCTCAAGCCCCTTCCTGATCAGCTGTAAAAAATCATCTTTCAGTTAATTTTTCATCTCCATCAATTAAGCTACTACCCTAGAGCTGTCTACACGAAGAGGTAACCTATGCTGAAGGAGACCCCAAAATGACGGCTCCATACCACACACAGGCAAGAAGGGCAGGTCAGAAAGCTCCAGAAACCTTTTGATTCTTCTTCTCTCATAAAGCTGACCCTGAGATAAAAGATTCAAGGGCAGGAAGTTTAATTTGGAAAGTGACCCCCAAGACTCCAAGGGAAGTAACTGCATTATCATGCAAGTTACCTCCGTGGATAGCTAATCCCACTGGGGAACTCTGGGAGACAGTTTTGGGCACGTGACTCAGTTTTCCTGCCTGAGGGCTGAGGAAGTAGAGAGTTTATCCACTGACTCCCGTCTCTCATGGGTTGGAGGCTGCTCCTGGGGGACAGGAATTCCCTGGCCCGTCGGGCCTGCTCTGCACACAGGTACAGAATCTAGAGAAATCAGAGAATCAGAGAATCAGAGAAAGCCCTCTAAGATGGGTCACAGGTTGGACAGCTTGGAAAAACATTAAGTGTCAAGGAGACGCAAGCAGAGCACTGAGCATATACAACAAAACGTGACCTCTTTGAGAAGACACATTACCTGACGATCTGAATATGTAGACTAGATTTAGATAGCAGGCAGAGTTTGAGACTAAGTTGATGAGAGAAAGAAACTATGAAAAAAAACAGACAGTAACTCCAAAGGGGGGGGGGGGGGACTTGTATGTAAAAGGAAAAGAAAATTATAGATTATTAACTACATGGCTCTTCTGTGATTAGTGTTCACCTGTACTGGGCTAATCAAAATTACACTATAACTACATTAGGAAGATGGAGAGAAAGAGAAGGTGAGCGGCTTTTAGGACAGGCTTAGGCAAGCTATCTTGTAGAATCATTTGTCTTTCAACTGTGTGTACATGGAACTTTTATAAAAAAAAGGGGGACAGGAAGAAGAACCAGCATTGATCTGGCCCACCTCTCTGTCCCCAGCCACCTCCAGGAGCCAGGCAGATCCTATCACAACAACAGATGACTTCTGTTATGAAACACATAGATGTCTTGAGGCCAGCCTGCTGAGAGAACAGCATTCCCAGGTTCAAATAAAGGACTGACGAATCAATTTTCAGAAGACAGTCTTTTGCAGTATTAGGGAGTACTCTGGATGTTAGAAATCTCTCAAACCGGTCTCCTCACAGCGCCTCCATTGCCTGGTAAAAAGAACATTCCGGAGTCCACAATACTAAGTATGCCCTTTGCTACTTGGGCAACACATAACCACTAAAATAAAGCGATTCTAGGCCCAGAATGACAATCTGTGATACCGGAGCTCTCAGTTCACTTAAACATTAGGCACACCCTGCAAAGGAGCTGACAAAATAGATCACTTTCTCTGCTCCAATCAACCCATCTTTCTGCCTTGGCCCATCTGATGCTGCCACCACCTTCCTGAGTCACGCCGGATACACGTGAGGGGCCTTGGGTTTAAAAAGCGTCTCCTCCAGCTTCACGTGAACGCACACTCTCCCATCTGGATCCCGTAGGGTTGAGGGATGTGCCCAAAGCCACAGACACAGGATCTGGGAGGGGCTTCCTGGAGGCACCGAGTCCCCCGGCCTCACCCTTGCAGGCAACTGGGGAGTGGAAGTCTCATCTTCAGCTTCACTACCGTTCAGGAGAAAACCCCGCGCTTCCTCTCATTACGAACGGTAGGCCAGAGCCACCGCAGCGGCGGCACGTGTGACCATCCACAGAAACCGGGCACCTTCCCGTCAATCACGGCCGCGGCGGGCATCCTGCAATACCATGTGCGCGCATCACTGAGCTCAAAACTGCGCCCTTACGCTTGCTGCCGTGGGACGCCCCCGCCCCCCTTTAATGCCTTCGTAAAGAAGCCCACATACTACCAAACCACAGCTCTTTTTCTTACCAGCCTTGGCCTCATTTCTAGCCCTGTCTTTTGTACTTAAAATCACGTTCTCTGGGAAGGGGTCACGGAGCCCGTAACATTCACTGGGGACTTTAGGGACCAGCTGCCAGAACCCTGGAGGCTGCCGCCCCTTCCCAAGTACACGGGAACGCCCCCCCACCTCCCGCCTACCCCGGCTGCCCCCCCGCCCAAAACTGGAGACCCGGGCGGGGTTACCTGGGGGCCCCGTGAGGAACACGTGCCGGGCCATTCCGGTGGGCCCGGGTGGGGGTCGCGGCCCGGGTCGGGGTCGGGGTCGCGGTCCAGGTTCCGCCCCCAGCGTGCGCCGGGCCCCGCCTCCGCCGACCGGAAGCACCGCCCCCGCGGCCGCGCAGGCGCCTCCGCGCCGTCCCCCAACCCTCAGCCCTCGGCCTTACTCGCGCATGCGCCTTGGGCTCTTGATCTCCGTACGCAGTAGAGACGTCCGCGGTCGGGAGTGGGGTGGTTAGGGGTTTTTCGGCCGCTTGTCTTTGATCGTAGATTTCCGGCTCACGGGGGGGGGGGGGGGGGGTCTCCAAGGGAGACGTGCGTGAGAATGCCTATTACTAAACTGGTGCTGTGCTAGGTGAGCGCCGTGGTCCAAGTCCTGCCGCTGACGTCCGGACCTGCAAGCTGAAATTACCCCAACTCTCCTGGAAGTTTGGTCTCAGAAACCTTCCGCAGAGCGGGGAGGCTTTGCTACCGATTCGAACTCTTTGCCCAGCGTCGTCTACCATAGCTGCGCGTAGAATTACCTGATAAAACGTGCTTGATGCCTGGGCTCCACTTCCAGAAAATTCGGAGTGTTTGGTCTTGGGTGTGTCCTGAGGATCTGGATCTTTTTTTTTTTTTTTTTTTTGAACTCCCCAGCAATTTCCAACGTTCCCTGGGGTTGAGAACCACTTGTTTATAGACAGACCTCCCAGCCCCCGTCATTGCATATGAAGACCAGAAATTGGTCTTTCTTACCTCCATACCGTAATGGAAACCAACGCAAGACCCCGCCGGAGGATCTCATTGCGCAAAGAATTAAGTGGCTTTCGCCCCACTCACTTGACCACTTGAAGTGTTTCAGCCAGCGAAATGAAGTGGCAATGGCCTTGAGCCAAATTTACCTGTAAACTCTTTCAGCCTGACATGTGTACGGTTTGACTTGTGATCAATCATTCTCCATCCTGGCTGAGAAAGCAATTTCACTGAGTGCTCAACTTAATTGGTCTGTGCCCACACAGGACCTCCAGGGCTCCCCTTAGCCTGCTATATACATCAGTCCGATGGCCTCCGTTTTTTAGCCATTTAAAAAGCAATCATCTAAAAAATAAGATTTGCACAGTGTAGCTGCTACCATCATTTTGGCAACATTTACAAAGCCGCATCGCTGGTAATGTAGGGCTTTCCACCTACATTTATCTTTAACCTCATGCAAATTGGAATCAAGACCAGCTGATGCAGCCAAGGAAACCCATAGTAGTTTCCAAAAGAAAGGAAACATGTACACAGTCATAAATACACTCTTGTTTTTTTACCAAAAATATTTCATGCTACCAAAACACTTGTAAACATTAATTGCTAATTAATGTAAAAATCCCCATCACTGAACAACGGTTTATAATTTGCAAGGATCCCCAGGAGTTGGATTATTTTCTTTTGATGGCATACGTGGCATTCTGGTAGCTATTCGCGGGCATCAGTTTAGGTAGCTCAAGGAACATACAGACTCCAGATGTAGGGAACTGCTGTCTCAGAGAACAAGAAGAAAATTCTTCTGTAGTTGGATGTGGGCTTTTTTTTACATTAAAAGCCATTTATTTGGGTGGCAATTACATGGTGTCTTAACCTCATGAGAATTCATTGATCTGAGTCTTTGGTAAAGTTTCCTCTATGTGTTATACATCAATAACAGATGAAATACCTTATATTAGAGAATAATTAGGAGCACATTTTAGAATAAATATGTTATTCAAGTATTGTGCTGAGATTAACTTTTGCTTACGATTGAACCCCGGTATAATTGTATATGTTTAAATTTTCTATGATTTCAAAATCCTAAAAGTCCTTAACACAGGTTTTTTGGTTGATTTTTATACCTCTGCTTTGCCAGGACTGTCTTAGTTTCAAAACTGTCCTTGGAATCCCTTCTGTTCTGGAAAACCAGGATGGCTGGTCATTCTACAGTTAAAGGACAGAGGAGCATTTTAAAGCAAAACAAAGAGCTTTGTCAGAAGAGTAAGTGCTGTAGGTTGAATCCTTGTGTCCTCCCCACATCCAAATGTTGAAAACTAATGCCCAAAGTGATGGCCTCAGTGGAGCACCTAGGTGGTTGTTAGATGAGCATCCAACTCTTGATTTCAGCTCAGGTCATGACGCCCAGGGTTGTGGGATTGAGCCCCATGTAGGGCTCTATGCCTTAAAAGTCTCGCTCTTTCTCCCTCGGCCCCTCTCTCCAGCTCATGCTTTCTCTCTCTCCAGTTAAAAAACAACAAAGTGATGGTGTTAGGAGGTGGGGCCTTTGGGAAGTGATGAGGCCACGAAGGTGGGGCCCTCATGGATGGGACCAGTGCCCTCATCAGAGGCCCCAGAGAGATCCTTAGCCCCTGCCACCGTGTGAGGATACGAGAGTCTGCAACCCAGAAAAGCATGCCCCCCCACCCCATCCGTGGCACTCAGATCTGACTTCCAGCCTCCAGAACTGTGAGAAATAAATTTGTTATTTAGAAGTCATCCAGTGTGTGTTTTGTGATAGCAGCCGGCACAGACTAAAGCACTACACGAGTTGCTTTCTCCTTTAATAGTTCGGTTGTTCTGAATATAGGATCTTCTTCCTGAAGAAATGATCTTGTCAGTAAATAACTAGAAAGCCTATGTAACGGTTTGTATGTGAAGCCTGATCTGTTGGTACTGGGCGCCTAGTCACTATGTGGAAGCCGGGACGACTTTACACCCTCAGCACGTCCAGATGCTCCCCCCACATCTCACACACACACACACACACACACACACACACACACACAATCTCCCTTCATCTCTCTTGCGTGCACAGCACCCCCCCCCCCCCCCCCGCATTGTCGAGTGGTATGGCCCTGGCCTGGACACAGAACAAAGTCCCGAGTACAGGAAAACTGAGACCAGAACAGAGATTATGGCCACGGGGGATGTGAAAAGAGGGAAGTAGGAAAAACAAAAGTGATAACAGTGATTGCCTCCCAGCATTTGTTTCCGCACGTGGAAACAGCCCCCAAACTATCCTTTTCCTTCCTCCTGTGATTAAAAACAGTGGATGTCCTCCCCAACCCGGGTTCCTGGGGAGCACGTGACCCAGGCCTGGCCAATGACAGCGGTCCATCTTCCTGGTTCAGTGATTGGTTCCAGGAAGCGCGTGGGCCCGCAGCACCTGAACCGGAGACTTTAGGTGACTTCTTCCTCTTCCTTTTAAGCGCCTCTTTTCTTGCTCCTCGGGTTTGAAGACAGCCATCAGCCAGTGTGACTGAGGCAGAAGGACAAGGGGAGGGGTGAGAACCCCTCCTTCTCTCCCCAGTCGCTTCCTATGCAGCAACACAGGCTCAAACGTCACTGCTCTGGGAATGCTTTTCTGATTGTCCTGGCCCCTCCCCACGGCGCCCTCAGCACCCCACAATGTGACACCACAAAGATCTGTTCATATCCACCTTTTCTCCTGCCACCCAGCTATGAATTCCTCAAAAGGCAAGACCCTAATGGATCTTTTTTCATCCACCTCTTTGTTCACCGAATGTACCCACAGCACGTTCATTCATCCACCCGCTGCGTGCCAGGGACCATTCTAGGGGCTGGGGGACACGGCGGTGAAAAAAACAGAGTCTGCCCTGGTATAGGTCATGGTGTAGTGGGGAGAGACACACAAATACACAAGAAAACGTAGAGATACAATGCCACATGTTGGTAAGCCCATGGAAGAAAAACAAAAAGACGGGGAATGCAAAGGGTGTGCAATTTTATGGAGGGTGATCGAGGGAGATGTCCCTGAGAAGATACCACCTGAGCAGAGCTCTCTGAAGGCTTGTGGAAGTCTGGGAGACGGCAGTGTAGAAAGACAGATCAGTGTGTACAAAGGTCCTGAGGCAGGAGTGCTTGGCTGAAGGAGGAACATCAGCAAGCCTGTGTGGCTGGAGAAGATGGCTACTGTAACAATCCAGATGAGAGATGATCCTGTGTTGGTAAACGCCACATAGCACAGCACCAGCCTGTCGGGGGGGAAGTGGAGCGACGGCAGACGGGCAGGAGAGTCGCACAGGCTTTCCCAGTCTTCAACAGTCATGCTCAGGTCTTTGCAGCCACAGGACTTTGCTCGACCAACAGATTGGGCAGGGTACTCACCCACGAGGATTCCCCTTCCAATGCAGACAATGGAGGTTGGTTGGTGTGACGTACTAAGTACTGGGACAGCAAATCCCCACTAGACATTCCCGGTCACAGCCCTGCGGTTCCCCATCAGCGTCACACACACTGTCCCTTCCACTTCTCTTTGCCAAGGTCACCTGAAGTTACAGCGGGTGGCTGGGAAAATTGGCTCTGAGGAGCCTCTAGGTGAAGCAGCTGTCCTACCTGTTGTGGACAGAATTGTCAAATAACTCCCCAGATTCCCTGCCCCCCAAACCGCATGCACCGTGCAGACGCGTTATGTTAAATCGCCTTCAACTGACCCTATGCCAGCAAGGAAATGGGGCCTCACTCCTACAACCTCAACGACCTGGACTCTGCTGACAGCAAGGATGAGCTCTGGAATTTCCCCCGGAGTCCCCAGATGAGAACTCAGCCCGGCTGAGCAGAAAACCCAGTTATGTTTGTGGCTGGCCTTTTGACCTCCAGAACTGTCAGCTTATAAAGGGGTGGGATTGTAAGTTGTTAAGTTTTGTGGTCATTTGTGACAACAGAGATGGAAACCGATAGACCAGTCACACATTTGCACGTGCGCACGTAACCCGCATCCCCATCCCAGAACTTTCCAGGTCAGCTTCCGTCCCGGGCTCTGGTACTCTGCTACTTATATTTGGAGCGATACTGGGGACATAGACTGTACCTTTGGACTGGAGAGTTGTTAAAGGATTTGTGACCATATTTTAAAACTACCTTAAAATAGACCTCTCGCGAGCTAAGCACTTGACATATATTAACCCCCTGGATTTTCATACTCCCTGTGGTGCAGAGATTCTCACACCCACCCCATCCTCACTTTATAGATACATCAAGCCTCAGAGGAACTGAGTAACCTGCCCAACCAAAGTCAGAAAACTGTTCGGTGGGAAGAGTGAGACCAGAACTAGATTTGATACATTGATTCCTTTTCCATCATCCCCTGTCAACACCATGCTAGGTCTGAAAGCTAGTGAACGGGACTGGATATATGAAGTGTTAACTTGTGACAAACAAGTAATGGGGGGCATTTTCAGGCAGATTCTGTTCTTACTCCCTCTCAGAAACAACCCCCACTGGCTAGTGAAACAAAGATCCTGGATTCTTGATTTTGGTCACCCCAGTGCGAGATGGGGCATATTTTCATAGAGATGGGGATAGACAGAACTTCTATTTTTTTTTAATTAAAAAAATTTTTTAATGTTTATTATTTTTGAGAAAGACAGCAATCAGAGGGAGGGGCAGAGAGAGAAAGAGAGAGAGAGAGAGAGAGAGAGAGGAAGATGCAGAATCGGAAGCAGGCTCCATGCTCTGAGCTGTCAGCACAGGGCCCGACGCGGGGCTCGAACTCACGAACCGTGAGATCATGACCTGAACCGAAGTCGAATGCTTAACAGACTGAGCCACCCAGGCACCCCAGACAGAACTTGTTCTGCCTGAAGACCCCTACCTCTTAGTCCTTATTTCATGATGATGCAGCAAACTGAGTCAATCAAGAGCAGAGTAGGGAGTTATCAGAAGAAACTCAATACCTGACCCTGTTCACTGCTCCACAGACCCTCACATTTGAAGAGCTGAGAATAGTTAGCTTCTAGGCTTCCCAGCAAGATACTAAGAATGTCTTCATACCACTTTGGTGCAGGAGACTAGAAATGATGGCATTGCTGCATGGGAGGACTAGCCCAACCTTGAGTTTCCTGGGGTTCCTTCTTGGTACGGGAGAAATGCAGAATGTTTGCACACACCCAGAAGAATCATATGCTCTCTGTCACAGGGCCTTTGCATATGCTACTTCTTCTGTTTCAAAGGCTCTCTCTCTTACCATCTTCCCCTAACTACCATTTGTTTATCATTCCTGATCCCTCAGAACATGCCACGTGTCCCTGATACAACTCCTTTAGCCTCCTGAACTTCTAGTTCATTTTTCTTACCCTAGTCATTACTGAATAATTAGTGATTTAAATTTATTGAATGACTTTCTCCTGCGCTAGAATGAACGCTTATGAGAGAGGGAACTGAACCAGGCTTACTCACCACTCTATTCCCACTGTCTAGATGTTCAGTTAATCTTCCTAAATAAATGAATCTCTAACTCAGTAGTTTATTTTCCAGCAGAACACTTTTGAAAGTCCTCCTTTATGGTAGAGATACTTGGGAAGGAAATACAAATGAACAGCAGCAGCCCTCTGCTCACAAATGAAGACATACAATGTCAATGTCGTCAACTGTATTTATCACTTCTGCTTAGAGAGTGCTCAGCAGGTGTTCTAGGATAACAAAAGATGTATATGATAGGGTCTTTGCCCTAAAAATACAAATAATCTACTCTGGAAACCACACCAACACGTACAACACAATTAGATAGTGACAAGTGTGAAACTCAACACTCTGGACACTCAACACTCTGGACACTATTCGTGTGGCTACAGACAAACGAACGAACTAACAAGCAAAACTAGAAAAGCACAAGTGTTGACGTGGATATGGAGAAACAGGAACCACTCTACACTGTTGGTGGGAATGTAAAATGGTTCGGCCACTATGGAAAACAGTAAGGTATTTCCTCCAAAATTAGGATTATCACATAATCCAGTGATTCAATTTCTGGGTATATATCGAAGAGAATTGAAAGCAGAGGCTTAAAGAGGTATTTACACAGCCATGTTCACAGCAGCATCGTTCAAAATCGCCAAAACGTGGAAGCAAGTCAAGTGTCCACTAATGAACGAATGGATAAACAAAGTGGTCTACCATACAATGGACTATCACTCAGCCTTAAAAAGGAAGGAAGTTCTGACATGTGCTATGACGTGGAGGAACCTCGAGGACATCGTGCTACACGAAGGAAGGCAGGCATGAAAAGACAAACATAATCGTCCCTGGACAACACCGTGGGTAGTGGTGCCAACCCCGTGAGCTGGTGAGTATCCATGTATGACTTTTGACTCCCCCAAAACTTTACTAATAGCTTCCTAGGGACCAGCAGCCTTATCGATAGCATAAAGTCTATTAACACCTACCTCATATGTTGTCTGTATTACCTACTGTATTCTTACAATAAAGTAAGCTGGAGGAAAGAAAACGTTATTAAGAAAATCATAAGGAAGAGAAATCCATTTGTAATACTGTACCATAAAAAATCCGCGTGTAAGTGAGCCCACACAATTCAAACCTGGGTTGTTCAACCATCGGCTGTATTGTATGATTCTACTTATATGAGGTCCCCAGAAGAGTCAAATTCATCAAGACAGAAAGTAGAATTGTGTCTGCCAGGGGTTGGAGGAGGGGGAAATGGAAGATACTGTTCCATGGAGACAGATTTTGAGTTTTGCAAGATGGAAAGGGTTCTGCGCATGGATGGTGGTGATGGCTGAAAAGACACGGTGAATGTAATTAGTGTCATGGAACCGTAACGCTTAAAAATGTTTAAGGGGATGCCTGGGTGGCTCAGTCAGTTGAGTGTCTGACTCTTGGCTTCGGCTCAGGTAATGATCTCATGGTTGGTGTGTTCGAACCCCACATCCGGCTCTTCACTGACACCAAAGAGCGTGTTTGAGATTCCCTCTCCCTCTCTCTCTCTGCCCCTCTCCTCTCTCTCTCTCTCTCTCTCTCTCTCTCTCTCTCTCTCTCACACACACACACACACACAAATAAACCTTAAAGAAAGAACAGAAAAAAGAAAACAAGGGTTAAGATTTTACTGAATTAAAACTTAAAAACTCATTATATGGAAAATCAGCGGAAGAAAAGAGATCCGTAAAGCCTGGAGTGTTCAGAGAGGGGCCTCTGAGCTGGGCTGCAGAGGACACATCCCTGATGGGGTAAGGACGGGAAGGCGAAGCAAGCCAGGAGGGAGATCTTCACTGTTGCCAATAACTCCGAGGTCCAAAGGCCGATCTTATACCCGGGAAGGGCTTTCACTGTAGCTGGAATCCTGGTAAACTGGTACCTGAACCATCAGGCTGGTGCAGATCCTTGAGAGGGATGGCTCTGGGCCTCCTAATATGGCCCCACAGGCCTGGGAAGGATAAAGACACGCTGGTCGCCTCTTTGTCGCTAGCAAAGGGTCCCAGCTGGAGACTTCCGGCACGCAGAGCTGATAGACCCGGGCTTCTGCTCCTTTCTTAAGGCGCCCTCAAGTCAGAGTGGCTGACCGAGGGCTTTGGAGGACCACCCTCCCAATCAGGCCGACTGTAATGTGGGAGGGGGAGGGGGCAAAGAACAGGACTACATGGGGTGGCGGTCCTTGAGCCCGTAGGTCGCAGGAGAGCTGGGCGGCGCGGTGCCGTGTCACTTTCAGGCAGTCGCGCCCCACCCCGCTCACATGCGGCCCCCACCCCACCCCAGATGAGCAGCCTCCCCGCCCTCCCGCAGACCTGAAGCTTGGTGGTGGGGACCCTTACCCGCAGGGCGGGACACCCCAGACCCGCACAAGCAAAAAACAGCGGCCTTCCAGCCCGGCTTGCCGCTCTGCCCCAGGCGCACCAGTGACCCCCCCCCCCGCCCCCCCCCCCCCCCCCCCCCCCGGGTGTGACCGCTTTTCGTAGAAATAAACACTCGGAACCGTGAAAGGAGCCCCAAACTGGGAATGCAAGTCGCTGAGCTGAGACCAGATTGTTAATCTTACCCTCGGCAAGCCGTTCAGCTTCCCCGGGCCTCCGCGTCCATCACTGAAAAATAAAAATAAAATTCCTGCCCGGCAGGACGCTCACGTGTGCTCTTAAGAATGAAGTGAAATTATTTATGGAGAAGCTCTGAGAAAGCGTCAAGTCGATCAGAGTCCCTCTGTGCCTTGAAGGAGAAGGGGCCACACGGGTAACTGGCACCTTCTCTTAGGATTTGTAATTCCCGCCCCCCCCCCCCCCCCCCCCCCGCAAAAGCAGTTCTTAGACTTGTTTTTATACCCCAGGGTTGCCTGTTTTTTTTTTTTTTTCTTAAATCTCATTATGTACAATTTCAAACATGTAAAAATATAGACAGAATAGAATCAAAGGCCCCGTGGACCCAAAGCCAGCTTTAGCAATTATCAACACATGGCTGATATTATTTCCTCTGCCATCTACCCACCCTCTTCCTGTCTCCTCTTCAACCCACTCCGGATTTTTCCAAGCCAACTATCAGACATCATATGATTTCATTAATAAATGTGTGCATATGCCTTTCTAAAATATTAGGATACTTGGGAAGACATAACCACAATACCATTACCACATCTAAAATATTATTTCTGGGTATCATCAAATACCAGGTTGGTGTTCACATTGCCGTAATGAGCTCATTAACTTATTTTTGGTTTGTCTCGGATCTCCGGATCTCTGTAAGGTTCATACGCTGTAATTAGTGGAAACATCTTGTATGCCTTGCACAGAAAGGACCCCTTCCAACCATCGCTCCTTCTGTTTTTGTTGAAGACACTGCTGGTTCGTCCTATACCTTTTTCCAGTCTGGGTTTTGCAGACGTGTGATGGCACTGTTGAGCCCGCTCTTCTGTGCCCTTGTGTTCCTTCTAGATTGGTGTTCTGTCAAGAGAACCCAGCCTACCCCTGGGACGCCACTGACTCTCCTTGTGTCCAGATGGAAGTCAGGTTTGCGGAGTTTAATCTTCCTCATATAGCAACTCCTCTTCCTCCTCCTCATCAGATGTGAGGTTTATTAAGCTCACCTCCTATGTGCCAGGCACTGTGCTGAGCTCTTATGGGCACTATCGCATTCCGTTTTCCCAAGTTCGACATTCATTTTAGCCATTTTATGTCTCCAGATATGCTGCAGCCTCCGGGACCAGACCAGGCCAGCACTCCTGAGCTGTCCCTGGGCCCTCCTTGAGTGCCCCCCCCCCCGCCGCCCCGCCCCGCCCCATAAACCCATGGAGCCAAGGAAGAAGCTGGCATTGCAGACCGCAGCAAAGATACCAGAAACCCGCTCCTCATAATGAGCCTCCAAATCACAGGCACCCAGAGCCAACCCTGCCTCGGGGCATATGAGATTATAAAGTCTTCTTGTCATTTAAATCATTTGGAATCAGAAAAATTTTAACTGATGGGATAGAAAGATACTATCAACTAATGTGAAGCAAAACAACAGCATAGGATATTACAAGGATAATGCAATCACAACCGTATAGAAATAAAGTGAAATTCAAGATGGCTAGGTGAACAAATGGTGGGGAAGAAGAAATCCAAAATGTTAACCGCGATGCGGGTGAGCGGTGGGAAAACAAGTTCATTTTCATCATTATCTTTCTCCATATTTAGTGCTTTCCAAAATCGTGAATAACATTCTTGAGAATGCACACATATACACCCCGCCCCCATACCAGCACATCCAATGTTGTGGGATTCGGGCACAGCCAGGAATTAAGACCCCAGTTCCCCACAAGCGCCCTGAGGTTCAGAAAGGACGTCATCTGGCTTGTTCTAAGGCGTAACTTGAGAATGCGATTTTATTTCACTGTTTGTAGGTGCTTCGCTGAAATCCAAATGTATCGTGCTGTGTTTAGATCTGTCACGCGCTGCGGTTCGCTCGCTGCTCCGAAAATGGCTCGTACAGAACCGTTTGGCACAGCTATAACCCTCTGCAGGGACTCGGTGAAGTGACCCGGGAAAGCAGCTGTAAGTTTACAGGTGACACCGGACAGGCAGGAGGAGCAAGCCGCGGGCAGCTGCCGCTTGGAAGAATCGCTCCACTCTGGGCTAGACTCTGGGGGTGCTGTGCCCCCATGGCCTGCGCCGCCCCTGCACGGCCAGGAGCTCCTTAGAAAGGACTTGGTCATAGATTCCGCATATACTGAGGACCTGAAGCCACTAGTACCTCTGCCCTGTAAGTTCTGGGGGAGCACCAAAATTAGGTGACTTATCCCAGCAACACTGCAATGGAACCCAAAATTTCAAACTAGGAAGTCATGTTTTCTGCAGTCACTATGGAAATTCAGGGGACAAGGGCCCCCTCAATTTGAGCCCACCCAGGGGGCTCAGAGTCGGGGGAAGGGGCTAGAAAAAAGAGGTCGCCCGCGTCTGGGGATGCAGTGTTGGGTGATGAGAAGTGCATGGCCCTGGGTTTGCAGTGTGCCTGGGGTTGCTAGAAAATACAGGTAGACAGCGTGTATGTTTTTCAGCCATTTAATATTCGAGATGTTCTTCAGCCAAAAACATTCTTGCTCCTCTGAAATTCAGATGAAGGAAGCATCCTATATTTTTCTTGGCTAAATCTGGAAATTCTAAGGGTGTTGTGTCACTAATTGTGCCCTGGCAAGTGTCCCCTCCCTACCCCTCTCCTTGGTAGCATGACCAACTTGGACCAGAAAGCCCCTATGGGGTCCCTGGCTCTCAAATTCTGTTTCCAAGATACAAAAGGGAGAAGGAAAAGTGAAACCTGAGGCTTAGAATATCTATGAAGGCAAAAAAAGAAAAAAGAAAAAGAAAAAAAATGACAGATGGTAAGTGACAGGAAATTTACCCAATATCTCCACAGTACCAAACTGATCCAATTTACTGGATTTTTCTCTTTTCATTTAGCAATTTGAGTGTTTGTAGACTTAACAAGGTCAAAAGGCAAGGTTAGTATCAAAATATTAAAGGGGGCTCGCATCAAATATTTATGAACGAATCGTTCACTTTATTGTTATCAATTATGATGAAAAAGTGGAAATAATTGAAATTTCCTAAAATAAAGGTATGTTTACATAAATTATGACAGAGTCATACTATAGAATATTGTATTTTATGTAGCCAGGAAAAATTTCTGCTTATGAAGAATTTTAATTAGCATAGGAAAATATGTTAAATGTTTAAAATAAAGGAATCAATACTATATAAAGTCTAAAGTATAGATGTATATTTTATGTATGCACAGAAATAAGCCTAAAGGTGAATGATTGAGACCTTGGTATTGGTTACCTCTGAACAGTTGGATTTCCAATGATTTGTATTTTTCTCACTTATAGTTTTCTGTATCTTCTGTTTTCTACAAAAGCATGTATCACTTTTTCTTGGGGTCCCTGGGTGGGCTCAAATGTATCACTTTTTTTTTAAGTTTATTTATTTTAAGAGAGGAGGGGGAGGGGCAGATTGAGAAGAGAGAGAGAGAGAGAGAGAGAGAGAGAGAGAGAATGAATCCCAAGCAGGCTCTGCACTGTCAGCACAAAGCGAGAAGCCGGGCTCAAACCCATGAACTGTGAGATCATGAACTGAGCCAAAACCAAGAATCGGACGCTTAACCAATGAGCCCACCCCAGATGCCCCTCACTTTTATAATCAGAGAATATTGACGTTCTGTAAGTGGAGAACTCTTTGACAAGAAATGGACATTGGTCCATCTACATAGGTGTCAGTGTATAAACCGCTTGTTGATATATATATATACATAGATGTGTGTGTGTGTATAAATATATATATATATACACACATATATATGTGTATATATATGTGTGTGTGTGTATATATATGTGTGTGTATGTTTATATATATATGTGTGTGTGTGTGTATATATATACACACACACACATACATCTATGTATATATGTGTATATATATATATTAATGTTTATTTATTTTTGAGAGAGAGAGAGAGAGAGAGAAAGACAGGGCGTGAGCAGGGGAGGGGCAGAGAGAGAGGGAGACACAGGATCTGAAGCAGGCTCCAGGCTCTGAGCTGTCAGCACAGAGCCTGATGTGTGGCTCACACTCACAAACCACAAGATCACGGCCTGAGCCGAGGTCAGATGCTTAACCAACTGAGCCACCCAGGTGTCCCTAAGTATCAGTGTGTAAACAGCTTGTTAATATATTTTTATTAAAAAAAAATCTTTTTTTGCTTTGATTCCTTTTTTATTTTACCTTTCTTCCTTTCTGAGATTTCAATCACATGCATATTTATAATAGCTGTTTTTTTTTAATTTATTTTATTTTTTAATTTACATCTAAGTTAGTTGGCATATAGTGCAACAATGATTTCAGGAGTAGATTCCTTAATGCCCCTTACCCATTTAGCCCATCCCCCCTCCCACAACCCCCTCCAGTAACCCTCTGTTTGTTCTCCATATTTAAGAGTTTCTTATGTTTTGTTCCTCTCCCTGTTTTTACATTATTTTTGCTTCCCTTCCCTTATGTTCATCTGTTTTGTCTCTTAAGGTCCTCATATGAGTGAAGTCATATGATTTTTGTCTTTCTCTGACTGACTAATTTCTCCTAGCATAATACCCTCTAGTTCCATCCATGTAGTGGCAAATGGCAAGATTTCATTCTTTTTGATTGATTGCTGAGTAATACTCCATATATATATATATATATATATATATATATATATCTCACATCTTCTTTATCCATTCATCCATCGATGGACATTTGGGCTCTTTCCATAATTTGGCTATTGTCGATAGTGCTGCTATAAACATTGGGGTGCATGTGTCCCTTTGAAACAGCATACTTGTATCGTTTGGATAAATACCTACTGGTTCAATTGCTGGGTTGTAGGGTAGTTCTATTTTCAATTTTTTGAGGAACCTCCATACTGTTTTCCAGAGTGGCTGCACCAGCTTGCATTCCCCTTCAGCAGTGCAAGAGAGCTTTCTCTGAATCCACGCCAACATCTGATGTTGCCTGAGTTGTTAATGTTAGCCGTTCTGACAGGTGTGAGGGGGTATCTCATTGTGGTTTTGATTTGTATTTCCCTGATGATGAGTGATGTTGAGCATTTTTTCACGTGTCGATTGGCCACCTGGATGTCTTCTTTGGAGAAGTGTCTATTCATGTCTTTTGCCCATTTCCTCACTGGATTGTTTTTTTTGGGGGGGGGGTGTTGAGTTTGATAAGTTCTTTATAGATTTTGGATACTCATCCTTTATCTGATATGTCATTTGCAGATATCGTCTCTCATTCCATCTGTTGCCTTTTATTTTTGCTGATTGTTTCCTTCACTGTGCAGAAGCTTTTTATTTTGATAACGTCCCAATAGTTCATTTTTGCTTTTGTTTCTCTTGCCTCTGGAGACGTGTTGAGTAAGAAGTTGCTGCGGCCAAGGTCAAAGAGGTTTTTGCCTGCTTTCTCCTTGAGGATTTTGATGGCTTCCTATCTTACATTGAGGTCTTTCATCCATTTTGAGTTTATTTTTGGGTATGGTGTAAGAAAGTGGTCCAGATTCATTCGTCTGCATGTCGCTGTCCAGTTTTCCCAGCACCACTTGCTGAAGAGACTGTGTTTATTCCATTGGAGATTCTTTCCAGCTTTGTCAAAGATTAGCTGGCCATACGTTTGTGGGTCCATTTCTGGGCTCTCTATCCTGTTCCATTGATGTGAGTGTCTGTTTTTGTGCCATGTTAATACATTTTTAATTCTAAATTAAATCCTTTAAATTTTAAATCCTTTAAATCTTTAATTCTAAAATTCTTTAAATCCTAAATAATCCTTTAAATTCTAAAATAACCACTAAGAAACAGATTGAGAACTGGAAATGCAGTTATTGAGACATAAATCTACATTTGGGGGCCAAATCTTTCTCTTCGGTTATTACAAAATTTCATGATCATTCACACTTCCTGTCATTTTCCACCCCCAGAAATAAATGAGGTCTACAGTAAGCGATTGGCCTTCTGTGTATCTGGCTGAGTCTTTACAACCACGGAGAATCCGGTGTGGGGGAGGAGGTGTCATTTCAGATGCGTGGAGGGTTAGGGAAAGCCTCTGTAGACACATGTGAGCAAAGCTCTGAAGAAAGCAAGGAAGCCAGCTATGCAGGCGTCTGAGGGAAAAGCATTTCCAGTAGAAGGAATAGCAATGCAAAGTCTTTGAGAGTAAGCTGGCGGGAGAGTAGTGGAAGCTGATTATAAAACACTACGTAATTTAAAACAGTGCGGACACTTAACAAATTAAAATTCAAAACAGAAATGCAGGGTAATACAACCGTGCTTATTTGCACAAAATGATTACAATAATTTTTCAAAACTTAACTCATACCTCACCATGGGTTTATTATCCAGGGTTCTCCAGAGAAACAGAACAGAATTACGTGGTTATGGAGGCTGGTAAGTTAAAAAAAATCTTCTGGGTAGGCCAACAGGCTGGAGACCCAGGGAAGAGGTAATATGACAGTTCAAGTCCGAAGGTCATCAGGCAGGAGAATTCCGTCTTACTTAGCGTACCTCAGTTTTTGTTCTATTCAGGCCGTCAACTGATTGGGTGGGGCCCACCCACCTTATGAAGGAGAATCTGCTTTACTCAATATCCACTGGTTTAAATGTTAATCTCAGCCCTAAACCACCCTCACAAAAATATCCAGATAATTTTTGGCCAAACAGCCGGGCCCTGTGGTTCAGCCATGTTGACACATATAACCTTAACCATCACAGTGGGTGATGTGGTCTGGTCACGATTTACAGTTGGCTGTTCTGATTTAGTTGTATGATGTCTGTCTTCATCAAGTCCTACCAGTGCCTTGCTGTGACTGTGCCTCGGGAGATCATTGGAGGCCAGAGCCAAATGGTCTTCCTGTGCCCTTTTGTGAAGGGCCCTTCACTCTCTCTCAGATACACACACACACACACACACACACACACACACGCACACACGCACGCTCACCTGCTCTCACTGAGGGCCCAGCCCAAGCAGAAGAGTGAACTCAATGCTTTCTCTGTGGCCTTGAGGGACCTTCTCACTGCCACACAATTACTGCCCTTGTTCCCTCGTGGATATTTCCTCTTTTAGCAAATTCTATCCTCTCTATTTAAAGATGACCCCATTAATCATGTTACCTTCTGTATCCGATACAGTGTGGTCATAGAAACCACACTTCTGAGGGGGACACAGAATAAGGGAACCAGGGTTAGAGCTGTTCAGCCTAACACCCCCAGAGTTCGGTTAGACTGCTGTCAGGAAGGGAGAAAGGACAAGCACAAGGGCACGGGTACTCTGCAGCCTGTTTCTTGCCATCTCCAACCTCAGTGATATGGGTGGCCTGGGGGGAGAGGCCGGCACCCTTACCTCGGAATCCGGGCCTGGAGAAGCTGAAGGAGGAGCTGTGACAGGAGCGAGGGAGCTCACAGTCCAGGCGCACCCCCAGCAACAGGGGGAGCTGGTAGATCAGCGACGATGCCCAGCGCTGACCCCATGCCCGGTGCGGCGAACTGATCCTCGGGAGGCAAAACACACACACACAGCTGCTGCTTTACTCCTGCCTTCAAATCCTGCCGGAGATGTTTCCCGAGGCCGAAGCTAACCCAGAAGAACGGAGGAGGGATGGAGATTCTGGAAAAGGTAATGCCAGCGTGGTTAAGGTGACACAGCCCAAAGTCGTCACAGCCTCCCCCATGTGAACACACCATCCACGGACACTGCGCTTTGCCAGATGTCACCTCCCAGTCAAGACGATTGCCGCCGGCTCAGGTCTCCGCCTAGCATAATGCAGCAATCTCTATAGTAAGATTGAGACAAAAGAGTGTGGGCTAACCCTGTATCCACCTTTGCGTGAGCATCCTTTTCTAGCTGGGCCACGCTCGCCCTCCGGTGCCCTGTCACTAACTGGTCTTGAGATCAGGGTCGCCCACAATTAGCGCTTATTATGTTCGCTGGTTGGGGAATGAAAGAGAGAAAGGAGCCATGGTTAATGTACACACATTCAAATAAAGAAAGAACGCTCAAACTGTTACACTCTTTATTTCCACGATTGGTCACGTGGCCGTAGCTAGCTGTGTTTATAACTGCCTGCTTTTACTACCCATTCCAAATTCCTTTTGTCCTCAGCAAGCACCTCTGCTGGCTGTGATTCCTTGCCTGGTGAAGTGACCCAAACCTTCATGTGCTTCATTTCAGAAGGTTCTGGTCGTTAGGAATTCTGCTACGGTGGGTTGCTGGTTTTCCACTGATGCTGCCCAAGGTCATACATTCCTGACATATGTCTCCTCCTCCCCCATCCCCAGGGGGTAATAACAATCTAATTTTTCCTTGATAGTCAGGATCCATCAATCTAATCAGTACAGCAATCCCCTTCTTTGCCGATGGATTCACTGGCAGGGGGAGCCCAAAGTGACCAGTGGGCTTTCCATGGTAAGATTTAAAAAAAAAAAAGTTTATTTATTTATTTTGAGAGAGACACAGAGTGTGCCAGCAGGGGAGGGGCAGGGAGAGAGAGGAGGAGAGAGAGAATCCCAAGCAGGCTCTGCACCGTTCTCACAGAGCCCGACTCGGGGCTCGATCTCACAAACCACGAGATCATGACCTTAGCCAAAATCAAGAGTCAGATGCTTAATTGGCTGAGCCACCCAGGCACCCCCTACCTTCCATTTTAATGGAACCACTGATGTGTCTCCTTCTGGAAGCACTTACCCTTTGAGAATAGTTCTCTTGACCAGCAGAGCCCAAAGTCATGGTGATGGAAGAAAACATATGTCATTAGGGATGATGATGAGAGGAGCCACTTCTGTTTCCACCCCCTGATTTCCAGCCCCCTGAATTCTGGCTGTAGACAACAGCATCATATTTTGTTGGTTGATTTAGAAAGTATATTACACACTCCATGCACCCAGCTGACAGTGTAACTGCGTTTCCAAATGGCTCTTTATCGTTCCATGAAGCCAGGCACTTGGAGTTATGGGAAACGGAGTAAAAGCAACAAATTCCACAAGAGTGAAACTGTTGCTGCAGTTCCTTGATTGAAAAGTGAGTCCCTTGATCAGAAGCAATGCTGGGTAGAACGGTATGATAGAGAATGAGCCTCTCCATAATTCCATTTGATTTGTTTGCTTGCATGGCTCACAGAACTCAGAAGGATACATACTAGGTTATCAGTTCACATAAAAGGATATGACTCTGGAACAACCAGATAGAAGAGACGCACAGCACAAGGTCTGGGGAAATGTGTGTGGAACTTCCACACTCTGAGTGCCACCGTCCCCAAATCGCCACATCTTCACCAACCCAGAAGTTCTCTGAACGCTCTCCTTTTGGGTTTTTATGGCAGCTTCACTATAGGCATGGTTGATTAGATCATTGGCCGTTGGTTTTTTGCACTTGATCTCCAGCCCCTCTTGCCTGCCCAGAGGTCAATAAGGTGGGACTGAAAGTTTCAACGTTTTACTCACCTGATTGGCTCCCCTGGCAACCAGCCTCCATGTTTAGGTGCTTTCTAAAAGTTTCAATGTTAACATAACAAAAGACACCCGTATGCTCTTGTAAATTAGGAAATTCCAAGGGTTTGGCGAGCTCTGTGCCAGAAATGGGAACAAAGACCTAATACATAGTTTTTATTATAAATCACACTATCACGGGGGACAAATGTGGCAGCTTATTCTTCATCTTGGAAGGGAGATCTCAACAAAATCCAAATCACTGATCTCCTAGAAATTTAACTAAGGGGATGATACCCGTCTGATTTTTGTGGGATTCATTTCCTATCTTTTGCTTTTTATTAAGGTATCTAGAGTAATTGCTGTTAATAACTGAAGGCTCGGAGATTTTACCCTACTCGTAAGCTAATGAGTCACCTGCCACAGTTTCTTTGGTTTTTTTTTTTAATTTTTTAAAGTTTATTTGTTATTCTTGAGAGATAGAGACAGAGCATGAGCAGGGGAGGGGCAGAGAGAGGAGGAGACACAGAATCTGAAGCAGGCTCCAGGCTCTGAGCTGTCATCACACGGGGCTCGAACTCACGAGCCGTGAGATCATGACCTGAGCCGAAGCTGGACGCTTAACCGACTGAGCCACCCAGGCGCCCCTCACCTGCCACAGTTTCATGGGTGCTGGTAGAAGTCACGAGATTCCTAGATCAGAGACAAAGGACTTTGTTATTCAGAGCAATAACAGTGAGGAGAATATCAGCATTTCTTGTACTAGTTCCCCAAGCTCAAGTTCCTACAAAGCAACACAAAGAGGACATGTGACACCTGTTCACAGAGCAGTTGCCATGACAGAAGAACTGTGAATTTAGGCAAGCTGGATCTTTTATAATGGACAGTAAGTGTGTCTGCCCTTTGCTCCAGAGGGAAGACATTATCATTATGCTGTCCTGTAAACATGCCCAACCTCTGGTCCAAGCCTAGTCATTACACGAATTTCCTTGAAAGACAGTTCAGAATAAAAACCGTCAGTGCCTCTGCTTGCAAGACATGTAGAAAGGTGAAATAGATTATCTCCGATGTGTGCTTCTTTTGTTCACCAGGGAGAAATCAGCATGATATCTCTAATATAATGAACTGGCAGGATGTCCCGTGTGACGGAAAGGTGTTTACAATATGACTTGGGACGGGAGAGTGGATATCGCTCTGAGATAGGACGGTTGAGATGTGTTTCTAAACCCTGCCAGTTGAAAGTAAATGGCTTCTTGTGGTTTTTCCTAACAGGTGTAGAGAAAAAGCATTCGCCGGATCAGCAGCCAAATACATTTGTAGGCGATGTATTGATTCAATACAGCAAAAGAACCACATCTGCAATAATAGCTGTGATTGGAGTCACAGCAGGACCAGGTTTGTGAAAATCCGTCTTCATTTTCCCGGACTCATCCGTCTTCTATACAAGCCAAATAGGTAAGCAGGATGGGGGACATGTCAGAATCACTACCCTTGCATCTTTTAAGACCTCGATTAGGTGGCAGTGATCTCTGAAATCTCTCCCTGAATGTACTTTTGCTTTTAGTTGACTGTTTGGTTCAGTCGAGGCTGCTTTAGTGGCTTCTTTTTGGCCCTTTTTCACTCGAACATCTTTACTCCAGAGATCAGGGAACCGACACGGGGAGTTTGCCTGTCACCCAGTGTGTTCCAATTATGCATTCCAAACTGAGGAAATCACCAAAGGGTGGGTTCGGGGCCCACTGGGTCCACTATAAGATGGGCTTACATCAAAACCGAGCTGGTCACCTGATCTTCATAAGTACTAGTTCTGACTAGTGGAGTAGAGGGGTGTTTTTGGCTCCAGAAATGAGTTTCGGTTCAGAACCAAGGTCTTGAATATCCCCGAGAGGCCGGATTATTTACCTTCCCCGCATACACAATCACTCTGGTAAGTGGCCACAGTCCTTCTGGAGGAAGGTTTACAGTTTGCTACGCAGCATGGTCCTTCCTCTAGAGGGCTTAGCCTCCCTTTCATTTGAGGGGATCTGTGGGCAAGGGCTAGGGTGAGGCAAGAGAGAGACTCGTGCACAGAATTTAAGGAGGTGATTATTCCCCCGGGTCCTGCAGGAACCTGTTCTGCATTTGCATAACCCCCGGAGTGAGCGCCTCCTTAAATCTAAGACCTTAAACTTGGTCTTTCTTGCCTCGCTCCAGTCTCAGCCTTGGCTGGGCTTGAGCTGAGTCAAGTCTGAGAACCGGTGGAGAGACGGTAAGACTGTCTTGTGGTGACTCAGTTCAGACTTCCGTTCACCAGACACAGAGCTTTTCTGCTTATAGAAATTAAGACTTTAATACGTGCCCAACTATTTCAGTTCAGGGACACCATGACCAACTCTAAAGACATTGCAGGACAGACTATTCTGATTACTGAATGCTCTGATTACTGCAGAGCTTTGGTCTGCTGTCCATCACCACGAGTCCTTGTCTGTGACTCAGTGCTACTGCCTAACCCCAACATCCCAGGGCTCCGAAATCTCCACCAAATGCAGGGAATCTAGTTCAGTGACAACAGTTGTCACTGGCATTTCTGGCCCAAAGATAATGTCACCACCACATCCTCTCTAACAAAAGTGTCAAGTGATATAGGAAGCTCGACCTGACGGGCGTCCCGGAAGGTACAAATGAACGGTCTGCAAACCCACAGCATTTTGTGCAGGTGGAAAGATGACTCCTGGCTTTGTCGCACAGTCCCCACTCGTAAAGCATGTCAAATTTGCAGCTGAATGGTATTGCCACACTGACATTTGACACAGAGAGCGCTGTCTCCTTGTCTGGCTGTTCTGGTTTCCAGGAGCACAGGCTTTCAGTACAGGCCAAGCCTGGCTGGGTGGGGGACAGCAAGTGCCCATGGTGGCACCCAGGGGGCATCCCAGCGCCCTTGATCCCAAGACCAGTTGACAAGATGGCAAAACACCGAGTCCTGTTTGGTTCAGACTCTCGGGGAGTCTTGGGCATATGTTGGGGGGCCCATTTGTATCAACCCAGCTACAAACGCTAGAGAAAACAAAAGGAAGAAGGAACACAGGATGACATTACACAGGGCTCAGAAATAATTAGCTCTATGATTTCGATTTCAAAGACATTCTCAGAACCACTTTTATACCAAGGAAGATGGCAGAAATCTGCACTTTGGCTCCAAATCTCTTTTTGGACAAAATAACCACTTTCAAACTCCCCTTTGTACATTTTCAGGGCTAACCTAGTTCTCTTCTGTGCCAGGTTTGATTTGTTCCAATGCTCTCTCTGGATTTCAGAGTAACTGAGCATCTGTGTGGGTTTATATGGATATAAATTACTCTTAAGCCACTCATGGACTTAAAGCCTGGAGCCCTTTTTTTTAGAAAACTTGAAGGATTTCACTGAACTCCCTCATCGTCTCTCACTGTAATTTAAAATACAAACAAACTTATAATTAATGCTTTTCTTGCTCGATTTAAAACATGTTTGGTTAAATTGCAAATTTTGAATGTGTACATTTCGCCTACTAGGTCTTACAAATAAGTGGTCGTTTAATTACACAAACAAAGAGACTATTTTAAGTTGCAAAGAAAATTACTCTTTTCCTTTCTTCTTATCTCAAATAGAGAAGCTATTTGCCTGTTTCTTCCTTCCACTAATTCATTCTCCTGGAAGCTCTTTGACCTGCTTTTGTAAGTCCCAAAGACTTGGGGAGAAGTTTAAAAGTGATAAATAACTTTCATGATACACGGTTTGCTCAAATTCTTTGTGGTTTCCATTTTGAAACCAGAGGCTTCCAGTATCACTGCAGAAACTGGACCTATTTTGTGTTGGGTTTTAATATTTATTTATTCTTGAAAGGAAGAGCGAGTGGGGGAGAGGCAGAGAGAGAGAGACACACACAGAATCTGAAGCAGGCTCCAGGCTCCCAAGCCTTCAGCACAGAGCCCGACGCGGGGCTCGAGCCCACGGACCGCGAGACCACGACCCGAGCTGATGTCAGATGCTCAACTGACTGAGCCGCCCAGGCGTCCCTTCTTTATCCTTATTTAAATTTAAATTGTAGTTAGTTAATATACAGTGTAATATTGGTTTCAGAAGTAGAATTCAGCGATTCATCACTTACATACAACACCCAGGGCTCATTACAAGTCCTTCACCCATCTAACTGGGATCCTTTGTTTTAAAAACAAAGGATCATTTATTTTAAAAAGCCTTTGATCGGTTTTGACAAATGCATGGCAGAGAGCATTTTTATCGCCTCAAGAAGCTCTCTTGTGCCCTGTCCCAGAAAGCCAATGCCTCACACACACCAAACAACCTCTGATCTGATTTCTACCAAAATAGCTTAGTCTTTTCTCTTTAGAATACCATGTGGTGTATATTTGTGTGTGCATTTGACTCTACTCACTTATCATATCCATGCTGTTGGTTCCTTGAGTTATGACCAGGGAGGCCCATCTCTAGAAACTCAGCTACAAAGCTAGAGAAAACAAAACGAGGAAGAAGGGGCACAGGCCGACACGCTACAAGGTATGGAAATAAAGAGCTCTATGAATTTATTTCAAGGAGTTTTTTATTAGTTCCTTTTTTTCTGAATAGTATTATATAGTCTATTATATCTCTATACCAGGGTTTGTTTATGCGTTGATAGACGTTTGAGTTATTTCCAACTTCAGGGAGTTACAAAAAAAAAAACACCCTATAAACATTCATGTATCTGTCTTTGTGTGGATATGTGTTTTAATTGCCCTTGAGTATATACTGAGGAGGGAAATGACTGGCCATATGGTAGGTATATGCTAAATTCACGAGAAATTGCCAAATAACCAATGTGGTTGTAAAATTTTACATGGCTATTGGAAACGAATGATAGTTCTAATTGCTGCACATCTTTGCCAACACTTGGTATTGTCAGGTCTTTTTAAAAAAATGTTATCCAGGGGCGCCTGGGTGACTCAGTCGTTTTAAGTGTCCAACTTCTGCTCAGGTCATGATCCCACAGCTCATAGGTTCGAGCCCCGCGTTGGACTCTGCACTGTTGGTGTGGAACTTGCTTGGGATTCTTTCTCTCTCCCTCTCTCTCTGCCCCTCCCTGACTCACACTTTCTCTCTCTCTCTCAGAATAAATAAATAAGCTTAAAAAAATAAAGGAAAGAATCTGCCAGTGCAGCGTTGTTGAATGTAGACAGCTCCTAGCTGCCTGTAGCTCTCTATCTGCATAAAAAGCTGAAGAGACTTTTCAGGAGGATTTTGATCATGCAGATTTATCTCCTCAAATGATGACTTTAAGGGTCAAGGGCTCTTACCTAAGGGTGAGGCTTCTTCATTCCTGGCTGAATGTGTGATCCAGAGATTAGTAGAAAGCATCAGACAGAAAACGGAGGACAGGGGCACCTGGGTGGCTCAGTTGGTTAAGCGTCCAACTTCAGCTCAGGTCATGATCTCACGGTTCATGGGTTCAAGCCCCGCTGCGGACTCTCTGCTGACAGCTCAGAGCCTGGAGCCCGTTTCGGATTCTAGGTCTCCCTCTCTCTCTGCCTCTCCCCTGTTCACGCTCTGTCTTTCTCTCTCTCTCAAAAAAATAAACATGTTAAAAAAAAAAAAAGAAAATGGAGGACAGAGAGCGTGGGTTTGTTGACCTGATATAAGACCTTGGAAAGGGTAGAAAATGGTATTTTTGAGTAGAAAATGGCATTATCTTCCTTTCCTTTTTATGTATTACTCTAATTTGGCTTCCCAGGGACTTTTAGCAAATATTATATATTAAAGTAACATAATGAATTTGCAAATAAAAACTTAAAATTACAATCATTTTCAAACACCACGCTTCTAGCTAAATCACTCTTTACACGGGATGTACTCTGTCCACTTATATTTGGTTATCTATTCTGGGTGATCCACACCAGAATCCAACCCAGTTTTCCAGTGAATGTGCCGAGGTATTCCCTCCTCTCCTCTGCTATATGGCGGACGTGGCTCCGATGACCGGGTGATGTCCTGTACTTGCATCCCCTGGGTGCTGCTGGGAGATGGGTCCCATGCCCAGCTCGACTCCATCCATTCTCCTAGAGATACAGCTAGGGCCCCGCTAGATTCCGGGGAAGGCTTGTACATGCAGAAGACCTTTCTACCACCGTGTTTCTCCAAATGGGTGCACATATTTTTAAGGGGCTTAGGGAAAGGACAGCTAACAAACTGAGCACCTACTATAGGCCTGGCATGGGCCTAAATGTCTGACACTTAGGACAGTGCCTTAACTCATGCCGTCCTCACACCAAAGTCCTAGGAGATGGGTGCCATTATTGTCTCCTCTCACACTGGAAGAAACAGGCCACTGTCTACCTCCCCGTGGTTTTGAATAATTAGCCCTGGGCTCTTCCTTCTGCCTTCTCACATAGCAAAAGTCACTTGTGTTTTTGTTTCTCCCCCCTACAACAGAAACCACTTAGACTGCCATGAACCAAGCGTCTGGTTAGTGAAGCACAATCTTTTCTCAAGGCGGGGGATCTTGCTTTCACTCACTGCATGGCGACATCATTCTTGGTCTGGCTGTATTTTAGGAGGCAGGATCAGAGATATTTGCAGCGTGATTCCAAAGCCTTGACCTTCGGTGTCCCAACTTGCACGATACCTTCCCGATGAAGCTTCAATCAGGGAATTCGGTTCTTCAAACAAACAAACAAAAAATTATTTAAAGAATTTATACCATACATCGGCTCCATCCTCCTTGGGTAGTATATTCATTGCACCATTATCCTATTTCCCTCTGTTGTCACGAACTTTGCTGATGGCTCGACTTCTACTTTTGGCTCCTGCATGACCTTGGCAAGGCCTCACACCTCCATGCATCTCAAGTTTCCTCACCTGTAGAACGAGAAAACCCTCTGCTCCTTTGCACGGCCGCTAAGGCTGCATTAGGACGCTGTCGGTTCTTTAAGCTGCTGAGAGAGATAAAAATGCCCGATGAGTGTTAAATGGCAAGCAGCTCTGAGCTTGTCATGCTGAAGAGCTCAAGACTCTTCATTAGCTCCCCTCTGCCCTTTTGACAGAGTCAAAACTCTTGGCATTCTTACAAGGCCCTCAGCCACTGACCCCGCTCAGCCTCTGGCCTCATCTTTCACTCAGCTCTCTGAAACCACCTTTGAGCTTCTGCAACATCACCTGGGTCCCCTCCCCCAGGCTCTGGAACCTTCCACACACTCTGCTATCTGGTCAGAATCCCCTCTCCTCTGTCCACGTTTTTAAACACTATGGGTTTTTTTTTTTTTTCCCAAAAATGTCTAATGTTTATTTACTTTTGAGAGAGAGAGAGCGTGAGCCGGGGAGCGGCAGACAGAGAGAGGGAGACACAGAATTCGAAGCAGGCTCCAGGCTCTGAGCATAGAGCCTGACACAGGGCTCAAACCCACGGACCGGGAGACCATGACCTCAGTTGAAGTCGGATGCTTAACTGACTGAGCCATCCAGGCACCCCTCCTCTGTCCACGTTTGAGGGACCACCTCCTATTCACTGGGCTCAGCCTTGATGTCACTTCTCTGGGATTTGTTCACCCCAGGTCCGGCACAGTACCTATAAACAGTGTTTCCACAGCCACTTTGCTCTCCTATATGCCTTCACTTGGCCATGGATTCCAATGATCTTTATTGAATCCCCTGCACCTATACATGGCTGGGGCTCCATAAATGTTATTGAATTATAGAATGAATACAGGAATGAGTGTAATTTTGGGAAAGGGCGGGCCGTTGCAATTTCTCGCAAGAGAGAAAAAGACGAGAGCTCCATAAATGGACTCCTTAAGTGTCCATTTTTGTGAGCCTGGCAAACTATCTGGAAGGAAAGGAGGAGGCTCGGGGCAGAAGTGAAGGGAACCTGAATCATAACATGCATGGCAGCGAAACTAGGAATCCAGTGGATGTTTGTCTGAATGCCAAGGGCAGACTGAGCTGAGGTCCACTGTGTAGGCCGTGCTGTGTGGCAGGAAAGCCATGCGGTCACACGCGTGAACCTGAAAGATGGCGGACACCTGAGAACAAGGCCATCCCATCATCCATCATGTGGTTTCTTTGGTTTGGACTGGATCCTATCATAAAGGAATCATTGTCGGTGACAGTCAGGTGGCCCTTCGCTCCTTAACAAGACTGATAAAACCTTACTTGTTCACAAGACAGGAGGCTACACAGAAATGAATACCATCTCGCAAAGTCCAAGCCAAATTCTTTCCACCAGGACAGTTTCTCTTGCAAAGCTGTGCCCAGTCCGACCAGTCCCTCCCTCCCTTATTCGCTTAACGAATCGCTGTGCTTGACTATCTCTTCTCGAAATATTATTTCAGCCTTCATTGTTAAGTCACTAATCCGTTCATATTTTAGTTGGCCACTCGGTGATAAGGGAGTTGATTTAAAATTATAATCACCTCTGGGGCACCTGGGTGGTTCAGCTGGTTGAGCGTCTGACTCCAGCTCAGGTCATGATCTCATGACTTGTGGGTTCAAGCCCTGCAACAAGCTCTGTGCTGACAGCTCAGAGCCTGAAGCCTGCTTCGGATTCTGTGTCTCCCATTCTCTCTCTCTCTGCCCCTCCCCCACTACATTCTCTCTCTCTCTCTCTCTCTCTCTTTCTCTCTCTTTCTCTCTCTTTCTCTCTCTCTCACTCTCAAAAATAAACATTTAATAAATAAATAAATAAAATAAAATAAAATAAAATAAAGTAAAATAAAATAATAACAATCACCTCTTGAGAGTAAGCATTGCCCAGACTTTTGCTTCTTGCCCACAGGAGAGTCTCGGTAAATATTTATTGATCTGATTCAGTTGATTCCTCTCTCTGGCTCAGCACATATGGGTCACAATGGACAGCCCTTTTTCATCTCACTCTTTGGCTTTTTAACAGCCCTTTCTTAAATGGGTCCATTTGCCTGTGTAAAGTGAGGAAAGCTGGGTGGGTGTGAAGAATTTGGCCATTCCCACCCCCTCTCCGTGGTCTGGCCATGGGCCCTGCCCAAGTGGCCTCATGTGGTTGAGTTTTGCCAGCTCACTTCAAAGGTCTAGACTTGGGAACAAAAGGCACAAGAGGCCTAGCAGGAGGATCCTGCAACGTAGCTGAATGTAAATGCCTCTGAGAATGAGGCACAGATTCCCCCCCTCGGCACAGCATGGTGCTTCGAGGGCCCTTGGCGCACTTGAAGAAACCCCAGACCCCTGCCTTAGAGCTTTGATGTGCCAGTGTAACTAATACACAGCAGGGCACCGCACCCTGGTTTGCATTTAAGCCGTCCTGTTGAATTTGAGCAAAAGTCTCTTTCCAGGAAAATTAAACAGTAACCACATCACAGGGAAGTCCTCAAGTAGCAGCAAACATCTGTTGTGAGCGGAGTGACAAGCACATGGCCCTAATGGCCCACAGCCCCCGCCGAAGAAGTGCAGATGTCTATTATAAAGGCAGAATTTTGTTTGCAAGATGCTTTTGGTCTGGACTTGTTCTTTGGCTCATGTTAAATGGGGAACTTAGCAACCCATTGAAAGAAGCCACTTTGTCTCTACCCTGTAGGGCCAAATTGTTCCCTTGCTCTTTCTGGCTTCCTGACTGATGAAGTAAGTCTTGGTCTATCTCAGTTGGTTAAGTGGAGCATCGGAAGCATGACCAGCAGCGCACATGCCAGGCCTCCTGTTGCCAGTGGGGAGGTGCAGTCTTTAAATAAAGCCCAGAGTTGGGAGTTCAGACCCGGGTTCTAGTCCCTGCATGGCCGTCGTGAGCTTGTGTGGTCCTGGGTAAGTCATGACTCTGGCTGCATGTGGATTCACATCCATAAAAACCAGCAGTGGGACCCAGTGGTATCTGTGATTTCTTCCAGCCCTACCATGTGGCATTTCCCTCCTCGGCATGTGTCTGGGCTGGAGAATTATTAAATATAAGAAAACCTCATTTAAGATGGCGCCAGGAAACCAGAAGGGGGAGCTCTCACGCCTCAAGTCTTGCCCTTGTCAATTGCAGACCCAGCAGAAAGTAACATACCTTGCATTCCCAGCAGGAAAAAGCTTATACTTGACTACCCCAGCAGGGGAGAGAAAGATTTTCTCCACCACCCAGCAACAGCCCAGCCAATGACAGACTGTCACAACTCAGCCAGTGAGAAGCTACTACTACGCTTCTAGCTCCCAGTTTATTCCAATGGACTTTGTGTTTATAACAGCCCTTCCCTAGCCCCCCTCTTCCTCTTGTTTGTTTTGCAGGCTTGCCTGTGACTTTGGAGCGCTTTGCACGTCCCAAATGGCGATTCTCTGCTCTTCTCAAATAAGCCCGTTTTTGCTGGTGAAATAATGGACAGTTTTATTTTTCACATCAACGTCAGCAAACCTCAACCTCATTCACCCCACTGCGGTATGGCGTCTGTCCATCCAGAAGTAACACAGAGCTGCAGCAATTATCTGGGACCTTTAGTAAACTTGTTAAATTTTAGTCAGCAAAGAGGGTTAATCAGGCCCCAGAAGCTCACTCTGAATGGTCTGGTTTTACTGCTTGTCTTGGAGATATTCACAAGGTATTTTTCAGATACATTTCCCTTGCGTGGTGTAGCCTCTGGGAGCAATTCCAGAGCAACAAAAGTAGATGCTACAGAAATGTTAAGTTATTCCAATGCATTGCAGTTTTTCTGCAACCATGCATGAGGCACATCCCAGAAATACAGAAAGGAATGAAGCAGAAGAATTTTCCCATCCGCTCGATCCTTGCTCATGCAGACATAGCCAAGTAAATGACTCTGTGACCTCCCACCCCAGATACTCTCGATATCCGTGTCGCTGGGGTAAATGCATGTCCACATCCGCTGGTCCTAAACCAAGGGTGAAAATGTTTGAAATCTCAGCCCCTTGAAGATTCTGCTGGGGCCCTTTAATGACCCAAGCAATATTTAGCGGGTAGTTTCCATTAAAATGGAAGGTGGTGGTTTGTAGTCGTTTTTCATCGGCTACCACAAATTCCAGGGCTCCCCCGATGTTCTTGCTTTTGGAGATTCTAATTACAGTGTCTGCATTTGGGAGATTCTGATTGCAGTGTCTGCCTTTCCTAACACCCTTGAAGAGTCTTTGGGGCCTAAAGGTGACATCGAGGTCAAATCTTTTTGCTGCCATGAGCCCAGTCAAGGAGTCACGGAGGAATTGCTCACATGGCACCGGTTCTTCCCTCCTTTCTGATCCGTATTTTGATTTAGTGAACAGCTTGGAAGTTAAGGATGGTCTTGATTATTACTACCAGCTTCCAGAGACTGAAATGGTGGCTGTAACCCAGTCCACATTGGCCAAGAAAAGAGAGGGCAAGATGGCACACCCTTAGGTTGATCTCTGGTGAATTCTTTTGTTAAGTTTATTTACTTATTTTGAGAGAGAGAGAGAGAGAGAGAGAGAGAGAGAGAGAAAGCATGAGTGGGGGAGGGGCAGAGAAAGAATGGGAAAGAGAGAATCCCAAGCAGGCTCCGCACTATCAGCACAGAGCCCAACACGGGGCTTGAACCCACAAACTGTGAGATCGTGACCTGAGCCAAAATCAAGAGTTGGATGCTTAACTGACGGAGCCTCCCAGGTGCCTCCGGTCTCTGTTGAATTCTAACCTCATCGATACCCGACGCCATGTCTGTGCCTGGCTTAACAAGTGACAGCGGTGACTTAATCAGTGTCGCAGAGTCTGATCCCATCACCAAGAAGCGCTCTTCTTTTGGAAGAGCATTCCTCCAGCTCTCCCTCGACCTGACGGTCAATGTCATCTTCTGCACCTTCATAGCCACAATAGGGAAAGAGATATCAACTTGCGTAGCCTAGCGAGCCTTGGATGGGGGACGAGGGCTGGAAAGTTCCCTTTGCTATGGGAGTGGTGGCATGTCCTTACTTGCTCTTGCTCCAGGCCTACCACCCACTCTCAGCAGACAATCAGAGCTGCGTGAGTCAGGTTCTCCCCTAAGCCTGAGGGACTGAAGTAGCAATTTACTACATGGAAGTAAATTAGCTCTGGAAGAGCTAATGAACGCCTACCATTGCTTGACTCTACTTCCTGATGCAGCCTTCCACCCTGTCGTATCTGACTCATGACCTGTCAAGTGCTCTCACATAGCACATTTTAAATAAGTGGTTCCTTATTACCAAGGCAGACGCAAGTTTTCCGAGCAAGGAGAGCAAATACTCTAGTGAGTGCTAGTCACCTTGCTTCAAACGCAAATGGAACACACAATGGATCATTGGATTGGCAGATTTTGCCATCGTTAGGTCAAAAACGTGGATTTATTTGGCCGATTAAATCTAATACCACTCAAGTCAGGAAATTTGAAAAATCAGCTTTCTACCTGACTAAGTCATCGGGCAAGTTGATTCAAAACAAGCGAATTACCACTCCTCAGTCGTCACATACAGGATTCCTTTGAGAATTAGATACCTCGTCCCTCAACATCTCTAGTAAAATTCTAAACTCTTGAAGTCGGGCGGCTAGTTTTGTTTGTGCAGAAGTCTTGGAACTTCTCGCCGATCGCGCCGTACCTCAGAGGTGCTCAAAATTAGTTACAGAATGAATGAAAGTGGCACCAGTTTTGCCAACTGGAGTCAATGAAGGCAATGGGTGATTAGAGGTCCGGCCTCATTCACGGATATCCTAGACAGTAACCGACATGATGTATGTATTAGTCAGGCCTCTCCAGAGAAACAGACCCACCAGGAGGTGTGTAGACAGGTTTATTTTAAGGAATTGGCTCATGTGACTGGGAGGGCTGGCAAGTCTGGGATCTGTGGAGCAGACCAGCAGGCTGGAGACCCAGGGGACGTTTTGAAGCTGCCTGGATCCAAAGATTCTCCGGAGGCAGGATTTCTTCTTCCTCGGAGAACCTCAGTCTTTCCTCTCAAAGCCTTCAGCGGATCGGAGGGGGTCCACCAGGGTCCATCTGCTTTACTCGAAGCCAACGGATTTAAATATTGATGTCATCTAAAAAAAAAAAAAATACCTTCGCAGCAACATCTGGAGTTTCGCCGGAGCTATCCGATGCCACAGCCTGGCTAAGCTGACAGCTGGAATCAACCATCATCACGTGATCCGGGTTGCAGGGTGGAATGCTTAGATGAGAAGGATCTCTCCGCCAACGACAAAGCGTCCGCCTTCAGAGCAGCGGTTCTCAAACCTTAATGAACATCAGAAGAACCAGGAAGCATAATAAAGATGCAGATTTCTGGACCCCCCTCCAAGACAGTCTTCCTCAGAAGCTCGCAGCTGGGGTCCACACACTAAAGCATTCCGGGATAGTCTGATAAAGAAAGACACTTCTGCAAGGTATGCCCGGTGGAACACCACACCATAGAGTCATTTTGTTATCTTAGTGACCTCTCAATGCTCCTAAATTCCCTTTTAAATTACCACCAGGAAAACAAAACCACAGAATATTCTCCGTTGCTGGTTAATAAAGTGAAAAGCACTTTAAAACATTGGTGCATCGGTTTGCTAGCCCTGCCCTGACAAAGTACCGCCCACTGGGTGGCTTAAAAAGCAGAAAGTTATTGTCTCACAGTTCTGGAGGTCAAACGTTCAAGGCCAAGATGTCAGCAAGGTCAGTATCCTTTGAGGGCTGTGAGGGAAGGAGCTCTCTTGGGTGAGAGAAGCATCGCTCTGATTTGTCTTCATTGTCTCAGGACATTCTCGTGTGTGTGTGTGTGTGTGTGTGTGTGTCCAAGTTTTCTCTTTTTATAAGGACATACATCATATCCCAGTAGTGCCTGCTGTAATAACCTCTTCTTAACTAACTACATCTGCAATGACCCTGTTTTCAAATACGGTCACACTCTGAGAGGGTTAGGTCTTTAACATAGGAGGTTTTTGGAGAGAGAGGGACACACTTCAATCCGTAACAATAATAATCGTGTTGGACCAATTACCCTAAGCTGTGTCCAATAAATATTGGAAACCACATCTGTAGGAGATGACACAAAGAAAGGATTAAAGGTCCCTCCGTGGTGTAGGGTGTGGGGTGTGGAGTTCTCTATCATCTCTTTAGATTCTTTGTTTGGATTGTTTCTTTGAGGTCTTAGTCATCCCAGAGCTAGGTACTACGAGAAAACCCTAGAGTCCTTCTCTAGAGATATTTCCCATGCAAGATGTGTACAGATTAGGCCAGTCCTGCTCTAAATCTTAGAGACAAACTCTTCCCTCTTTTTCCTGGAAACGCCCTTCCTACATTCGCCCTTGGCACATCAACAAGCTTGCAAACAGAGGTGGAGAAAGGTGCCAACGTGGTCTGAATGTCCTAGGCGGCGCGAAAAGAGAAAAATCAAATACAGGTTTAGAGATTGAGAGGAAACAAAATCAATATGTCATTGCTCACAGGGAACACGATTGTGCATGTAGGAAACCCAAAGGCAACTACAGCTAAAATACCAGAATTGAGAGAGAATTTAGCAAGGTCAGTGAATGTCACATCAATTGTCTTTCTGCAATAAGCAATTTGAAAATAAACCTGTAAAAATGATATCATTTCTAGCAGGATCAAAGCATCACAGACCTAGGAATAAATGTAATGAAAGATGACACGACCCCACATTATTAGGGGAAATTAATGAGGATCTAAATAAATGGAGAAACAAACCAAGTTCAAGAAGCAGAAGATGCACTATTGTAAATAGGTGAACTTTTTCCAAAAAAAAATTTTTTTTCCTTGCAGAAAGAAAGTAATCTGGAACAACATTACAATAGGAGTTTGTGAAATTTTGCCAACTTCTAAAATTTGTCTGAAAATACATTTGGCCAATAATAGTTAAGGCAATCTCGGGGAAGAACAAAGTAGAACTCTCCCCGCTGGGTTTTGAGAATCACTGGGGACCACAGGAAGTTAGGAGGGTGGTATTCAGGCAAGGAGAGACAAATACACTGACAGACCAGGGAAGAGAATGCAGAAACCGACCCACTCATACGTGGACACTTGGTTTACGGCCAGATGCCATTGCAGAGCGCTGGGGAAAGGGTGGTCTTTTCAATAAATGGTGAAGGATCAAATACATATCTCTGTGGGAAAAGGGGAACTTGATTCCGACCTCACATCCCACACAGAAATCAGCTCCAGGTGAATTTTGGAACTCAATATGAAAGTTAAAACAATAAAATTTCCACAAGCTAACATAGGAAAATATCATCAGCACATCGAGATATGGAAAGATTTGTCAGGCAGAGTACAAAAAAAAAAAACCAAAACCAAACAAAAACAAAACCCCAGACCAGAACAAAATCCCACCAACCATAAAGAAGAGATGGAGAAATTATAATGACTACACTAAAATCCAAAACTTCTATTTATCAAAGACACAATTAAAAAAAAAAACATGACAAGGCCAGCCATCTAGCAAGAGAATATAACTGCAACAAAGTGTTCTCCTCTGGAGGTTATTAAATAATTAAGGAAAAAGATAGTCTGCTGAGTACAAAAATAGGGAAGCGCCTTGAACAGGTAACTCATAAAAGAAGATCTCCGAATGGCTAATAAAGATTTGAGAAATTGTTCAACCTTATTAGTAATCCGGAAAGTGCAGATTAAGACTATAGCAAGATGCCTTTACACACTGCCATTTATTTTTTTTATTTTTAAATGTTTATTTTTGAGAAAGACAGCCTGAACGGGGGGGGGGGGCGCGGAGAGAGGGTGACAGATCAGAACCGTGCTCTGCACGGACAGCAGACAGCCTGATGCGGGGCTTGAACTCATGAACCTTGAGATCATGACCTGAGCTGAAGTCGGACTCTCAACCGACTGAGCCACCCAGGTGTCCCACACCGCCATTTAGACATTCAAAATGGTAAAGACAGATGGTACCAAGTATTTGCCAAGATATGGAGCAACTCAAACTCTCACATGCTATCAATTGGGAGGGTAAGTTGGTACAACCCTTGGACACGATTTAGCATTATTCACTGAAGTTTGATAAGCTCATGACCAATGCCAGCAATTCTGTGCGTGTGTGCATGTGTGTGTGTGTAAAGCCTTGTCAAAGAATCATCATGGTAATGCGACTAGCACTGGCCAAGAGCTCAAACAACCTAAAGGTTTGTCAACGAAATAGCCAGATAAATAACCTCTGGTACATATTTGTACAATGAAATACCATAAAGCAGTGTGAATAAACAAACATTTGTTGCTACATTTAACAACATGGAAGAATTTCAGTTTTTATGTCGAGTGAAACGAATGAAGTGAAAGTCTTTGTAGAGTAGAATGCCATGTATGTGAAGTTCAAAAGCAGGCAAAATTAAACTCTGGTGTTTGAGTCAGAATTGCTGCTACCTCTGGAGAGGAGAGGAAGGCAGGGCTGGTGAGGGACTCTTGGTTTTATTTCTTGATATGGGTGGTGGTGGCAAGGTGTATTAAATTGGATCTTACTCATCCAGCCCCATATTATGGTAGCATGTTACACTTTCACAAAAAGAACTTCTAAATTCCTTAGATTATTTGGTAGAAAAAAGTTGAGGAAACCTGAAATAGCAAATAAAATAACAAAGAAACTGTAAAAATAGAAAAAGCTTTGAAAGCTGAAAGACTAATCTTGAGACCCACATCCAAGCACTGAGAGTTTCAGAAAAAGGTTTCAGAGGAAAAATGGAGGAGGGAATTATCCAAGAAATAATCCAATATGACTCCCAAGAACTGAAATTCAAAGTAGCCTCCTGATGCCCACTTAAACGGATAAAAAAAGTAACTACACCAAGGCACGTCATTTCGGAATACTGCGGACAGAGAGTAGACACTAAAATCTTTCAAAGAGAAAGTTGGGGAATGGTTGCCACAAGTCCATGAACCTTAAATTTTGTTTTAAATTTTTTAACATTTATTTGTTTTCCAGGAAGAGAGAGAGAGCGTGTGAGCAGGGGAGGGGCAGAGAGAGAGGGAGACACAGAATCTGAAACAGGCTCCAGGCTCTGAGCTGTCAGCACAGAGCCCGACGCGGGGCTCAAGCTCACTGACTGCCAGATCATGACCTGAGTCGAAGAAGTCGGACACTTAACCGACTGAGCCACCCAGGCGCCCCAATGTTTATTTATTTATTTTGAGAGAGAGAGAGAGAGAGAGAGAGAGTGCATGAGCAGGGGAGGGGCAGAGAGAGAGGGAGAGAGAGAATCCCAAGCAGACTTTGCACTGCCAGCCCAGAGCCTGACGCGGGGCTCGAACCCACGAACCGAGAGATTGTGAGCTGAGCCAAAACCGAGAGTCGGACACCTAACTGACTCATCCACCCAGGTATCCCAAGCCCCTGTTCCTTTATTAGTGCTGAGCCAAACCATTGCAGTAGACTTTGATGGAAATCCTGTTAAAGCAATCTATTTTTAATCTTAGCATCTCGTGGAGGTCTGCTTTAGGCATGCGACTCAGCATACGGCTGGAAGCCCGCCCCCACGTTCTTCCTTGCTGCGGAAGTACGGATGTTTTCTGCAAGTTTGCAAAGACCACCATCTGCATTCTTGGGTGTGGCTTGCTGCTTTCATTTTCCACAATCCCTTTCCTCTTCCCCAGCGCTGTCTCAACGCTCTTCTTCTTGTGTGCAGCCTCCTGCCTTTGTTTGGTTTCTGCACCAAGTGCCAACCTCAGGTGGGTGGTCTTTTCTTCCTCTTCAGTGGTCTTTTCTGGGCCCCAGTCTCGCAATTTCGTCATGTCCCCCATGAGGACATGTCATGGTGCCTCTTCTCTAACTCTTGCGTCTCTCGGGGTTCCTCCAGTTTGGCCGAGCTTCCTCTGGATCTGGCTCATCTTCCTACAACCCCAAGTCGGTCCAGTGGCGGGGGGGAAAGTCTTCCAGTAGTGCTGGCCCCGCAGTCCAGCTGCGGCGGTAAAGACCTTTTTAGACATACGAGATCTCAGAAGACAAAGACGAAAAAAACCCAACACAGCAGAAAACCCTCCCTTGTGCATTTCCTTGAGAAGCATCACATGTACTCGTTGAAAACAGAGAAATAAATCCAGGAGAAAGATGTTGACTTCATAGAGCGGGAATCCAGCAAGAGAGAAATGAAGCACTCAGCAGGAAACGCCAAAGAGCGATCATGAGCCGCTGGTTTTAAGAGCAGACTCCGAGAGCAACCTCAGCACGTGGGCAGGGTGGCCAAGGGGTCCAGAAGGAAGGTCTCCGAGAAAAAGAATGAAACTGATAGGTTGCCTCTTTTACAGTATTCAGGCTGATGTATACATCCAGCAGTGCTATTTACTACCCCCGGGGAAAGCATAATTTGTGCAAGGAAGGAAGCGTAATCAGAGTTCGATAAACAGCTAAGCTGCAAATATTTACGGGTTCATCATATAAACACGAAGTCTGAAGGTTATTATGCAACGGAATTGGGTGGAAGGGCACATGAATGTGGAAGGCGGTGGCATTCTCCTGGGGAAAGTGGCCCATCTCCTTACCAAAGCCGCAGCTGAACCAGCAAGAGTCCTTCACACTCAGCATCCAGCCATGCAGCGTTTTTAAGCGGCTAGAGGACAGATGTTATTGAGCCACCTACCCTTGGTAAATGGAATCTGGGCAGCCTTGAAACCCAGCTCTAAACTTCCCTCTGAGTCCCCTTCCCACCCTGTGAGTCTCCTCTTCTGACATCAGGCTATGAGCTATGAGACGGTGAGAATTCATCTTTTCTCTTTGCTTTTGCCTTCCCAAATCTACACTCCTGCTTTACCTGCACGAATTGTACACTCAGTGCCGACACCTTTTACAAATGTCCTTTACTAGGTAAATGTGCATACATCCTGGGTGTTCTTTGTTCTTCGTTTGAGAGATTCTATTTCGTGAACTCTTCCCAAGCTGTTTGGTACGACCAGGTAAATGAATGAAGCCGTTCTTCTTACTGTCACCCAACAGCCGTGAGAGCAAGAGAGGAGCCCAATTTTGCTGGAATCTGAAGGTGACTGGGGTGTGGTTTCTGCTCCTTCTTACTGAAAGTAGTTGTTAACTGTTTTCTGACTCAGTTTACCATTCCTTTTCCCTGATAGGTTTGGAGTTCTTCAAGGGCATAAACATTATTTTATTCATCTTTAGTTTTCCCTTTAATGCCTACCAAATTGCCCATAATGCAGCAACTGCTCAAAAATATTTCTTTATGACTTGGCAAATTAACTGAGTAAAGTCAGTCCCCTGGGGAGTAACATGACTATAACCCTCCACCCCCACACCATGTTCTGAAGGGCAGAATCTGAGGGTTCCCTTGTCTTTTGCTGATTAAGTTCTCTATTGATTTTTGCCCTTCCTTAACTCTATGCCACGTACGTTCTCTGTTGATTTATTTGTTCCCTCCATGCTCTGCGTCCCATTCATTCCTTTGAAAATTGCCTCAAAGCTGTGGTCCCCGGGCCTGTGGTAATAGCTCCCATTATATGAAAGGATATCGTAAAAGTACCTAAAAATGTTTAGAACAATAACAGTTTAAATTCCCACCCATTAAATATTAAATAAATAAAGCATGTTTAATTTGGGTGGAGGGAACTGGAGAGGAAGTTACAGAATCAAATAAACAGCAGGATGTTGCAACTTCCAGAAAGTTGGGAAATGCTTGCCCCAGAGGACCAGAAATAAACCCGTGTCCTTTTATTAGGATTGGGCCCAACAGTCTGTAGCAGATCCTGATAGAAATAAATCTTGTTAAGGCGATATTTATTTTGCAATTGTTTTTAGCAATCCTAAATTGGCTTTAATGTGGTTGCAGTTGTCCATCCACGGTCCGCTAGGATTTTGTCACAGCGGTTTAAAAGCAAAGCAAATGGGGCGCCTGGGTGGCTCATTTGGTGAAGCATCTGACTTGGGCTCAGGGCGTGATCTCATAGATCATGGGTTCGAGTCCCGTGTCGGGCTCTGTGCTGACAGCTCAGAGCCCGGAGCCTGCTTTGGATTCTGTCTCCCTCTCTGTCTGTCCCTCCCCTGCACACACTCTGTCTCTCTCACTCTCTCTCAAAAATCAATAAACATTGAAAAAATTTTTCAAGAAGCGGCCTCACGGTTCAAGCGGTCATTGTAACAATACCCAGAAGAGTTCCAAAATTCAGTTAGTCTGACGCCAACAAAAGGTTCCTGGAAAATGACTGAACTTTTTTCTACCATATCTGAAAATTTGGAAACCATCCGTCCTATTGTTCTTCATCTGTGGTGACACTCAAGAGTAGATCAGGATCCACTTTTTCTCTGTTGTCAACATCTGCAATAAAACAACATCGTTTATCTCCTCTGCAGTTTTTATTGATCAATTGATTATTTTCTATTATTATTATTATTTTTAAGTAGGCTTCTTGCCCAGCATGGAGCCCAATGAGGGGCTTGAACTCACCACCTTGAATCAAGACCTGAGCTGAGATCGAGTCGGACACGTAATCGATGGAGCCACCCAGGCATCCCCAATTATTTTTATTTTTTGAAGTGTCTCCCACTCTCCCAAACTCCATTATCTGAGAACTTTAGAGCTGCTGCCGCTGCCACCACCCACACAGCAGTGGGACCAGTGCCTCCATTGGCTACATGCTACGCGCATCACAGAAGACCCACTGAGGCACGGACAGTCTCTTCCCCGGGCTCAACCACAGTCCCTGCCTCATTCTAGGTCTTCTGGATATAATCCGAGGAATAGAATACAATCAATCTAAATTACTTAAAAATTTAAGTCACTTTTGTAGCGCCTCTTTCAATGACTCTGTTGACCTGCGTATCATATTATAACATAATCAACAAATTGGTTGGGCTCAGGTAACCCAGTTTCACTAGTATTATGCTGAACGCAGTTTTCTCTTTTTAAAAGTTGAGTTTAATCCATTAATCAGTCGGCTGGTATGTAGAAAGAGATGATTGTTTTAGATGATTGCGTCTTCTGGATCCTTCCATGGTTTAAGATGTCTTCCTGTTAACCTCACACAGTTTGGCTGTACATAGCGTTCCCTAGTAGCTCTGTTGTTCTGGAAGGGAATGATGAAGTCCTTTGCAGACAGGACTTTTATTCTGTTTCCTCAGGTATTCTGGGCTGGATATATAAATATTTTTTACTTTATGCCTGAAATTCAAATTCTTCCCCTTTCCTTTATTTTTCTCTAGTACTCAGTAAGCCTTTTGATACTGGTAAGACTTTCCTTTGTTCTGAAAGCTTTCTTCGAATCATTAATTGTCTCTTTTCTTACGTTTACTCTCTTTTCTTCTTCTGGGATTCCTCTGCATAGCTTGCATTTTACTCTTCAGCTCTGTATTAGTTTTTTCCTTTCTGTGGGTATGTGTACTGGTGGTGTTTCTCCTTCTGGGTTTCTAGTCACTTAGTTGATGTTCTAGAACACCATACCAGCTTTGCGCCACCTTCCCTGGGGTTCTCTGTGTCACCGTCACACTTACCGTCTCCATTCAGCGTTTTATGGTTTAAAAAATTTTTTTTCAACGTTTTTTATTTATTTTTGGGACAGAGAGAGACAGAGCATGAACGGGGGAGGGGCAGAGAGAGAGGGAGACACAGAATCGGAAACAGGCTCCAGGCTCTGAGCCATCAGCCCAGAGCCTGACGTGGGGCTCGAACTCACGGACCGTGAGATCGTGACCTGGCTGAAGTCAGACACTTAACCGACTGCGCCACCCAGGCGCCCCCAGCGTTTTATGATTTTAAAAAGTTGTCTTCTCTAGGTTTACAGATGGAAAGTTCTGTTACGTCTTTTGAAAATTTCCAACTTTTTTCTTGTGTCTCTTACAAGTGGCATCTTCAGAAAACTTTATTTCTAACTCCTGGGAACGTGCCTCTGCACTTTAACTGCATTATCTCTCAGGGTGTCGGGTGGGTTTTCCACTCGGTCACCCTGAGAGAAAGGTCTACGTTTGTTCAAGTCCCTGTCTACACGTGTGAGGCGCCACGTTCAAAATGATTAGGCCCAGATACGGGGAGGAAGGAAAAGATACATTTTTCTAGAATTTTCCTTTGTCAGGTCAGAGACTTGAAAATGGAAAAGAAGAAGGAAGGACCTGGAAATTGAACCATTTGGTACAGGAGTCAGAAATTAACTGAGATGCCATCCTTCAATTTCCCAACTTCATCCTTATGAAATTCAGCGATAAGGTGTCTCAACTTGGGCCACTGTTGACTGAGAACAAGGCCACTCTCAGAGGGAATGAGGTAGGTGTACAGAGAAAGCAAGGAAAGCGGTCAGGAGGCCACTGCAGCAACCCATCCTGAAGAGGCACAGGTAAAGGGAGTGATCGATTCTGGATATACTTTGCCATGATTTGTTTTAATGTTCATTAATTTATTTTTGAGAGAGAGTGAGAACACACACACGAATGGGGGAAGGGCAGAGAGGTAGAGAGAACCCCAAGCAAGCTCCGCACTGTCAGCACAGAGCTCAACACGGGGCTTGATCTTACAAACTGTGATATCACGACCTGAGATGAGACCAAGAGTCGGACGCTTAACCGACTGGGCCACCCAGGTGCCCCCGATTCTGGATATAATTTGAAACAGAATAGACAGGATTTGCTCATGTCTGGGGAGTGGAGAATGGGAAAATGGAGACTCTAGAATTATTTATCTGAGCAACCTGAAGAATGTATTTGCCATTTGCCGAGATGGGGAAGGACTATGGGAGAGAACACGTTTATGGAGAAAAATCAAAAGAGTCTGGCTTTGAACATGGCAAATTTGACAGGTTTATAGACCCTCCGGGGAAATGTCAAGTACGTGGGTGTGGAATTCAGAAGGCAGGTCCAAGATGGAACCATAAATAGGGATGCCTTCCTTCCATATATACCTTTATTATTTTTTTATTATTAAAAAAACTTTCAATGTTTACTTACTGAGAGCGAGAGAGAATTCCAAGCAGGCTCTTTCCTGTCAGTGCAGAGCAACCTGACAAGGGGCTCAATCTCATGAATTGTGAGGTTGTGACCTGAGCTGAAATCAAGAGTGGGACACTTAACTGACTGAGCCACCCAGGTGCCCCCTATATATGCCTTTAAAGCCAGGGGACAGGAAGTGAGCGTAGAAAGGACAAAAGAATCTTTCTTTAAACGACTCTAACAGGGGACTCTCCTAGACAGCCAGTGCTTAGAAGTTGGGAAAAGGAGGGGAAACCAGCAACTGTGAGAGGCCAAGAAGCAACGGGGGACCACGAGACACAGTGTCCTGGAGGCTCAGGAAAGAAAGCTTTTCCAGAAGGCAGAAGCCATCAGAGACAGACCGGTTACCCTGTGGAGAGCGGTCAGGGTAGGTGGTGAGACACCGAGGGGGAAGGTGGGGGAAGCGGCAGGTGCTGTCCCCGCTCTGAGGCATGGAGCTGGAAAGGGAGGCCAAGAAAAGACTGGCAGTGGGGAGAGGCCGAGGCCCCAGCGTGCTTCCTGCAGTCCCTGCCGTCAACATAAGAGCTGTGGAGGACATTACAGATGGCAGCCAGGTGCGTATTGAGAGCAGGGATGACTGAAAAAGCGTGTCCTTGGAACAGAGGGCTTGGGGCTCTGCACCCGGGACACACAGAAGGGGGCAAAGGCCGGCCAAGTGGTGCTTTCACAGAGACACGTGTGGACGTTCTCTTCTGTTCCTCCATTTTCTCAGGGAAATGGAAACGAGGACAAGGAGAGGGGAGGGGCCGAGGGAGGCGGAAGAGGGAGGGTGTGGGCCCCGCGAGTTCTGATGCTCCCTCAGTCCCTCCTTCGAGAGCCTGTCTTTGCTTCTTTATTAAAAACAGTCTTTATGAGCTGAGTCTTCACCGGGTGATGATTTCCAGAAAGTTCCCGCTCGCTCATGTACTTTGCAAAATGCTGCCACTTAATGAGTTAATGGACTTACTCCTGATGTGGCCGATGTGTGCTGTGCTTTTGTGATGAGAGTGGTATTTGGAGCCCTAGTTGGAGGAAGAATCCATTCAATTCGGTAAGTCAGCTCAGCAACTGTTCACGGAGTGCCACGTGCTGGGCACCCCGGCCCCGCGTCCCGCTGCGGGCCACCCCGCACACAGTGCTTTCCTTTGCTTTTCCGTGGTGCCGTTAAACCCTCTGGGAGCAGTAGCTGTCACCATGCTCTTCACTATACTTTCTGCTCAACCAACATCTACCCAGGTCACCTGGGCTCTAGGGACAGAGGCAAGAATACCCTGTTGTCATGTGTGCTTTGGAGGACCATTGGCCTCTGGGGCGGCGGGGGGGGGGGGGGGGTGCGGAAGGAGAGAAAGAAAGGAAATCGGCTTAGGTGACTTCTCCCCATTTTGTTCCTGGCTGGTTTTCTAGTGGGTGGGAGGCTTCACGTCATGGCTCCAAGAGAAATAGAGCTTCAGGGGCACCTGGGTGGCTCAGTCAGTTAAGCTTTGAACTCTTGGTTTCAGCTCAGGTCATGATCTCACGGTTCGTGGGTTCAGGCCCTGCGTGGGGCTCTATGCTGACAGGGAGAAGCCTGCTTGGGATTCTCTCTCTCCCTCTCTCTCTCTGCCCCTACCCAACTCGTGCTCCCTCTTGCTCTCTCTCTCTCAAAATAAATGTAAAAAAAGAGAGAAATAGAGCTTCCACTGCTCTCTATATTAAAGCCTCGATGACAAATTTAGTCAGAGACTTAAAAAGCACCATTTAAAAAACTAGACTGTAGAGACATGATTCGTGTCGTTTTGTACTTACGACTGACTGCCTGCTGCCATGCAGAAAGCACGAAACAGTCTAAAAATGACAGTCTTAGAAAAAGCTACCCTTTTTTTTTTCAATGTTTTATTTATTTTTGAGAGGGACAGAGTGTGAGTTGGGGAGGGGCAGAGAGAGAGGGAGACACAGATTCCGAAGCAGGCTCCTGGCTCTGAGCTGTCGGTACAGAGCCTGATGCAGGGCTCGAACTCACGAGGCGTGAGATCATGACCTGAGCCGAAGTCGGATGCCTAACCGACTGAGCCACCCAGGCGCCCCTAGAAAAAGCTATCCGTGATAATATATCCTGTTCTTCATCGCTGAGGTCTGAACGTTGGGGCATTTGAAATTTTTTTTTTTTTTTTGAGTAATGGTGAGATTGAGCCCAGGGGGAGAGGAGAGGAAGGTGGGGGGAGGGAGGATGGACAGAAAGAGGAGCAAAACAAGTTGGTCTGTTCGATTAGGGACAAAAACTTTTTGGAAGAGCTGCAAAGAGAAAAAAAAAATATGGAAATAATACAAGAGCTGTTGGAAAATGGACTCATCTTGAATTATTAGCAATCATTTAATTTCCTAGTGAAATAACCGTAGTGCAGCCGCCATCATGACTGATACTATTAAGAGGAAAGGAAATATTTAACTTGTAGGCTCCATGCACACTATTTAAAGTTGCCTTTTTAAGTCCAGTAACAAAAGGCTGGCAGGAGCAAATTAAAGTACCGGGGCGGGGCAGGGTGGAGAAAAAGAAAATCCAATTTGTGGCTAGATTTTCCACAGAATGATTCTTCTTCCCTATCACCACTCCCCCATCCCCCACCCTGATTTTTTTTTTTTTTTTTTTAAAGAGCATGCTGCTCCCACCCAGGTTTATTCCAAATTCAGCTGTGGTTTTCATCCATTTCAATGTAGATTCCTGAAATGCAAGTTACTCAGCATTAACGAAGAACAAGAAATCCCGGCCCCCAAATTATCTATGAAATCACCTTCCCCAAGAGTGCATGGCGTTTGAGGTGTAATAACAAAATGGAGCAAGTCCATCTTACCTGGCCATTGTCGCCTTGGTCAAGAATCATCGCATGTGAACTTGGGGATTTACCAGCGCGGAGGAAAACCCTGTCACAAAGGCCGTGGGCATCGGCATCCCTCCTGTCGCTCAGCACTGGGTTTTTAGCAACTCGGCATGCACCTGCTGGGGCCAGCGTCGCTCCGGGCCTGAGGGTGGTGGGAGGAGATTCGGAACTGATTGACTCGTCCCTCTTCCCAGAGGCTCATGGGGTAGAAGGGGAGAATGACACAGGTGGCAATGATCACAAAGAAACAGTGATACAGACTTCAGGGGACCGGAAGGCACGGTGGGGAGACAGTTCCGACAGGTCTCTTGGAGGAAGCACATCTGAGCAGGGCTTTGAGATGTTAGCGGGTCTTTGTCAAGGAGGAGCTCAGGGAAGAAGTTTTGCGGCTCTGGAATAGCCATATTTCCTAGTTTCTGTAACTTGATGCTTTGATGTCTGGGGCCTTGCTGCCCCTGGAGGGACTGTCCCACAGGTAACAAATGACTCAGCCGGGAGCAGGCCTTTCAAAGGCCAACCAGCCAAGCCAGAGCCCCCACCACAACCACGTCCTCCGTGGGGCTCTCGCTGTCCCCCTAATTATCCAGGGCCAGGTACCAGACGACTGGGGACAGCCCTATGCCCGGAGCCCCGAAATTTTTCGAAGCAGCCAGTCCTCAGCCGCTTGCCCTGCTTCGTTTGCTCCTTCTCACAGAAACCACAATACAGCCTCTTGTCCACGTTTTCTCCTTGCTTCGTCCACTCCTGTCCACCCCGGAGCTTCCCCATGTGGCTCCCTGTGGTGTGTTGTGTCTCCTTGTGGGAGCCGTAACAAACCCTCTTTTCTTTTTTCTTTTCTTTTCTTTTCTTTTCTTTTCTTTCCTTTTCTTTTCTTTCCTTTTCTTTTTTCTTTTTTCTTTTCTTTTTCTTTTCTTTTCTTTTCTTTTCTTTTTTTCTTTTCTTTTCTCTTTTCTCTCTTCTCTTCTCTTCTCTTCTCTTCTCTTCTCTTCTTTTTCCTTTCCTTCCCTTTCCTTCCCTTCCCTTCCCTTCCCTTTCCTTATGTTTATTTACCTGTTTTGAGATAGACACACGCAGTGCAGAGCCTGATGTGGGGCTCGATCCCACGACCGTGAGATCACGGCCTGAGATGAAACCAAGAGTCAGACGCCCAACTGACTGAACCACCCAGGTGCCCCCAAACTCTCTTTTCAATGGCAGGCATCTCCTGATCTGTTAGACTTGCCAGACCTGAGTAATAATAGAAACTACACTTTAAGGGGTGCCTGGGTGGCTCAGTGGGTTGAAAGTCCGACTTCGGCTCAGGTCATGATCTTGTGGTCTGTGAGTTCGAGCCCTGTGTCGGGCTCTGTGCTAACAGCTCAGAGCCTGGAGCCTGCTTCGGATTCTGTGTCTCCCTCTCTCTCTGCCCCTCCCCCACTCATGCTTTGTCTCTCTCTCTCTCTCTCTCTCTCTCTCTCTGTCTCTGTCAAAAATAAATAAACATTAAGAAACTACACTTTAAAATACTTTCCTAACGGGCACCTGGGTGGCTCAGTTGGTTAAGCGTCCGACTTCAGCTCAGGTCATGATCTCTCAGTTCATGAGTTTGAGCCCCACGTCAGGCTCTCTGCTGTCAGCTGAGAGCCTGGAGCCTGCTTCAGATCGTGTGTTTCCCTCTCTTTCTGTCCCTCCCCCGCTCACGCTCGCTCCTTAAAAAATAAATAAACATTAAAAAATAAATAAAATAAAATAAAATAAAATAAAATAAAATAAAATACCTTCCGTAGAATGCACAGGACCGCAGACACAAATACAGTGGAGAAGATTTCTCTTCCCTCTCTCTGAGGGAAGACGCAGCTCTGAGCACCGTCTGCTATAGTGGTCCTGAGAACTAACTGCCCAGAGGCCCCCCTACCTGCTCTCAGGCTGCTGCCCCTTCTTTCCAGCACCTTGTATTTGTCATCTGTGCTGCAGGGGCTTTATTAAATCATCGAAGAAAAGGTGAATGCACTTAAAGAGAAAAATATTTTCACTTTATCAGGCAGTCAAACAAATGTGCTATAGGTTAGGATGCTTCTGGGCAGAAACCTTTACTTAACCCATTTAACTATTTTATTTTATTTTATTTTGTTTTGTTTTATTTTATTTTGTCTTATCTTATTTTAATGTCTATTTTAACCTATAATTATGTGCTCACTCATCAGAAAGTCCAGAGAACTGAGTATTGGGGGCAGGGAGGCCAGGAGGGGGCTTCAGGATTGTTTGATGTGGCAGGCCCAACTATGTCCCTCCCTCCTCCTGGTGGCCCTTGGCTGGTGGCCGCATGGCTGCAGCTGTCCCTGATATGATAGCCAGACCCAACAGCACCAGGTGGGAAAAAGCTATCCCCTCACTCTTTGTTTTAAGAGAGGTCTGTAATGTTTATTTATTTATTGAGAAGGAGAGAGAAGGAGAGAGAGAAAGTATGAGTGGCGGGCGGGCAGGGAGAGAGGGAGACACAGAATCCAAAGCAGCACAGAGCCTGACGCGGGGCTCGAACCCAGGAACGGGGAGATCATGACGTGAACTGAAGTCAGATGTTAAACGCACTGAGTCACCCAGGCGCCCCCTAAAAGCTCTCTCCCTTTTGTTTTAATGAATTCTCATGTATCAATCTTTATGAACGTTTTATCTTTCACATTTCTTAAATTTATTTTTATTTTCTATCTTTCTTTATTTGAGGACAGTTGACACACAGTGCTACATTAATTTCCGGTGTATTACATAATGATTCCACAAGTTTATATAGAACTATATACCCTCTCTTTTCCAAATTCTGTCCCAGGAGAGGGAACCCCCCTGAGAATTTTCCCTCTCCTCTCATTGGCCAGACTGGGTCACATGCCCACTCTTGACTCAACCCCAGGCAACGGGAAATGACATCACTTCCCTCACACCTGGCTGGTCTTTCTTTGGAGGTGGGGGTGGGACCTGCCATCTCAGGAGGAGGCTGAGTGGGGAACCGTAGATGAGGGAGCAAAACTGAAGTTCTGACTGGAAGGAAGAAAAGACAAAATTGATGCTGCGAATGAACTAACAGTATGTACAAACAGGCCAATTACGACGGTATGACTCGTAATGAAAACAATCCGTTCTGTTAATTTGAGAACAGTGGTTCCCAAACTCGGCTTCTCCAATTCAGTTGAGCATCCGCCCCAGAACCTGCTGACTCAGCAGGTCGGAGGCGGGCTCAGGAGTCCACTTCCTGCGTGGTCCCGGGGTACAGCCAGATGTCCAGCCACGGATGGGCTTTGTACCAGGAACAACCTGGGTCTCCTGACTGCCACCACCCCCCTGTGCAAACACGGACAGGTCTGTCAGCTCTGCCAGTCCTTCACAAGGCACACACCTCTCGAAAGGTCCTCCGTGTGGTGCAAGATGCTGGGGTTGGGGCAGGCAGCCAGGCAGACGTGGGCCTTCAGGGAGTCTCTGCCCGGTGAGAAGACATTGGCCACTCAAGTGCCATACTACGAGGGGACCCTGAGTCAGGATGCATTCGAGAGCAGGTACTAGAAGACCCTACTACACTATCTTGAACGCGGAGGGATAGTCTCTATTTTCCTTGCCCACGAAGCTTGGAAGAAAGCTATTTGAAGCTAGTGCAGCTGTTAGACCATGGCCAACACGCACACAGATTCTCTTTATCTTTCTGGTCACCCCCCTGGACAACCCAGTAGGAACACTGATGTGCAGGCGAACCCAGCCTTGCCTCCTTGACATACATATGCATACAGCAAATAATATTCAGTGTGATTTTGGTGCACAGTGTACTCCCTTCATCCCAGTTGTGGGTAGATTCAACAACAAGCACAGCTACACCCCCAATTAAGAACTTAAATAAGACAAAAGTTTATCTCTCTCACACATTAAGCCTCAAAGTAGGTGGCCCAAATCCGATTTTTCCTCTACTTCCTAAAATCCCCAGTGACCCACATTCCTCCTATATTTGTTGCTTTATCAAATGTGGCCTTTAATCCCAAAGGCACTTCATGGTCCAACATGGCTGCTCCAGCACCAGTCATCACATCACAAGCTCATTCCAGATAGCAGGAGCATGGAAGGGAAGAAGAGCACGCCTTGGCATCTTAAGGACCTTTTCCAGAAGTCACATCACTCTTGTGTATACTCCATTGGCCAGAATCCAGTCACATGGTCACACTAAGCAGCAAAGGACACCAGAGAATGTAGTTTTTTACTCTGCGTAGCCACATGGATTAGGATGAAGTTCAGTGGCTCTGTTGCTAAAAGAAGGGGACAGCTCGCAGGCCCTGCCTCCCCTTCTCACCAGTCACTGAGATGTCTAGTGAGATGTGACGCAGTCCAGTGCAGTCCTTCCAACCTCCTATGTCTCCTCATCCCAGCTCTGGGGCTCAGCGATTCTCCTGTGTTCTCCGGGGAACCCTGTCCATGCAGGTGGGCACTGAAATGACATTTTCCTGTATTTTCAAGAGAGAAGAGAGTGGGAACTTGGGGTTTTTCACCTGTTACTTTCCAGTCCCCAGCTCCCTGTTAGCAGCAGACACATTGTAATGCCCGGAAGTGTTGAGCTGGCTTGGAGGACCCCAGAAAGGGCAGGCTCTGGTGATTTCTATTTCTAAAGTAGCAGCATGGAGTAGATTCTTTCTTTGCTTTTCTGTGCTTCCTCTCTCCAAAGTGAAAGCTGTACTTGTTGCTTGTTACCAGGAAATGGTTTCCTGTCTTCTGTTTTCCTCTGTCTCTGTAGTTTTAACAGCGGGAATGGTGACATGGGCTGCTCTGACTTTTGACAGGAAGAGAGTAGCTTCTAGGTGGTCGGGCACCTGAAACAGGCCGTCTTGCTTTGCTGGAGTGTTGGGCTCTGTGGCCCTCCGCCGGCTCAGGTAGTCAGACGTCGCTCGATAGCTTGTAAATGTGCTAATTAGTAGGCGTGTGTTATATATGCTCTATGGCCCCGACACCCCCCGCTTGGCTTTCGAGAATCAGCAGGGCAGACTTGAAATTCCATACGGAACTGAAAAGGACACCGTTGCACCAACAAAGAAGTAGACTGAGTTTCCAAGTTCAGCAGTGACGCTGCCTTTGTACAGAGATTGCCAGAGTGCCACACCACAGGGCCACGCTGGGCCACGGCAGGCTGGCCACTCACGCTACTTGTCAGTGGGTGATAGAAACTTTCTCTATCCCTGATTTCTTTCTTTCTTTCTTTCTTTCTTTCTTTCTTTCTTTCTTCCTTTCTTTTCTTTCTTTCTTTCTTTCTTTCTTTCTTTCTTTCTTCCTTTCTTTTCTTTCTTTCTTTCTTTCTTTCTTTCTTTTTCTTTCTTTCTTTCTTATTTCTTCCCTTTCCTTTTCTTTCTCTTTCTTTCTTTCTTTCTTTCTTTCTTCCTTTTCTTTCTTTCCTTCTTTCTTTTTTCTTCCTTCCTTCCTTTCTTCCTCTTTCTTTCTTTCTTTCTTTCTTCCTTCCTTCTTTTTCTTTCTTTCTTTCTTTCTTTCTTTCTTTCTTTCTTTCTTATTTTTAAATTTAAATTCCAGTGAGTTAGCATATAGTGCAATAATGATTTCAGGAGTAGACTCCAGTGATTCACCCCCTACATATAACACCCAGTGTTCATCCAAACAAGTGTCCTCCTTAACGCCCCTTGTCCATTTAGCCCGTCCCCCCACCCAATACCCCGTTGGCAACCCTCAGTTTGTTCTCTGTTTTTAAGAGTCTCTTATGGTTTATCTCCCTCTCTGGTTTTATCTTATTTTCGCGTCTCTTCCCTTACGTTCATCTGTTTTGTATCTTAAATTCCACATATGAGTGAAGTCATATGATATTTGTCTTTCTTTGACTGACTTGTTTCACTTAGCATAATACAGTCTAGTTCCATCCACGTTGTCACAAATGGCATGATTTCATACTTTTTGATCACCAAGTAATATTCCATTAAATATATAATATATATTCTATACATTCTTGTGTGTGTGTATATATATATATATGCGCCACATCTTTATCCATTCATCAGTTGATGGACATTTGGGTTCTCTCTATTCTTTGATACGTTCTCTCTATACGTTTTGGGTTCTCTCTATACGTTGATAGCACTGCTATAAACATGGGGGTGCATGTGTCCCTTTGAATCAGCACTCCTGTATCCTTTGCACAAATACCTACTAGTGCAATTGCTGGGTCATAGGGTAGTTCTCTTTTAAACTTTTTGAGGATCCTCCATCCTATTGTTCAGAGCAGCTGCGCCAGTTTGCATTTCCACCGGCAGTGAAAAGGGTTCCTCTTTCTCCCGCATCCTCGCCGACATCTGTCGTTGCCGGAGTTGTTAATGTTAGCCGAACACCGAGTGGGGCGGTGGGGTGGGTCTAACCCCCTCCAGGAAAGGCAGCCCTTGGAAGGACCCAAGGGAGGAGGGGCTGGAAGACCCCCCAATCCCGGGACTAATTGTGGTCCCCAACCCTGTGCCCCCAGGGGTGCCTTTTAAGTGGCTCCAATAGCTGCAAGCCTAGAGGCCTTACATTCTCTCTCCTCGAGTGAGGAAGGGGACTGAAGGTCAAAGCTCTGAATTCTAGCTCTGGTAAATTCATAACAGGTTCTGTAAGAAAATCCTTTTTCCTCTCCAAAATTGTCACCGGGTGAAGAGAAAACATCCTGCTCTTTTCTTACAGCCTAGATTTTCCCAAGAGATTTGAAGCCTTTGTTTTCAGGTTTTGTGTTGCTGCATCTCGGTGGAGAAAGACCTCGCGGATGACATTTCTGCCATTTCCGAAGGCTTTTATGTCGATTCCCTGAAAACCATGTCATTTAACTTCCTATCAGCCTTTGTTGCCAGAACTGCCTCTTAGTGTGGTGATCACATGTTCTGAACGCCAAATCAGGATTTGGTATCTACTACATGTTTGGACGACGAATCGTTGATAAGTAGAGACTCATCTGGAAAGCCTGGGACGTTTGGTTGACAGATCTCTTGGGCCCAGCTAGCCACCACCGTGTTGTTTTGGGCTCTGCCCTGGGGCGTGAGTAACTGTAACAGGGTCTGTGTACTTGCCATGTTCCAGATGAGTGAGCTACATGTTTTAAAGACAGCTCTTTGACAGAAATGTTGTTACTGACTTCGTACCTGCGACGTGGAAGTGTGACCTGCGTGCCACATTGACCCTCCCTTCATCTATCTCTAATTTAAAGGCAGGCAGCAAACAGAGCAAGCTTCCCATAACCCCTTGCAGCTAGGAATGACTATGTGACATCCTGCCTAATGCGATACAAGCATTGCTGAAATTTCTTCTCCTCTGGAGAAAATCATGAAGCGTTGTCTTTCTTTTCCTTTCTTTTTTTAAAAAATGTTTTACTTATGGGGCGCCTGGGTGGCTCAGTCGGTTAAGTGTCCGACTTCAGCTCAGGTCACGATCTCGCGGTCTGTGAGTTCGAGCCCCGCGTCGGGCTCTGGGCTGATGGCTCAGAGCCTGGAGCCTGTTTCCGATTCTGTGTCCCCCTCTCTCTCTGCCCCTCCCCCATTCATGCTCTGTCTCTCTCTGTCTCAAAAATAAATAAAGGTAAAAAAAAAATGTTTTACTTATTTTTGAGAAAGAGAGCAGAGAGAGGGGCAGAGAGAGAGGGAGACACAGAATCCGAAGCAGGCTCCAGGCTCCAAGCTGTCAGCACAGAGCCCGACGTGGGGCTCGAACCCACAAACCGTGAGATCGTGACCTGAGCGGAAGTCAGATGCTTAATCCACTGAGCCACCCAGGAGCCCCGAAGACTTTATCTTTTCTGTCTTCTCCTACCTGGACTGTAGACACAAAGCCTGGAGGGGCGTCATGAGAATGAAGGTTACAAATCAAAGACGCTGGAAAAGGAAGTTAGAGCCTGAGTCCGTGATGCTGCTGAACCACGTCACCAGCCCTGTGCTGCACTCCCTGGGACTTCTGGTCATGTGATGTGAATAACACCCTTTCTGTGTAAGCCTGGAGGAACTTAATGTTCTGTTTAAGCTGCAGCTAAATCGTAGCAAATACATAACTCATTTTCACGGAAGGAGACCAGGGTTCAAAAGGTTGTCTCTTGCTCTGTCCACCTAGCCCCCCAGTGATAATGCTGGGGGTCCGACTCTGGTGCCTGCATTGAACCAGCACATGCTTTTCCCCCTTAAGAACTCGAAATCTGGACTTATCCAGGGGCTCAGGAGCCTCCCGAGGCAACCTTAGCAATTCCCACCTTATTTTCCCACAGTCCTGTGACATCAACCTCCCGGAGGATGCACAGTCCAGAACCTTCCGGGATTGGATGGGAAGATCTCTCCCTCTTGGCGAGCCTCAGAGAAAGCACATGTCCCCAGTCCCATGGAGAATCTCCCTTTTCCCTTTGCTAATCCCGTGTGCACACTTGTGTGTGGCCTTCAGGTGAATGTCTCTCTCTTAAGGGGATGAACCCAGTTTTGGGTTACCTTGAAAGAACCCTTGCTATCTTTTCAGTGAGCCTGAACCCTTGCTGATGATCTTTCTACGCCCCTTGAAATAGGGCAGTGTATTCACATCCTCTGGGGCCTGTCTTTTTGGGTCCTATCAGTGGTTGAGCTGAGGAGGCCCATCTACGTCACAACAGACCTCCAGGGTTCCTGACCTCCCGTCCTATGTCCCCGGCCATCCCAGTACTTACATCAGGAGGTTGGTGAGGAACCTGTCCACACACAATATCTTCTCTGTAAAGGCCCTTGGGAAAAACACATTTCGAAGTCTGATGGTAGGAAGAAACGTTTTTCTCCCGAGGAACTGGCTGAATTTTATCTCACGGACACTGAGACTCGTATAATGGGTTATATTTTCCTGACTGATTTGTCTAAAAGGAAACTCTGTGCCCACATTAGTGTTTCACTGATTCTTTTTGTTTCTATTTTCCTTCACTTTGATTTCTTTTAATGTTTATTCATTTTTTTTTTTTTTTTTGAGATAGAGAGGGAGCAAAAGCAGGGGAGGGGCAGAGAGAGAGGGAGACACACAATCTGAAGCAGGCTCCAGGCTCTGAGCTGTCAACACAGAGCCTCATGCAGGGCTCGAACTCAGGAACATCAAGAACATGACCTGAGCCAAAGGTGGGCGCTTAACCGTTGACTGAGCCACCCAGGCGCCCCTTGATTTATTTTTAAAATTCTTTCATATACATATATTTTCCGAGGCCACCTGAAATCCCCTTTTCATGAGAGTGGTATGTAAATACATAAATTTCTACTCACCTCAGGAAATCAGATGCCCCTTTTTCCATGCCAACTTTCCCCCAACGTAGAAGAGTCTCCTGGCATCATCCAAAATCTAACGGGCAGTGACAGCTTGTCCATTGCTCACACGGACTGAAGCCTGTATCAGCTGAGAGTTCTGGATCTAAGAAAAGAAATCTGAGGACCCCTGTCAACAAGAAAGATGGACACAAGGTTTCTCAAATGCAATTAAGTGTTTTGACAGGCAATTATTTTTTCCATTCAACCTAACCTAAACATTCACGGCTTGGCCGTCGGTTCGCAGGTTAGCACTCTTATCAGTGGAGTGCCCTCTGACACCTTGCATCTCTGGCCACTCGGGCCAGGAGATTAGAGACAGAATCAGGAGGGTTGCCAAGCAGGACTGCTACAGCCTGAGCCCAGGAGAGGCTGACAGGGTCCCCATCTTTGCCAAGTGGCCCTGCCATTGAAGTGGGTTTTCAAATGTGTGATGGAGACCCGGGATTTTAGGAGTGGGTCTAAATGCTAACTGAGGGAAGAGATGATAAGAACAGAGATCTTGATCCGGTTCCCATCACCCATTGTCTTATTTCAAGAGCATCTTAGCTTTCCATTGTAAATGGGACCATGTTCTACATAGTGAAATGATATTGTAGGAGTTCCCTGTTTTTTTTCTAATGTGGTGGGGTATTTATTTAGGTATGAATGCTTGGGGCAATATTTTAAGATGCTCTTTGTGTCTTAGGCTCATGAAACTCACCTTGAGTGGAAAATATTGCCAAGGAGCACTCCCTTGTCCTTAGGGAGGGCTTGTAATATTGTGGTAAATTGCATGTGGCTTGGTAGCTCCTTACATCAGGAGATGGAGCCTTCCTCCACCCCTTCCGTCTGGGCTACCCATGTGGCCCTCTTTGGCCAACAGGATAACAGCAAATGTGACAGAAGCAAAGACTTGAAAAATATCCTTTCTGAAAAGAGCCTTTCTGTACCATGTTTATAAGCCCAAGCTAGTGGATGATAAGGGATGTCAATCACAGCCCCTTCATTTCTGCTGCCTCATCCCCAGGAGCCCACCCCCAGCAACTGAATCCTGAATAGCAGTGGACAGATCAGTAACATCGGAGTGGGTCCAGCCAAATCCAACAGAGAAGAACCAATGGCCAAACCCAACCCAGGTTGGCAAGTCACACCATGTGCTGATAGATGGTGACTGTTTGAACAGCTGAGCGTTGGAGTAGTTCGTTACGTAGAAAAGGTTGACCGATTAAAATATTCAGGCTGCCATGTGGAAAAGAAAATTGCGGCATAAATTTTTTTAACCCCGTGCGATAGGCTACCTTGGCTGTCCTCACTGAAACACATAAAATGTCCAGGCTGGTGTCCAGCACAAAGACGTAATATTTAAACATTATTTAAATTATTGGGTCTCCTCTCTGTCATTCATGGGCTCTCCAACACCATAATGCTTCGGTAGAGTTTTTCCTAAATTTTTTGGTGATAAAACACACATCGTAAAATTTGCCATCTTAACCATTTCTAAATGTATATATAGTTCGATGTGCTAAATACATCCATAATGTTGTACAATCATCGCCACTCTCCACCTACAGCATTATTTTCATCGTGTAAAACTGAAACTGTGTACACATGAAACAACAACTCCTCATTCCCTTTCCCCCAGATCTCTGGCACCCACCGTTCTGTTTTCTGTCTCTACAGTTGGCTCTAAGTACCTCATGTAAGTGGAATCATACTGTATTTGCTTTTGGGTGTGTGTGACTGGCTTGTTTCACTTAACGTAGTGTCCTCAAGGTTCACCTGTGCTGCAGCATGTCAGAACTTCCCTCTGTTTAGAGGCTGAGTAATATTTCATTGTATATATTCTACGTTTTGCTTCTCTACTTAGTGACAGTGGATGCTTAGGTTGCTTTCACATTTTCGTTACTGTGAATAATGCTGTGTGAACGTGCGTGCAAATCTCTCTTCAAGACCTGTTTTCCGTGCTTTTGAGTATTTATCCACAAGAGGAATTGCCAGATCATATGGGAGTTCTATTTTTAATTGTTTGAGGAAATGTCATACTATTTTCCACAGCAGCTGTACCATTTTACATTTGCATCAACAGTGCACAAAGCTACTTTCTCCATATCCTCACCAATACCGTGGCTGACCTGAGGTGTTCTTTTTTCTTTTTTGATCGTAGGCGTCCTAGTGGGTGTAAGGTGGTATCTCATTGTAGTTTTGATTGGCGTTTCCCTGATAATTAGTGATGTTGAGCATCTTTTCATGGGCTTATTGGCCAAATGGAGAAATATTCTTTTGAGAATGTCTATTCGCGTCCTTTGTACATTTTCTCATTGAGTTTTAGAGGAGTTAAAAAAAATATTCTAGATATTAATTCCTTACCATATGATTTGCAAATATTTTGTCCAATTTGATGGGTTGACAGATGTCGGTTGACATTGTCTATTGGTACACAAAATTTCTACATTTTGATGAACTCTAATTTGTCTATTTTTTTGGTTGCTTGTGCCTTTGGTATGATATCCAATAAATCATAACAAAGATAAAGTCATGAAACTTTTGTCCTATGTTTTATTCTAAGATTTTAATGGTTTTAGGTCTCACCTTTAGGTTTTTAGTCTGTTTTGAATTAATTTTTATATGTGGCATTAAGTAAGGGTCCAACTTCATTCTTTTGCATGTGAATATCCAGTTTTCCCAGTACCATTTGCTGATAAGATTGTTCTTTCTCCATTTAATGGTCTTGTCACACATATCACAAATCACTTGGCCATATATACAAGGGTTCGTTTTTGGACTTTCAGTCCTAGATCATTTGTCTACACATCTGGCTTTATGCCAGTATCACACTTCTTTGATTACTATAGCTTTGTAGTAAGTTTTGAAGTCAAGAAGCATGAGTCCCCCAGCTTTGTCCTCTTTGTAAAGATCGTTTGGGCTACCGGGTTCCCTTGAGATTCCATGTGAATTTTAGAATGTGTTTTTCTATTTCTTCATAAAACACCTTTGAGATTTTGATAGAGTTTGCCCTGAATCTGTAGATCACTTTTGGTAGTGTCAACATCTTTTTTTTTTTTTTTTTTCTTTTTCAACGTTTATTTATTTTTGGGACAGAGAGAGACAGAGCATGAACGGGGGAGGGGCAGAGAGAGAGGGAGACACAGAATCGGAAACAGGCTCCAGGCTCTGAGCCATCAGCCCAGAGCCCGACTCGGGGCTCGAACTCACGGACCGCGAGATCGTGACCTGGCTGAAGTCGGACGCTTAACCGACTGCGCCACCCAGGCGGCCCAACATCTTAACATTATTAAGTCTTCCAGTCCATGAACCTGGGATATGTTTCCATTTATTTACATCTTCTTTAATATTTTTCAGCAATGTTTTATAGATTTTATGGTACAAGTTTTCACCTCCTTGGTTCACTTTTAAGCGTGTTATTCTTTTTGATGCTATTACAAATCGAGTTTTTATAATTTTCTTTTCAGATGTTGCTGAATTTGTGTGGCTTATTGAGGATTTTCTTTTCTTCATCAGCGTTCCTAAGATATATTTGTAGGTTTCTTTCTTTCTTTTTTTTTTTTTTTTGTGCAGTGACTTTGGCGTTGGTATCAGAGTAATTCTGACCTCATAGAATCAGTTAGGAAGTGTTCTCTTCAATTTCTTGGAAAAGCTTGAGAAGGATTGGTGTTAATTCTTCTTTAAATATTTGGTAGAATTCACCAGAGAAGCCCTCTGGTCCAGGGTTTTTCTTTTTGAGGAGATTTTTGATTACTGACTCAATTTCCTTACTAGTTATAGGTTCATTCAGATTTTATATTTCTTCATAATTCAGACTTGGTAGGTTTTGTGTCTCTAGGAATTTGTCCATTTCATCTAAGGTATCCAATTTGATGGTGTATAGTTGTTTATAGTACCCTCTTATGATCCTTTTTATTTCTGTAGAATTGGTAGTAATGTCCTCACTTTCATTTCTTTTTTTTTTTAATTTTTTTTTTAATGTTTATTTATTTTTGAGACAGAGAGAGAAAGAGCATGAATGGGGGAGGGTCAGAGAAAGGGAGACACAGAATCTGAAACAGGCTCCAGGCTCTGAGCTGTCAGCACAGAGCCCGACACGGGGCTCGAACTCACGGACCGTGAGATCATGACCCGAGCCGAAGTCGGCCACTCAACCGACTGAGCCACCCAGGCGCCCCCTCACTTTCATTTCTGATTTTAGTGATTTGAGTCTTCCCTCTTTTTCCTTAGCCCTTTAATCTAAAGGTTTGTAAATTTTGTTGATCTTTTCAAAGAAGCAGTGTTTGGTTTTGTTGATTCTTTCTGTTGTTTTCTATTCTCTATATCATTTTTCTCTGTTCTAATCTTTATTGTTTCTTTCTTTCTGCTAGCTTCAGGTTTACTTTGTTCTTTTTCTATTCCTTAAGTTGTATAGTTAGGTTGTTGATTTGAGATGTTCCCTTTTTTACTGTAAGCTTTTATAGTTATAATAAAAGCTGTGTCCCATAAGTTCTGGCATGTTGTATTTCTGTTTCCATTTGTTTCTTAGTGTTTTCCAATTTCCTTTGTGATTTCTTTCTTGTGCTATTGGTTGTTCAAGAATGTGTTATTTAAATTTGCACAAGGTTGTGAATTTTCCAGTTTTCCTTTTGGTTTTATTTCTGACTTCATCCCATTTTAGTCCGAGAAAACTCTTTATATGATATCTATCTTTTAAGATCTATTGAGACTGAGCTTGTGGTCGAACATATGATCTATCCTGGAAACTGTCCCATGGGCTCCTGAGAAAAATATGCAAACTTTTGTTGGGTAGAGTGTTGGGGATACATCTGTTAGATATAGCTGGTTTCTTGTTAAGTCCTCTGTTTTCCTACTTACCCGTTTGCTTGTTCTGTCCATTATTGAGAATGGTTGGGGTATGGGAGGCTCCAATCATTGGAGAACTGTCTGTTTCTCCCCTCGACACGATCAGCTTTTGCTTCCTATATTTTGACGGCATCGTTATTAGGCGCATAAGTGTTTATGTAGTCATATATTTTCTTGCTATGTTGAAACTTTTATTGATATAAAATACCCTTCTTTTGTCTCATAAAATTTTTCAGCGTAAAGTCTATCTGTCTGTTATTAATAGATCCACTGTGTTCACACATCATTTTATTGGCTCTCCACTTTTTCCTTTAGTTTTTTGTTATACAGTTATTTTAAAGTCTTTGTGTAGTATGTCTGCCATCAGGTCATTTTCCGGGACATTTTCTAGTGATTTATTGTTTCTCCTTTGAATAGGTCATACCTGTTTTTTGTTTTGCTTTTGTTTGTATGCTTCGTGATATTTTATTGTTTTAAATGGTACACTTGGATCTAATAACTTGTTAACCTTAGAAATCAGATTCTTTCCCTTCTCTGGGGTTTGCAGTTTTTTGTTTGTCATATTTAATTGTCATAGGGTGTTATCTGTGCCAAGGGTCAGCCTGAGATATAAACTTAAGGTCTTCTTAGGTCCTTTCTGAGACTGCTTTTTGTTCTGCATCGCCATTTTCTAATTTTCCCCACATATGGAGTTGCTTTTGAATGCCCTAGTCTTTAATGACTGGCTCCTGAAAAGCGAAAAAGAGGAAAATGAAGAGAGGGAGAAATGCACTCTTTCAATTCCCTGGAGGTCACTTCAGGGGGAGGAGGAAGGCCTTGCAACAGGAAGGGGAGGAACAAGGACTGTCTGCCTCCTTGTCTGCACCTCTGTGATTGGGAGCAACAACCAGCAATCAGCACACAGACCCCCGGTTTGGGAGGATGGGGTTCTTTTTTCCTCACTGCTGGCTCCTCCAAACTGAGAGTGGATCCTGGAACACAATGTACTATTCCAGCCTCCGGGCTGGGATGGAGGGGTGGGGGGATGGGGGAGCGGAGGGGTAGGGAGGCTGGGAGTATGGGGGTGGGGGTTGGAGATAGGTAGTGGCCACTGTGTGAAGAGCCGAAATTGACCAAAATTAACTGCAATTTACCCCCCAAGCCTTCCCCTGGAAGTTGCAAGCCTTCCATAGACTCCAGGGTTCCAAAATAGTCACAGCAGACAGATTCAGCCAGTGTAATTGTCTAGGCGGGGAGACAGATTTCCTGGTGTTTCTTAATCTGCCATCTTCCCATAATCCTCTCCCAGCAGAGTTTTAATATTGGCTGTAAACTCTGAACAAGTGGTTACAACCTTTTGAGCTGTGTTTATGTTTCCATTTGTTACAAAATTACATAGCGCCACAGTCTCCCTTGGTTCCCATCAATCCAAGAAGTTTGGGAAGAGGCGGCTAATTTTCCGCCCAGAAAATTCTTACCTTTTCAAGGACCCGAGCCAGATTGCCTGATAATTCAAATGTCACTCCACGATTTATTAGCTGTGTAGACTTGGGAGCAAATTACTATCTCTGTGCCTGTGTTTTCTCGTTTGTGAAATGGGAATAACACAAGTAACTCCCTTACACAGTTGTCTTGAGGATTAAAAGAGATAAAGCAGTCAAAGCTTGCCATCTAAAAAAAAAAATAAAAAATTCAGTCACGTGAAATACAGGCCAAAGTGTTTGCAAGGTTAATAAAACGGCAGGGAAGTCTGTGCACAGAGTTGGCTGGAATTTTGAGGGATGGGCTGTGTAGTATGAATTCTCCCTGGTCCTGGCCACAATTGGTATCGTGGGATAGCATCCAACAGCTCATAAACATCAAGAGGGACAATTTAGAGTCTTGTGTAAGGCTACCTTTTATGGGATAGTGGTAGAAATTCCAGGAATCTCCCAGTTACTTGGTGCCTGCTTCATCAGCTTGGTCCGGAGAGATTGGGCAGGAATCACTCTAAGAATGCTGGGAGCTGACCTCTGATCCTTCCACTTCAAGAGATGGGGCTGCCTGCTGTTTCCCTGCTTAGTCTTTCTCTCCCCCTTTCTCCCGTAGTTTTTAAAGTTCATAGTAATGAGCTATTTTCACCCATGCCAGTGAGGACAATTCCCTCGAGGCATGGCAGATCAACAAGACAGAAGGAGCCTGGGTCTCTGGAGGACCTTGTGGAGCAAAGCGGAGTTACCTCCAGGACCACCTGTCACTCTGTATTTTTCCACGAGAGAGATACATATCTCTCTTATTGAAGCTAATGTTATTTTGATCTCTGTCAGCCAAACCAACATCCTAACTAACACAGCACTGGTTCCGTAATTAATGTCAGTTTTGTAAGCAAGTAGCAAGACTGGATGTATCGGTTTCCTACCGCTGCTATAACAAAATGCCACAATTTAGTGGTGCAGAACAACACAGATTTATTATCTTACAGTCTGGGGTCACAAGTCTTAAAACCAAGGTGTCAGCAGGGCTGTGTTCACCCTGGGGGCTCTAATGTAGAATGTGTTTCCTTGCCTCTTCCAGCTTCTAGAAGCTACACGCCTTCCTTGGTTCTTGGCTCCTCCGCCTTCAGAGCCAGAAGTGACCCCACGTCGCATCACTCCAGCTTTCCTTCCGCTGTCACAACTGCCCGAGTCTCCTCTTCTGCCTCCTCCTTCTATTCATAAGGACCCTTGTGACTACATTGGTTTCATCCTAATGATCCAGAACAATCTCTTTCACCTCAAGTCATCTGATTAGCAAACTTAGCTCCATCTGTAACCTTGATCCCCCCCCTTTGCCACGGGACCACACGTTATTTCCAGATTCCAGGACACGGACAGCCGTGGCAGCCATTTTTCTGCCTGCCACACTGGACAAGCCATGCCCTTGTTTTAAGAACCTATTCTTCCTCACCTGCACAGAAGCCTGGAATTTTAGTGTCGGAGAACATCCCCTGTTGGTGAAGGTGGCCCTGTAGAAGATACCAGTGAGCCCTCTGAGACCCTTTAATTATTTAGCTTCTATAATTCTGACTTCCATATTCTGAGTAACTTTAGTAATAAAGTCACAACCCACCCAGGAAAGTATACATGAAATCATCTTTTCCTCCAAGACTCATAATCGTTCAGCCCCCAGGATTGTAAATATATATATATATATATATGTATATATATATATATATATACATATATATGTATACATGTATACATATATGTATAAATATATATATATATATATGTATACATGTATTTATTTGTTCAACGTCACAGTGGAAGAAGCGTGTACTTGCAAGGCTGAAAAAACTTAGTGGAAACCCATCTGTATTGGTATGAGTGGGGAAAGACAAACAGAGAGGGAGACACAGAATCCGAAGCAGCTCCAGGCTCTGAGCTGTCAGCACAGAGCCCGATGCGGGGCTCGAACCCACGAACCACGCGAGATCGTGACCTGAGCCGAAGCCGGACGCTCAACCGACTGAGCCACCCGGGCACCCCTATGCTTTCTTTTAATGTACGATTTACTGTCTACCAGATCACAGCCAGAACAAATGATGGGTCAGCCGATGATTTCATAACAGAACTAATTTCCATTTGAAGAAAGGGATGAATGTATTCCTCCTCAAGAGCATCCTCTCACGCGGAGTGATGGGCTCAAGTACAAAGCTTAGGCAGATCAAGCCTAGAAACAGCCCAAAGAGACAGGTTGTGAATTAGAGGCTGCCCACGGTGACAGCTCCCTCATGGAATAAGAAGGGCTGGAAAGATGAGCCTGGGGAGGGCGACTGACATCTGTTTGTGTAAGTACTGACGGGAGAGGCAGCAAACTCAGACTCCATGAAAAATAAGAGTCCATGTTGGGTGCCCGCAAGTATGGAGGAGAGATGCACAAAAAATACTAGCTGACAAATATTCCAAACTATTTATTAAATCAGCCCTGTTGGGTTGTCTCTCGGTGTCCCCCAGGGAGGCCCAGCCCAGGTCATGATCTCATGGTTCGTGAGTTCGAGACCTGCGTCCGACTCTGGGCCGCCAGCTCAGAGCCTGGAGCCTGCTTTGGATTCTGTGTCTCCCTCTTTCTTCCTCTCCCCCGCTTACACTCTCTCTGTCTCGCTCTCTCAAAAATAAATAAAAATTTCAAAATTTCAAAAAAGAAAAGAAATGACCTGCCCAATATCTGGACAAAGACTGTAAAAATAGAGAAACAATGGGGCACCTGGGTGGCTCAGTCAGTTAAGCGTCCGACTTCAGCTTGGGTCACGATCTCGTGGTCTGTGAGTTCGAGCCCCGCGTCGGGCTCTGGGCTGATGGCTCAGAGCCTGGAGCCTGCTTCCGATTCTGTGTCTCCCTCTCTCTCTACCCCTCCCCCGTTCATGCTCTGTCTCTCTCTGTCTCAAAAATAAATAAACGTTAAAAAAAAAAATTAAAAAAAATAGAGAAACAAAACAGATTTTATGTTCTTTCTTCTACATCCTGCTCTAATTCTCTTTCTGCTAGAAATGATAGGGAGTTGCTCAGAAACTGTTTCTGAAGGGATTAATTCTAGAACCAATCCATTGTTTCCCTGTCGTTGGGGTTCCGCGTCTTCTGTGACTCAAATTGTCACCTTTTATTTTTGTTGGTTTTTTTTTCCAAAAAGAGATTTAGAAAAAGCTCAGCACATGTTAGAGTTTTACTTTTATATCGCACCAGCTCTTTTCTGGTTTGGCAGTGTGATTAGACTGTGACAGGAGGAGGAAGCTTACAACTCTCTTCAGGTGGGCATGAATCCACAAAATTGGCCTCTGTTTTTTATTAAAAATTTTTTTTAATGTTTACTTGTTTTTTAGAGAGATCGAGACAGAGTGTGAGCAGGGGAGGGGCAGAGAGAGAGGGAGACACAGAATCCAAAGCAGGCTCCAGGCTCTGAGCTGTCAGCACAGAGCCTGACGTGGGGCTCAAATCCATGAACCGAGAGATCACAATCCGAGCCGAAGTCGGACGCTTAACTGACTGAGCCACGCAGGCGCCCCTGGCCTCTTTATTTCTAGCCCTTCTTCCCAAGGCTCAAAGGGATGCATAGAAGTTTATTTATGTGATTCTTAGTTATTTTTTTTTAACAGTCTTAAAGGTGCAACTGGAGAAGAGTGAAAATACGAACGTTTTGAAGGTTTGCTTTGCACAGAGCTGATCATCAGTAAATATTTATTCAGCAACAGAAAGTGAGACAAGGGAAGAAAGAAAACAGAGAAGGAAGGAAGAGAGGGAACGAGGGTGAGCAGGAGGGAGAGGCTGGGGAGCTTCCTGCCTCTGTGTAACTGCTTCTGATCACCATTTAATGTAATTCCGGTATTATTTCAAGGAAATCACCTTCAATCTAATCAGAACCACATTTTATCATTTTATGCTGGGAAGTCCACTCGACTCAGGCTTGACTCAGTTCTGAATATTCTTGTTTTAAGTATCTTTAACATCAAAGCCTTTTTACTCGTCACCTTAAGCCATCCACAAAAGAAAGACATCATTTTCCCTGTATAACTTCCTATTCACCTCTTTCTCATCCTGTGTCTCTCGATCTCTTAATTAGTATCGGTGGGGACTCGGTGGGGGGGAGGCTTCTCAGTAGGGACGTCAGATAAAAGATGGCCCCCAGTTAAATTCGAATTTCTGATAAGCAGCAAATTTGTTTTTAGTATGAGGACATCTCGAAGATTACACGGGACATACTTATACTGAGAAAGTATTTGTTGTTCATCAGAAGTTTGAATTTAACTTGGTGCCCTGTGTTTTAATTTACTAAGTCGGAGGCTTTCTGCCTCACGTGGTCTGGTCAGGGCTGCCCTTGAACTCCTCACCCAGCATCCCCTGACCCCAGACTCAGGAGGGGATCCCCCACACCTCTGGGATGCTGTAGACCCGGCAAAACTCCTCCCAACGTTAGGAACAAACATTTCCTTTCTACCGCCCTGATTTTCCTGCAGGATTTCCTGCCCTTTAAAATTAGAATGCGTTTGGGGCGCCTGGGTGGCTCAGTCGGTTGAGGGCCTGACTTCAGCTCAGGTCATGATCTCGAGGTTCGTGAGTTGGAGCCCCGTGTGGGGCTCTGTGCTGACAGCTCAGGTCCCACGAGGGGACCACCAAGAACTGTTTCTATGCAGCCTGCTTCAGATTCTGTGTCTTCCCCTCTCTCTGCCCCTCTCGCGCTCTGTCTGTGTCTCTCTCTGTCTCTCTGTCTCTCTCTCAAAAATAAATAAACATTTAAAAATAAATAAATAATAAAATTAGTATGTGTTGGGATGCCAGGCTGGCTCAGTCGGTTAAGCACCTGACTTTGGCTCAGGTCATGATGTCACAGTTTGTGAGTTCGAGCCCCAGAACCCTGCGTTGGGCTCTGTGCTGACAGCACAGAGTCTGCTTGGGATTCTCTCTCTCCCTCTCTCTCTGCTCCTCCCCCACTCTCTCTCTCTCTCTCTCTCTCAAAAGTAAATCAACATTAAAAACAATTCTTTCAAATTAACGTGTTGAAAAGTTGCCTTCTCATTACATGACATGTTACACATAAATCATTCCAACCGGATTTTTTTTAACCCCGTACTTGTTGTTTCTCCCCCCGCCCCACCCCGTGATCGGACCCCAAAAGCACAGATATGCAGATGTGTCTAAGCTTTTATGGGAAAGCAGAGGCCTCCTTCCCAGCGTCCTTCCATATGGTGGCCACGGTCACGCCTCACGGACCCACCAGGCAGCTCTCTGTTCTACCGCGAGGGGGCCACCAAGAACTGTTTCTGTGGAGCCCAGGAACACGTGGGACTACACGGCCTCCAGGTGGGAAGAGAGAACACCTGGTTCTGAACTTCCGAGAGCTGGATGACAGCCTGAAAGACAAGTGTGCTCATCACTTTGGTCTCTTAGGCGTTATTGAGACATAGCCTCATCGTTACCAACTTCCTGTTTGTATAACCTGTGCACTGCAAGTGGCATATGAATCGTCAGTGATTTGATGGTATCTGTGGGTAAAAGGCTGACACACGTATGCCTATAAACAGACACCCGCGCGTCCGTCTTCCCTGCTTCTGAGATGGTCTGTCCGTAGACGGAGGCACGCGGGACCTTGAGGAACCACACGCAGCTCCCCCCGAGGGGAGTCCCTCCCCAACCCTGCAGGGGGATCTTTGCAAGGAAAGTTAGGGGCTGTGAAACCAAATGGTTTAGGGACTATTCCTCTGTTGGAAAGGACACAGGAGAAGCAGCTGTCCTTGGGATCTGTCGCAGCAGGCATCTGCTTGGATTGGAGAGAAACAGCAAAGTGGAGGGGTCTGTCTGCGGGGGGGGGGGGTCCCTGGAGCCAAGATGCGCCACATATGGCTCCTGTGGGCCATCTCCGGGAAGGCGGAGCAGGGTGGAAGGAAGCAGAGGCAGCCGCCAGGGCTAGGCCTGAGCGTGAGCCGTGGAGGAGAGCGTGGCTCCCCTCTGTCCTTGTGCTCTGCCCTGTCCGGCCACACCAGGCGTGAGTAAGAACAAGCCAACGAGGTGCCACAGGGGGGACGGCGAGGCCTGCAGAAGGAGCCCGGGCTTGGCAGAAAGACCTTCTGGATCCACCCCTGCCTGGCGGTCTGACCTCACCTGAATCTGCAGCCGGCTGGCCGAGAACTGGCCAAATAGAACAAAAAGAACGGAAAACAAGCAACCGCCTCTGCACATCAGTTCAGTCAGAGAGCATCCATCAGTTTGTGGCGGACAGCCAGGAGAGGCTGGTGGGCAGGGTGACTCGTTGTCTGTCCTGGGACAAGGTGCTTCCTTCGAGAAGCCTCCAGAATCCTCATTTGCAAAGAAGCAAGGGGTGGGAGCCATCTGCTCATTGGGAGGATTGAACTAGGTGGTGAAAAGAAAGCGCAAGCCTAGCGCCCGGAAGAGGGGTCATTATGATTGCTATAACCTAGCTATGGCAGGCCCCTCATTTTCTGTCTCCAAGCGCTTGCTTGGTCGTTGAGGGGGAGACATCAGGAATGGGGGAGCGGTTATGCTAACTGCAAGTTGCTCTATGAAGGGGAAAGTAGGGGTGGGACCCACTCCTACCACTGTGATACCTAGGATCTCCCCACGTGGGGCATCTCTTTCTAAATTTGCACCTTGGCACAACATGGGTTGGCAGAGGTCCTAGAATGAAGGGGTCCCCACCACCCTGAAATGCGATCTAGGAGGGGAATACAGTTCTTCCCCTTAAGCCTAGCCAAGTTTCAGGAAAGTAAGGATGATTCTCGGCCATACCCTCTTTTCCCGGGTGCCCCCAGCTTTCCTGATCTCCTCGGCACAGCCGTGACCTCGTTGTTTCACTCCCACCCCTGTGCCCGGCTGACTACAGCGGAGGTGAGTCAAGGTTCCTGGCCACAGAGATGGTCAAATCTCTAAGCAGACCCTGAAACTTGGTCCACCATGGTTCCCTTGTGCCACGTGAACCCAGGGACCCGTACACTCCAGCTGTAAACAGGGGGATGCCTCTCAGGTCTCTCTCTCCCTCTCTTTCTCTCAATCCAGCACGACTTCCTTTCTCTACAGCCCTTTCTTCCGGGTCCTTCAGCCTGGGGCCTCCAGCCCCTCCCTCAGGAGATTCCATGCTTCCCCAAGGAGAAGAGATTCTAGAGCTCCTTCCTCAAGGCTGAAGCTTCAGGTTTGATTGATGGACACGAGTCCCTCTTTCAGGTGTTCTGCACTAGGAAAGGGGGATGAAGACGAGGGCTCAAGTCCCAGGAGTTGGGAGTGGGGGGAGGTACCATTTCTACAGCCGTGTCGTGACCAGCCAGGCTGGAGGCCGATTACCTCAGGCGTCTGAGAAGCAGCACAGGGAGCTGGGGCTGGTGTTTCACTCTCTGGGACCAGCGCCATCTCAGTTTGCTCTGGGAAAAGAACATTCCTTCTGTTCCCATGCATGGGACCTTGCCCCTCGTGAAACAAGAACCCTAGCATTATCGAGCTGAGAAGTGCTTGAGTCTCTCCTAGACCTGGCTTTGATTCTAAATGAGAACACATTAGCTGAAACGACGGTCCATCGACTGCCATCCTGGCGGGGCAGCCCAGCTCATATCAGATTATATGTTTTTAATTCCAAAATAGTCTTCCTGGTTTATGGATTCGCAGGTGTTCCCCTGCAAGTTTACCTTTATTCTGCCACTATTATTGATGACAGTGTCACCAACCCACAGTCCATACTCTGAGAGAGTCTAGGAACGATGGAAACTCTTCTTTCTCTGAGAGTTCTAGAAAGATCGTTTCAGGCAGAGGTCTAGGACTCTGTGAAACAGGGCGGAAGAGCTGCCTCCTTCCTCTTCCATGGGGGTAAGAACTAATGAGGGTGAGTAGCTGGAGATGCGGGGGCTCCTCGGAAGACCGTGTAAATGCAAAGGATTTGGGCTGTGAAGGGAAAATGGGCATGGAGGCTGTGTACTCGACTCACACGATGCTATTATGACACGTTAGCAGGGCAGTGTCTGGGCCAAGGTGTGTGCTGACTGATGAATCATGTCTGTTAAGCTTGTAAGCACTTTGCAGAATGATCTGGAATGAGGGACGCGTTGAGTGAGAAGAGAGCGTCTCCTCAGGGATTAGAGGCACAGCCTTCTTGGTTGACTTCTACTGCAGGGTCCCCAGTGTACATGCCTTCCAGGTACCTCGTGTGGTCCCCTCAACACAGACTCTGGGCTTAGCCCTGTGACTATCTTTGGCCCATGAGACATCAGCTAGCATGGGTGCTGAGGGGAACAGGATGTGAGGCACTAGGAGAGTAGTCCAGATGGTTTCCTAGGGACACGTGAGAAAGGTTCTCTCTAGCTTGCCACTTCCCAGCCCAAAGCACTTAGCAAGATGTCCTGCAAATCCACCTAAGCAGCCTGGAGATCAAATGTGTGAGTTTTGGCTGCGGTTGCCAGGTGACTCGGCCAGGGGAAGCATCAACAAACAGAGCCGAAGAGAATTATTTTATATCAGAGAATCCGGAGCGAAATGTGGATGGGCAGAAGCTGAAGTCAATTGCCACGCGGGCAAATGATGTGATATCTTGTTATTCGATGTTCATTTTTAGTACGTTCATTTTGGGTCACCAGACCCTGGGCACAAAAGTACTGGCTGGAGCCCAGTGGAAGTTTAGGAGCCAGAGACATCCTCCAATGAAAAGAGTTCTATCTTTTCTTTTTTAAGTTTTTGCTTATTTGTTTCGAGAGAGAGAAAGAGTATGAGAAAGGGAGGGACAGAGAGAGAGACGCAGAGAGAGAATCCCAGGCAAGCTCCACACCATTAGCATGGAGCCAGACACGGGGCTCAAACTCCTACATCGTGAGATCGTGACCCGAGCCGAAATCAAGAGCTGGACCCCTAACCAACTGAGCCACCCAGGCACCCTGAAGAAGGTTCCATCTTGACTGTGGTTGAGGCCCTCACATTCCTTCATTCATTAGACAAACATTGACACAATGAGCTATCTTGGTTAAGGTATTCTGTGGAATTAAGATAGCATAATGGTCTTGTAATGGGCAGATCTTTAGAGTTTATGGCAATTGCTTCCCAGGACCAGTAGGGTGAGTGGCTCAGCAGTGGGTTTTGTCAGAGCACAAAGGAAAGTGACTAGCAGAAACTAGGTGTTGGGGCCAAATCCGACAACCCCCCTGTCATCAGTTTCTGATAGCATGATGCACGTCCCTATAAGGGCTAGAGAGGGGGATCTAGCTACCTTGAATCTGCACCAAAAAGCCAGTTTGGAGACCGGTTACCCCAGATTATGAAGACTCAGCAAACTGATCCCCATTGGGAACCCAACGTGCCGTATCTTTCCCTAGGGCTCACCAGACCCTGGGCAGAGAGGATGATGACTGTTTCCAGGTGCCCCAACACTGCTGATTAGGAGGGGCTTTTCGTGAAAGCATGAGGTTTGGCTCTCATGCTTCGGGACCTGAGCGGAGTTCACTTTCCGGATGGCAAACATCACCTAAGGTCTTTGGTGCAGCCTGTGGCAGGTGGATGCTGAGAGAAAACCCTTTCCAGATGGAGAAAAGGGGTTTAGCAAGTGAACAAAAGTAGGAAAGCTTAGGGTGTGTTTGGAAGAATAGGAAGGAGTCTGGTGGCGAAGCCCACAGGTCTACGAAGGGAGACATAAATCTGGGTGTGATCCAGAGAGCCTGGAATTCAGGGAGTGGCGTTTCTATTTAAAATTATTACGACCTCTGGTTTTCTTCCTGGCATGAGAGGGATCCAGGTAGGGATTGGGAGGGAAAGCACTAAGTTCAATTTCAGCATGTGAAAGTCAGTTTTCAAGTTCACTGAACAGATCTCATAGCAACAGATCCCAGAATAACTTCTTTTTTTTTTTTTTAAGTTTATATATTTATTTTGAGAGAGAGAGAGAGAGAGTGGGAGCATGAGCTGGGGAGGGGCAGAGAGAAAGGGAGAGAGAGAACCCCAAGCAGGCTCTGCACAGCGGCACGGAGCCCGATGCAGGGCTCGAACCACGAATCACAAGTTCATGATGGGAGCCGAAACCGAGAGTCAGATGCTTAACCGACTAGGCCACCTAGGCTCCCCCAGAATGATTTCTTTCATGGAATGTGTGCTCAGAGCTGCGTGTGCATCCTTCCCTGTGCCAGTGAACACCCGCCCATCTGAACCGGGAGAGACTTGGGATCATTCTTGGCATCCTTGGTGAGGTTTGAACGAGAAGAGATCCTCGACCTCTTCTTAAAGAGCCAGGGTGAGGTGGAAGCCTTGACCTTTACTCAGTAAAGATTAGCTGGGGAGAGAAATGTAGAATGGAAAAGGCTAAGAGGGAGGGGACCCTAGGGATTTTCAAGCTATTTTTGGCAACAGAACCCTTTTTGCCCCCAGTGAAATCGTACACAGAAGCCCAGTGCTGGATGAGGGAGGCAGAGCCATTCTGGGTGGGGGAATGGAGGTCCTGCAGCCCCGTCCTCCCCCAGGGAGCCTTGTCATCACCCAGGTGTCATCACCCAGGTGGCTCCGAGGGGTCTCGGTCAGCCCTCGGCAGAGCTGAAAACCCACTGGCTTTCAGCTGCTTGTCCTCTTAGCAAACGGAGGAACGTTCTAACAGTTGTATGTTTAAAGTTCTAGTAAATATTCAGCCTTAAAGAAGGAAGGGAATCCTCATACTTGCCACAATATGGACGACGCTGGAAGACATGAGGCTGAGTGAAATAAGCCAGTCACCCAAGGACAGATGCTGAATGATTCCACTCATCTGAGGTACTTGGAGGGGTCAAATTCAGAGAGCCAGAGAGCAGAATGGTGGTGGCCGGCAGCTGGGGGAGGGAGGAAAGGAGAGTTCATGTTTTGTGGGTAGATGGCTTAAGTTTGGGAAGATGAGAAGGTTCTAGAAATGGATGATGGTGAGGGTTGCATAGCAACGTGAATGTGCTTTGTACTGCTGAACTATACACTTAACGGTTAAGATGGCAAACTTTATGCTCCATGTATCTTTTTATGAAAAAAATGTTTTTAATGTTGATTTTAGTTTTTTTTTATTTTTTTATTTTTTTAACGTTTATTTATTTTTGAGACAGAGAGAGACAGAGCATGAACGGGGGAGGGTCAGAGAGAGGGAGACACAGAATCCAAAACAGGCTCCAGGCTCTGAGCTGTCAGCCCAGAGCCCGACGCGGGACTTGAACTCACGGACCGCAAGATCGTGACCTGAGCCGAAGTCGGCTGCTCAACCGACTGAGCCACCCAGGCGCCCCTGATTTTAGTTTTAAGAGAGAGAGAGAGAGAAAGACAGAGCACAAGTCGGGGAGGGGCAGGGAGAGAAGGAGACACAGAATCCGAAGCAGGCTCCAGGCTCTGAGCAGTCAGCACACAGCCTGACGCGGGGCCCAAACTCATGAACTGTGAGATCATGACCTGAGCCGAAGTCGGACGCTCAACCGACGGAGCCTCCCAGGCGCCCCTATGCTCTCTGTATTTTACCACAAAACAAATTAAGAGTTGGTAGGGGCCCCTGGGTGGCTCTGTCAGTTAAGTGTCCGACTTCGGCTCGGGTCATGATCTCGCAGCTCATGATTTCGAGCCCCGCGCCGGGCTTTGTTCTCAGAACTGAAACTGTGACCCAAGTGTTTGTCCTTTTGCTGATGACACCCAGCCTCCTCTTAAGTGTCCCAGAGGCTGGACAGCAGTGGTGTGGTGGGCCCACAGGCCTCCTTTCCCTGGGCAGGGGGGTTGAGCACGTCCTCAGGAGACGCCTCCACACCCCAGCGCAGGCGGCACTGTGGGCGAGGCTCAGGGCCACCCTCGACACAAATATGACCCCACCACCCCCGTGTATTCTCTGGCTTCTCCAGAGAGAAGATCTTTTCTCAGATCCGCGGTTGGATTTGGAAGAGGTGCGTTGGGATTAACCCAAAAACAATTTCTAGCTTTCATTTGACCGGTAAGCCCCTGACTCTCAGAGGTTGAGTGGAATCTGTGTGTGGAAACCCTACGTCTCCTCTAACTTGCTCTAACCTGGGTCCTTAGACATCAGGGCCATACCCTGGACTGTTCTAGAACCATGTTAGAGTCTCCCCATGATGAGTCAGCGCTGTTCCCTGAGTGCTCATGACATACAGCCTGAGACCGCAGGCCTTGGGGACTTCCAAGGAGGAAGGGACAAGTCCTCCACTTCTAACAATTCACATCCTCTAAGTTACAAACATATGCATGTGACGGGGCAGGGCGTGTGGCAAAAATCGTTATTTTATAAGGTAATTTAGTGAGTGCAAAATCACTTTTCGACTAGCTGAGGTCTATCTTACTTGGATAATGGGAATTCATCAATATTCTAAAGGGAGCATGTTACCGCTTTCAAGTTTACTGAGCAGCGGTGAAACGTTGCCACAGATTCTGGGCGACAGTTAAGATTCTTTCGGTTGCAGGTGCTAGAAAACCTGCTTGGCTTGAGGAAAAGAAAAGATGGTGTGTGTCTCACGTAACTCGAAAGCCTAAGGGTGAGGTGCTGGACTGGCGTCTCGGAGCAGGTGCTCGGCTGATGTTACCAGGACCCTACACTTCGTAAACATCCAGCTCTTATAGAGAAAAGGGAAAGGGCGCGAACAATGGCAGCCTACATTGGGAAATAATAGTCACGTGCTGCATTTACTCGGCAACAGTGAAGAAATGGTCGTTTTGTATCAAGAAAGAAAGCGAAAGCAAAGCAAACGACGGATAACCTGTGGAAGAGCCCGCCAACACCATACTCAATCCCTGAACTCGCTGCCCCGTGCCCATGGTTCCTCCTCCTGAACTAAAACCACAGCAAGACTCAACCTGTTGCCCCCTTACTGGAGCCTGGGACGCATATCCCAGTTTCCATCTTGGCTTATTCTGAGATGGTCCAAGGCAGGGTAGGTAGGATGTGAGGGATCGGGCAAGAAGACACATATATGGTCTGGTTCTTGGCCTGGTTCTTCAGAAAACGGTGCCTGAGGCCAAAGTTCACAAGCAACTGTTTCATTAGGCGTCACACTCCCAGGGAAGCAGGAAAGATGGGAAAGGGGACTAGGGCAGGGAAGGATGGGGAGCCGTACCAGGATGTGTTACCAACCAACTACCACTGACCAGATGGCCCCGTGGGGCCAACAGAGGCTGTAAGAATAAACTGTCTCGGGACAGTCGCTCCAAAGGAGAGGAAGGGAGAATTTACGCGTTAGTGCTTGCGTCCTATGGGTCATAATTTGCCCACGGGTGTTAAGTGTCTCACGCTTCAGGGTCCTGGAGCATCCACGGTATAGCATCAAGCGGGAGCGAGATGTGGGGCCTGGGCACGGATGAGGCGCCGCGGATTGTGCGTTGGAGCTGGTCAGAGCACACACAGAGCTGATCGCCTCGTGGTGACCGGTCAGAAAGGTGGCCAACGGCCCTTTGAGAAAGGTGAGGCCAGGACATGTGAAGTGGCTGCCAGGGCTGTCTGGTTCACGCGCACAGGTAAAGAGAATTGACGAGAGAAACTCCAGGTGTGGGCTAAAAAAATGCCACAGGCACCAAAGTGTCGTGAGGGTCAGAGGAGGCAGGTCAGGGGGGCGACCCGGGGAGATGGCGAGGGAGGAAAGAGGAGAAGAGGTCCACATATATAATACGCCAGCCACTACATCTGTTGAGGGACTTGAACTAGGCCCCAAAGCGCAGATAGCATTTTGGCAGATTGTCCTCTTTATTAAACTAAACATCCGTGTAATTTTGTTGTCAGTATTCATTTGTTTTGTGAAAACCTTTTTTCATAAAACATAAGCCACGATCAAACTCATCTCGGCCCAGATGGGATTATCAGGAATTCCAAATGAGTGAAATCTGAATCACATGTGCATACAGAGCTGGGTCGTCGGGATGTGGGGGGCCCAGGGGACCAAAGACGGATGGCGGTGACCGGAGTCAGGTGGAGACAGACAAGAAAAGAATCTCTTGCGGGGGTGGGGAGGGAGTGGGGGTCAGTGTTGTGCTGAGATGGGGAAGGGCAGGGATTGGCAGGAGGGAGTTGGGGGGGGGTGGACATCCAGCCTGCAGAGAGAAAAGGACCCTGGAAAGAGGATGCTACAGATCTTCTTCTGGCAAAGATAACTGATCATTTTCTCTTAAAGGTGACTTCAGGGCACATCCAGGCACAGTGACTGATAAACTGGAAGCCAGATGAATAACAGGCCGAGCAACTTTGTTTTGTGTCATTGCTGTCGTTCCGGATCCCAGGTGCCCATCCAAGGGCTCTCGGTCCTTCTTTTTCTCCATCTCAGGCAGGGTCCGGGGTGAGGTCTGAGCTAGAAGCAAATGGAACTGACCAGCAATGTGATAGTTTCTCAAGGGAACCCCACACCTATCCCCACGGCGAGGTCTGTTCCAGGCACACAGAGGGAAGGAGGTCCAGCTGTATCATTTGTGTATATCCTCAGGCACGAATTAGGTCCCGGGGTCCAGGGAAACAGGCATTTTTCGGCTCAGGAGAGTCAAAGGGACAGCTACCCAGTGTTGTTTCTGGGTGATGATGCCACGAAGGCAGGGTTCATTTGGTGAAACTGTGTGAGGCCCACTCCTGCGGTGACCAACCATTCCAAGTCACTAGAAACCTCCCTGATTTTAGCACTGAAAATTCCTCATCTTGGGAAACCCCTCCGATCCAGGGCAGTGGGTCACCCAACCCCTTTCTCAATTCCAGAAGCCCTTTTACTATGAGCCCAGAAACTTGCCCTGCCCCCCAGACAGCTCAGAAAGTCCTCCAAACTCATGAAACGATTGGTTCACAAACTCAAATACCAGCAAGGCCAGAGAGGTAACAGAAGTGGGCAGAATTGTCAAATCTGTTTCATAAAAGCTCCTTAAGTTGTGCTGTTTCACCATTCTCTGTTTGCATATTAAACACGTCTGGTCAGGGGTTTCTGGGTGGCTCAGTCGGTTAAGCATCTGACTTCAGCTCAGGTCATGATCTCATGGTTCGTGGGTTCAAGCCCCACGTCAGGCCCTGTGCTGACAGCTCAGAGCCTGGAGCCTGTTTGGGATTCTGTGTCTCCCTCTCTTTCTGCTCCTCCTCCACTTGCACTCTGTCTGTCTGTCTCTCTCTCAGAAAATGAATAAACATTAAAAAAAATAAAAACAATAAAAAACACAATGTGGTCTAACCTCGTGGGGGAAAACCAAAATATATATCCATGGGTCACCTCTAGCCCACAGCCTTCCCATTTCTATGCTATAGATTAAACTCCACAAGCTGCTAGCGTAATTTCTACCCTCCCAACCCCTAAATTGTAATGTTGGCACCTTAACACTTTAAATCTTGTCCACAGACATCTGCTGGTTTTCAGAAAGGGTCACTGTGGTGGGCTTGGGAGACCAAGTGGCAGCTCCCTCCCATTGTGCTGTTTTCTCCCAGGGCGACTGGGAATACACCCACAGCCCCAGAGTGCACCTGCCGTTCACCCTTCCATGCCTTCGATAGCATCAAAGGACAAAAAGAGCCAGCAAATGAAGGAACCCTGTTCACAGTCTGGGGATGCCATCACCAGCCATCTCCCCCTCCCCCTGTATCTGTAGAGAGTCATGCCACAGAGCCACAGCCCGCCTCCTGAGCTTAGAAACCCCCTCCCTCAATGGAACAGGGTCCTGCTTCCAGAGTAATGGCCCAGGGAGGTGCCTCAGTAGGCAGGGGCTAACTCCCTCCAGTCTGCAGAGAAATGATTTGAGGAGTCAGCTACGAATGTCGAAGGGAGGAGGCGGTCTTATCTGCATATTTAATGATTTTTGCTTAAGGTAGGGGAGAAAGAAGGAAGCAAAAATAAAACTTCGCAAACAGAGGCAAAAGAATTTTTTGTTGTTGAAATGATCTCTGGTTGGTCTTCTAGAAGAAGCCACTCTCTCCTCTAGCAAAACAGCAACAATGGCAGCAGCGTGATGATCCCGGTTTAGGAACTGCCCAGCTAAGGGGCCGATGTGATAAGCTGAACATCTGTAGACGGTTTGTAAAAATAGTCATTAAAAATTCATTTCAAAGATCACATCACGGTAGGAAACTAGCTTAGTAGGCCGTGTTAACTGGGATCTCTGGCTTACGACTGGAGGCCAGCAGTGACATCATGATATTTAACGTGTTAGGCAAATCAGATCTGAAAACAGCAATCGGCTTGCTGCGGGTGTTAATCCAAGTCTGTTTCTGTACCTCACTTTTGTTCGTAAGAGGTTAAAACCTGCTGCCCACATCATCTCATTGGTGTAGAAACAGTGGTCCTGTGGGCAGTCAGCCATCATTGAAGAGAGCCCTTTCTCTACTTATCTGGGGAAATGACACACGGACTTTCCCTCCAGTGGCAAGCTTCAAAGTGTGGGTATTTTCTCAGAGGCTCAAAGGCCACCCAGTCCTGCAGAGTGCCATTCTAGGGATGATGGCCCGTTCTGCCGAGATAGGCCTGGATGACTGCCTGGACATTTTGTCAGCTTTCCCCTTAACCGTAGGCTTCCTTCTTCAAATCCAGTGGACGGAATTTCCGCCCGTAGAAGTGATTACTCAGAATCCATTGCTGACCGAAAAGATCCCCTCTTATTTTGAAATAAGTGATATAATTCCTTCACTTGCAAGTAGACTGGGGTATCTGTTGTACTAGTGATAGGTGATAGACCGAGTGGATCAAATATCCCAAGATCTATTGAATTCAACGAATATTTCTGCATGGATAGGTGTGCATTTTGTGCCACAATGACTGGAAGACCGAGTGACTGATAAATTGAACACCAGATGAATAACAGTGTACCAGGCCAAGCAACCTCAATTCTGTGTTACTGTCGCCTTCCCTAAAACTGAGTTTGACGGGGCACCTGGGTGGCTCAGTCGATTAGGTGTCTGACTTTAGCTCAGGTCATGATCTCAGTTTGTGAGTTCGAGCCCCGCATCAGGCTCTGTGCTGACAGAGCCTGAAGCCTGCTTTGGATTCTGTGTCTCCCTCTCTCTCTGCTTCTCCCCCACTCGTGCTCTCTCTCTCTCTCTCTCAAAAATAAATTAACATTAAAAAAAATTTTTTTTAAATAAATAAAACTGAGTTTGCGATTGAACTGGGAAGGCCTTGGGATCTGCTTTAATCTGGAAGAGGTCCTAAAACTGAATCCAGTTTTATCTCTGGTCTAGTGTGTAGATGTGTGCCCAATACACACACACACACACACACACACACACACACACACACCCCTATTCCCTTTATCAGGTGCTCAATAAATACAGATAAATTGAAACAATCTCAGAGAGTTATCAAGTAGATATGTATCTGGTGAATAGATCACAGGGTAACTACACCAAATAACAAAATCTCAGAGTAAATCTTTACCATGCCCTGTATTTGCAGAGTACTGTGCTATGCTGGGTTTAAAAAGAGAGGCATCATTCTTGACCTTAAGGAAATGACATCTGTATTAGACACCATTTACCAGAGGCAGAACCGGTAGGAGAGATGCGTGATAGATTATGGTTGGACCAACAGACAGATGGATCTCTGGCTCGCTTACAAGGAACTGGCTTCTGCAATTGTTGGGGCTGGTAAGCAAATCGAGTCTGTCAGGACAAGGCATCAGGAGGACATCAGGAGCAGCTGGAACCCCACAGCCATGGGCTGAAACTGTTATCCAGAGGGAGGAGGAACCTCTCTCTCTCTTTCTCTCTCTCTTTCTCTCTTTTTCTCCCCGGGGAAGACCCAAGTTCCCTTTTAAGAAACTTCACCTGATTAAGTAAGGCCCATCTAAGATAATCTCCCTAACCGAAGGTCAATTGATTAGACTTGCATTACATCTGCAAAGTCCCTTCACGGCAGCACCTAGAAGCCTGTCTGGTTGAACACCTGTGAGAGGGTGTGGCTACGCGACACAATGCTTGCTGCTCCCCTTCTCCACCTGTCATGAGAGAGAGTCTCCTACGACCCTGCCTTCCCACATCCTACAAAGGGGATTCGGGGAATGTAGTTTAGCCTAGCCAAGCTGACATACCACAAGACTGGCACAACACCATGGGTTTTAAAAAAAGTGTAAACTCTCAAGACAGAAAATGGCACGAGGCGATGGACCTAGCCAAATGAATGGAGTCTAAAATGGATGACTGTGTGCCCGTACCTGTATTTGGATCTAATTTCCTCTGGTCCTCACAGGAACAGGGCTTCCCTCATCCTGGCTGAGGTGAAGGACAGAAGCGCTTTGTACCGGCCACTCTCAGAAACCAAGAGATGCTCACTGCGCTCCAGCTCAACCATCTGCCATTCTTGCCCATGGGTAGCAGAAGGCAGTCGTTTGGAACAACAATAACCAGAAACTATATAGTGAAACATATTGAAAATGTCCACAATAGCTCCCCTGGGCCTGGGCTGACCGACCAATCACGAGTGTTCCTCGGAAGACTGCATTTCTGTTTGATTTGGCACACGTTTGT